>NC_139344.1:222519271-222989271 GCF_055883805.1 Amblyomma maculatum | reverse complement strand
CATGTAGAATCGGCCTGGGGACTGGTGTGACGTGGTCAGGGCTTTGCATAGTCGTATGGAGATATCCCCATCCTCTGCGAGCTCATTTAGAGTCTCTGTTGTTCTCAGGTGTGGGCTCAGCTTCGTTTTGTTGATAGAACTGAGTATTTCTCTCCTTATCCATGACAACTATGCCACCATCTTTATCTGCTGGTTTGACGACAACGTCTTTCCGTCTAATGAGCGCCTACAATGCATCCATTTCTTGTGAGGTATGAAAGGTTCTGCCTCCCTGGCATGTGGTCACTAGGTGTGTCACTAGTAGTTCACTAGGTGTGCGTTCATCTTCCAAAGATGTGATACGCTAGTTAAGCAACACCCTCCAGAAGTCCTCATTTGCATGCTTCGTTTTCTTGAGCAGATGCTTAACGACTTTTACTCCCTTTTCTTCCAAGACATTTGACCTGCGAAACATTGTGCTGGAAATGGTGTGAATGAAGTGTCATTTATCGAAAAAATGCCTTGAATTCCCGCAACTTAAAAAACTGTGGTCCTCCGTCAGTATAAACTTCCTTGGGAATCCCACGACGGGCAAACATAATCGCCAGCCTCTCAACTATTGTTTGGCCGGTTAACTGGGGAAACTTCTCTACCTTTGGATAGCTTGACAATGCACGGTACCCTGCTAGGTAGTGCGCACCCCCGTATTGAAATATAGCCACGGCTGTTCGCTGTCATTTGTTTTGTCGCTGATGACGCAGGCCAGCACACCCATGGCATGCATGGTCACGTCTTCTGCGTCAGGTTTGTCGGTGCCGTCCCTTAGATCCTGGATAAAGCATCGGCCAGTAAAAGCTCCTTTCTTGGGACGTAATGAAGAATGACAATAAACTGCATCAGTCTCAGGAAATATCGCTGTAGTCATGAAGGCATTTCACTCATATTTTATATGCTATTGTCAAGAACGATTTGTGGTCAGTTTCAATGATGACACTGTTGCCAATAATAAAGTCCTGAAATCGTTCGCATGCGAAAGTAGCATCCAGTGCTTAATTTTCAATCTGCGCATACTTTCCGCAGTTGACAGTACTCTTGATGCATAAACCATAGGGCGTCAATCATTTGCATATGTAGTTGCAGTACAGCTGCCCCAGCTGCAAAACTCGATGCACCGGTTTTGAAGGATCGAAGATGGCGAGTACAGGGGCTGACGTCAGTGTCTGGATTAGGGCTTCTCATTCTTTGCCATGCACTGGCACCTACAAAATACATTGTTCTGCTTTATCAAAGACCTCAAGGCTTCAGTTTTTCGAGAAAGGTGAGGTATGAACTTGCCAAAGTAGTTAACCGCCCCAAGAAATCTCTGAACTTCCGGTATAGAAGATGGGCGCGGCATGCAGCAGTGCATTTAACCCGGTCTGCGTCTGGACGTATCCCGTGTTGCTGATACGGTCCCCGAGGAAGTTGCCCTCTTCTGCCGCGCTCTATTCAAAATCAAACCGGCTTTATGTGCTGCAGTTAATGCGACACGTAAGCATCCTGCGTGTTTTTATTCGATTTGCCCTTAACCAGGACATCATCGATGTAAACGCGCGTGCCCGGTAAGTCCTCAAAAATTTCGCCCATAGCCTTTTGAAAGATTTCTAGTGCTGGCTCAACTCCAAAAGGTAGATGGAGAAATCTATACCTCACTAACGGAGTGCTAAAAGTACATATTCTGTAGGTTTTCTCTTCTAATGGTATTTGGTGAAACCCGATATTCGCATCCAGGCTAGTGAACACTGTGACTTCTACTTGTGTGAAGCTAATTCGACTTCAATTTCTGCCCAGCGTGGAAGTTCGTAGTGTTCTCTATTCAGGCAGTGGTTAAGTTGTCTGGGATCCATGCAGGCTTTCAAACGTTCGTGTTTCTCTTTGACGATTACTATAGACACATCCAGTCCGACGCCTCATCCACTTTGGTGATGATGCCCTCTGATTGCATTCTGCATAGCTCCTTACGTAGGGGTTCTCGAAATTCGTACAGTAGCCTCCTCGGAGGCGCAGTGACTAGCTGAGCGTCGTCCTTGAGCATCATGCTGTAGCGTTTTCGAATGCAACCACTGCCTCGAAAGAGCGCAGGGAATTCAGTAACGACAGCTTGCTCCACGGCCTCGGAGGAAGTGACTTTCTGAACTCAGGCAATCTGTCCGAATGACTTGCACGATTCGACATCAAGCAGAACGTCATCATCATCAGCCTGATTATACCCACTGCAGGGCGAAGGCCTCTCCCATATTTCTCCACTTAACCCGATTCTGTGCTAGCTGCATCCACTTGACCCCTGCGAACTTCTTGATCTTATCCGCCCACCTAACTTTCTGCCTTCCCCTGCTACGCTTTCCTTCCCTTGGAATCCAGTTTGTTACCCTCAGCGACCATCGGTTATCCTCTCTTCGCACTACATGTCCTGCCCATGTCCATTTCTTCTTCTTAATTTCCACTAGAATGTCGGTAACTTGAGTTATTTCTCTGACCCACTCTGCACGCTTTCTATCTCTTAATGTTACCCCTACCATTTTTCGTTCCATAGCCCTCTGGGTTGTCCTCAACTTAAGTAGAGCTCTCTTGGTTAGCCTCCACGTTTCAGCCCCATAGGTGAGTACAGGCAAGATGCAACTGTTGTATACTTTCCTCTTGAGCGATACCGGTAAGCTGCTAGTCATAATCTGCGAGTGCTTGCCAAATGCGCTCCATCCCAATCTTATTCTTCTTGTTATTTCCTTTATATGTGCTTCTCAGAACGTGCTTCTCGTTTTTGACGACGGAGAACTGCACTTTTGCTTCCTTTGTTCCGAGGCGCAATAACAGAACCACCCTCGCGAAGTGCTGTATTCGGTTACCTTCATAGTTTTTCAGCACTGCTTTCGACGGAACCAAGAGGTGTCGCATGCACATTTTTCGGAAGTGGCTGAAGGGTAGCATGTTAGCCTGTGAGCCAGTGCTCACGTTTATTTCTGTCAGATGCCCTGCCATATCGCCGGTCATGGTTCAGTCCTGTTTCCTGGCCACGTTGTTGATTTGCACTGGAAGAACCTCTAAGTCCTCGTCACAGTGGACCCGATATTGCTCCCCGCCGCCTGCTATTGGCACTCATACTTATTGACTCTCGTTTTGCTTCTGCAAGAGGACGTGAAGTGGTTTCTCTTTCTGCAGTGAGTGCGAGCTTTGCCCCATGCGAGTCAACGTCTCGGCTCATGGCTTCTCCCACAGTAGATGCACTGCCGCTGTTGACCCAAGTCAGTAGTTCGTGATGCAACGTCAGGCTTCTTGTTCACCCTGTCAATCTTTGCTTCATTCTCAAAAGTTCGTGTCTGTGTTGCCGCTACCTTCGTATCTTTGCGAAATTCGATGGCCTTGTTAAGCTTGAGTTTCTTTTCCTTTAGCAGCCTCGCTCAGCTGGGTGTCCGTGGTGCCGCAAACGAGTTGGTTCCTGACCACTGAGTTCCTTAAATCTCAAAAGTTGCATGCCTGAGCGTTTAGCTGGACGTCTCGCAAAAATTTTTCAAAAAGCACACCTTCTTGCTGCACTCGAGACCAAAATAGGTAACGTTTGAATGTTTCGTTGCATTTGGGGCTGCAGTATTCCTCGAAAGCGGTGTCGACTAGTCCTCATGTTGAACCTATAGGTTAGCGTAAACATGTTGAACACTTCTAGCACACCTGGACCCGCGAGGAACGAAAATATGGCCGCGTTTTCTATGCCGAAGTCCGTGCGGGATCACGCTCGGTCGCCTTGAGAAAGAGTTGAATGCGCTGTCGGGAAACTTTCTCCCGTTCTCGACAGCGCTGTCCGACTAAACGAGACGGTCTAGAGGCGTAGCTGATCCATGCTTGCGCGCTTTAGGCTGGCGACGAAATCCGACACTTCTGACACCATGTTAAGAACACAGTCATCAGGAACTAACGAGCGTGAGTGACTGGCTTATTAATGCGTAAGCATTAAGTGTCTATCTTTGTCTAGGTTTGGCGTTTGGCTTCCCCAAAAGTTGTGTACACGATTTCGTCGTAACCGAATGAGTTACCAAAAAACGAATAATGTTAGTAGATAAAGAATGAAAAAATCTCGTCTCAGAAATTGTATGGGTAAAATTGAATCGTTAGGTAATTAATTATTGTGAAAAAGTTAATCATACAGCGAAATAGCCCGGCAGAGAAATGACGACGTCCGGATGTGACATCATACTACCGGTATCGTGATGTGTGATATGGCTCACGTGACAGATGACAAGGTCATGTGAGCGGAAGGGTGATGTGTCTTAGATGTGTGTCACCTGACCGGAAGTTGTGCGTTTAAAAAAAGAAAACAAATAAAACGGGTAAAATTTTCATAAAATGTGTAAAGTGTCGTTTAACGAAGAAAAAAGAAAAAACATGCGCAGCTTGCTACACAATGTCGTCAACGACGCAGCTGCTATCATAATTTCCGCAGTGTTAAATCACTACAAGGGGTGCGCGATATACCATGTGCAGCAGCAACGCTAAGACTTAAGCATTTCTCCAGTGCAGATTCTGCACTGCTCTCGGAATTTTTCAAGGTTGTGCCACATTGTCTTCTCCAAAGATGCCAGCCGCCCAGCTTGGACGACCAGCCCCCTGGTGGTACAGAAGTGACCAAAAGCCTTTCATGCGTATAAATTTCCCCGCGCAGGTCATCATGAATGCAATACTTGAGGTGTCTGCATGCAAGGAAGGATCGCGGATGTAAGCCGTAGCTGTGGTTCCGCGCAAAAAAAAAAAAAAAAAAAAAAAAAGTCTGCTTCCTAAAACAAAAACTAAAAAAAATGCTAGACCTGATTTTAAGCTTTAAAAAATATTATCCATCTATCTTTAGAATGTGCAACCATCACCTGGGACTCTTATCAGCAGCACCTCACTGATAAACTAGGAAGGTTACAAAGATTGCAGTTAGATGTATATATTTTTTTCTGCCTACCAACAACTCCCAGAACTGAGCACTGGAAGAAAAAGTGCCGAGAGCATTGCAGGATTTGCAGTGGAGAAATGCGAAAGCCTGAGTGTTGTTTCTGCGCACGGTACACTGCGCGCTCCTCGCCGAACACAACCAGCGTTCCATTGAAGGCGTCTAAGTTCACCGGCGTTTACAGGAAAGGAAAGGTGCAGTATCTGTCACTCGCGGCGTCCCGCTACTATCATCATCACGGTAGACAAGGAGAATTATGATGTGCGTTTCACAATGTTTTTTTGGACTGCTGGAACGCAGTTTTTCTCTGGGACGTCCTCCAAAGGATTTCCGCTTGACCTTCACGGAATCAGGTATCTTCCCATTGAAAACGAGGACGGTATTCCATACGACCTTGTGATGACGTTGAGCCTGCACAATATATGGGGAAGCAGGGTGGCAATGCGTCATGCAGATCTTGACGCACGACCAGTTAGAGAACACTTTAAGGAAAGGGTTGCAAGATATTGTGAATTTAAAAAAACTTGTGGATCCAGCCCCTGACTGCCTCCCGCACATTAAAATTTTGAACTCTAAAATAATTTTAACATGGTACGTCAGTCAAATACAGCTGACACTTCCTGTGTAAAATAATGTATATTTTGAGTGGGGAAAAAAAAAAGTCGGGCGTGTGGTTGAATAAAGCGCTCTGCTGGGGATCCGGGGAATGGATGTTCGATTCCCGGTAGAGACAGTATTTTTCAGGATTTTTATTTTTCTGATTGACAAGTGGAATCCAGCGGTATCCTGCGAAATCTCGCGAAACAGTGGGACTCTTCTCGCGGGCGCTCGCTGCTAACGCACGCAAGGACACACTGGCGAGTCGTGAGCCATTAAAGGTTTTCCCCTTAGAATAGCCCAATAGAAGTTTTTGTCAGCTGCATAACAGCCAATTCAACCCTGATCTTGGCTTGCACATCTTCTGAGAGGCTGTCGCTCGTATTAATCACCCATATACAGAGAGTTGATGTTCCTCTCCCAGTATTCTCTCCCAAACAATAATATATGGAATAACCTTTTACCGCAATTATATGTTGACACTACATCAAAGGAGGATTTTGTGGAGAAAGAGGAAACGTTTGTTCGATAATAAAAATTATGCTTCCTTTGTGTATCTGTCAATTTTCTGGCTGTCTATTATTCTTATTCGTGCCTTGAATTGAGGTATTTTATATAACTGCTCTTTTGTGACTTTCCTTGTCTAGTTGATGCCACACAATAAAAGCAAAAAAAAAAAAAACAAAAAACAAAAAAAAAACAAGGTTTATAGTATTGTAAAAAAATATTTAAAAACATTCGACCAGCCTGATGCGTGTTCATAAATATTATGCATGCATTCCATGACAGCAGCTATGCCAGCAAGCGGCAGATACAAGTGGTAAGAACGTGCCCTGTGACCTGATTCCTTGCTGCTTACAAACTTAGCTCACAGTTGGTTGGTTTGATTGGTTTATAGGGCTTAATGTCCCAAAGTGACTTAGATTGAAAGACGCCGTAGTGGAGGAATCCGGAAATCTCGACCATCTGGGGTTCTTAATACGTGCACTGACACCGCACAGCTAACGGGCGTGTGCGTTTCACCTACATCGAAAAGCGGCTGCCGCAGCCGGGAGCTCACAGACACATCAACGTGCGGCCACTGTGGACCATTACGTCTTGCTCTATGGCTACTTCTATACACTCAATCATCTCATCAGGCTGAAAAAGCAAATCGGTGATAGGCTATGGCTTGAATGCCCGTCTTTAGCAAGGTGAGATGGCTTTTCTTAATTGACCGAATGATTGCTCTGTACTTCCTGACTTCTGCTCCAGTTATTTGTTTCTCCCTTTTCCTCATGCAGGATAACCAACCATATGATAACTCTCAATAACATAATGAAATAAAAAAGCGCAAGGAACGGGACGAAACACGGAGGGAAAGAAACACGGACACGGGCACATTAGGCTTCAAGAGCACAGAAACAATGTTAACAGTATTGCTATTTCCGGGCACCTCGCCATGCATTGCAAAAAGTGTAAACGTAAGGATGATGATCCGGACGAAACCTGTTACCCAGATTTCAATCGCTGCACAATTCTTGGTAGAGGACGGGATAGGATATCCAGGGAAATCACAGAAGCTTTCGAAATCAACAGCGCAAAGGAACAATGTGTGAGCACACCCTCCCTGTGCTTGTCGCAAAAAGAATTGGAATTTCTGAGGGGCAGGGTAAACGTTTAATTTTTTTCATAAATGCCCCTCTCTTCCATTTTTTTCTAAATCACCTTGTGCCGCGATTTTAGTCGTGTTTTCACCGTTATATTTTAACGCTTTTACTTGCTTTTTTTTTTGGCTACGTTATCGGTTTTACTTTCCTTCCCGGCTGCTTACACCGTGGTTTTTATCGCCTGTAGTCGTTTCGGCTTTTCACCTTTTTTTATCGTTTTTACTCTTGGACGTGACTACACTGTTTCGATGATTGTGCAGGTCCTGCAGGATCGCCTTGGCTACACCCCCCCTCTTTGTACCTTTATAAATGTGCCCTTCATCGAAATAACAGTTCAGTTGTTAACAAAGCTAGCGGAATTGATGGCATTCCAGCTGAGTTGCCTCAAAACCTCAACCATGACGCTGTTAACATTCTGCATACATTATGTCAGAAGACTTGGACAACCCTGCTGTGGCCACAGGATTGGAGGAGGTCAGTTTACATCCCCATCCCAAAAGAAAGGCAGTGCCAAAGATTGTTCCAACTACCGCACGATCGCGCTTATTTCGCATGCTAGCAAGGTGATGTTGAAAATCCTCCAAGGTAGGCTGCAGCAGTATGTGGATCGGGAACTTCCGGAAGTGCAAGCTGGGTTTCGCAAGGGCAGAGGAACTAGAGATCAGATTGCCAACCTTCCCTGGATCATGGAAAAAGCAAGGGAGTTCCAGAAAGCCATCTACTTCTGCTTTATTGATTATGCGAAAGCGTTTGACTGCGTAGATCACAGCAGATTGTGGCAAGCTCTCCAAGAGATGGGAGTTCCAATTCACCTCATCTGTCTCCTCAGGAACCTGTATGAAGGACAAGAGGCCACAGTCAGAACTGGGCATGGTCTTACTGATTGGTTTCCGATTGAGAAAGGAGTGAGGCAAGGCTGCATACTGTCGCCCTGCCTATTTAACCTATATGCAGAGTGCATCATGAGGAAGGCCGGTCTGGACGAGTCTTTAGCTGGAGTGAAGATTGCTGGAAAACGTATCAACAACCTTAGATATGCGGATAATACCACTTTAATGGCAGAAAGTGAAGTGGAACTCATGAGACTTCTGATGCGCGTACAAGAAGAGAGTGAGAAGTTTGGGCTTAAACTAAACATTAAAAAGACAAAGATCATGGCGTCTTGCCCTATCAAGTCCTGGAGCATCAATGAACAAGAAGTGGAAGCTGTGACAAATTTTCTCTTGGGCTCCAAGATTACCTCGGAAGGAGACTGCAGCCATGAAATTAGGAGACGCCTGCTTCTGGGAAAGAGAGCAATGGTTAGCCTTGACCGCCTAGTAAAGAGCAGAGACATTAGTCTGCCAACCAAGATCCGTATAACTCGTGCTATGGTCTTTCCAGTTGTGATGTATGGATGCGAGAGTTGGACTGTGAAAAAGGCTGACCGCCGAAGAATTGACGCGTTTGAATTGTGGTGCTGGCGAAGACTCTTGAGAGTTCCTTGGACTGCCAGAAGATCAAATCAGACGATATTGTCGACCATAAACCCTGACTGCTCATTGGAGGGTCAAATTCTAAAGTTAAAGCTCAGCTACTTTGGTCATCTGATGAGAAGAGAGGAGTCGCTGGAGAAAGATTTGATGTTGGGAAAGGTTGAGGGTCGCCGGAGAAGGGGTAGGCAGCGAACGCGATGGTTAGATGGCATCCTCGAGGCACTGCAGATGAAGTTGTGTGATGTTAGGAAGATAGTGAGAGACCGGAAAGCGTGGCGTGACATGGTCCATAGGGTCACGAAGAGTCGGACACGACTGAACAACTGAACTAAACTGAACTGTTAGTCAGCGCCCGTGTCCGTGTTTCTTTCCCTCCGTGTTTCGTCCCGTTCCTTGCGCTGTTTTATTTCATTATGCAGTACCAACTAGCCCGGCATCTTGCACTTCTGGATTGTCATTAACATCTCCCCCTCTCTATCTTAGCCAAGTTGGTGGTGAAAATTGTTTTCAGAGCTTTGATACTTTTGTGATAGAGAATTATGAATAATGGCAGTTTAATGACTCAAGGTACGTTAGGCAGCCGAAAATTTCAAGCTGCACTTCGTTTTCATAGTTTTGAGCAGCGAATCAAGTTCAGTCACAATCTTGAACATATTAAACCGTATACATGCTTGAGCGCAGACGGAAATGGAGACGGACAACATTTATTAGAATATATATAAAGACCAGGCATAGCTTTTTATGAGCTTTCAAATGCATGCTGGATGCTAAAACACCATCTCGCAACCCCATGCGCACTGTCAGATCGCTTCAGTGCGTAGACAGCTACCGCAGAGGGGCCAGATGTGGAGGCGCTTTCGAGGGCGGCCGTCACGAGCACAGCTGGTGAACGTGGCCGGAGACCAGCTCGACCAGCACGATGTGTAGCAGGACCGCGGTGAAGAGTACGGCCCCCGCGAGCACCATGAGAGAGCCGAGAATCAGGTGCCAGTGCAGGTGTGTCGTCGGGACGCCCTTGTGCTTGGTGTAGCCGAGAAGGCACATCCCTGCACGCCAGAACAGTGGCCAATGTTAGCAAAGGCACGCTTGCCGGCAGAGTGGAGTTGCTCTTCCCCCTGCCAATGGTGACACTTGCCTGACTCAGCAAATCACAGCACAACAGGGGACGTCGAGACCACCCTATTTCTTACGCATTCGAAAAGTCAGGACAACACCAACGGAAGTCGGCTGTCAATTTCATTCTTCCGACCCTCTTGTGTGTTTATATGTTTATTATAATTGTTTATATCGTTACTCTTTCACGGTGATTGAGTGAGTATTTTACTTCTCTGATCGTCCATGCATTTGTATTTTCTTTGTCTGCGTCCAAAAACTCTTGCTTTTGCATTCGTTAGGTACTAATAGCTGCAGGTTTAAGGTTTTGATAAGAGGCGACATCATATAGCAGAAAGAGGCTGACCTGCGCACGTGGTTCGGGCAGCGACAGATCAGCAACGTCCGACGGAAAGGCGAGGGTTTTTCAGAAAAACCACCGCGTCGCCAAACAATGGCAGCGCCGTCCATCGCGTTTTAGAAATCCTAAAAGCTGATATGTCAGAGCAAATGGCCCGATACAAATCTCTAATTGCAACGTCTAGCTGTAATAGATAAAAACTTCAATTATTAGAAATTAGTTAACTATCTGCAGCTAGTTTACGCCACTGGCGTTTTTTCTTGATATCGACCTACACTTAGTGCTGCGGAAGATTTCTTCGTACCTCACAACCCCATTTGAAAATATTAGTGACTGGCATCCCAGAAACGTCTGGCATATACCAGGTGGTGTTTAGAATTTCCAAAATTTTAATAGAACGGGAACTTACTTCAGATTTATGTTAGCACCGAGCTGTGTTTAAAGCTACGGCAGACACCAGGCAATAGGCAGAATGCTTTAATTACCTTGTTAATAAATGAATGCGGTAATTACTTAATTTTTTTCTGGGAACATGTTGAATTCACTGGAGCTCGACTTCCAAATGCTGTAGCTGCGAAAAAACTAAGAAGCTTTGTAGCGCATGTTATGAGGCGCGCAAATATCACCCTGGCGGCTTCAAAAGGTAACACATCAGCAGTGAGCGCATCGTTCCGCTCAACGCATTTTGTCGCAGTGCTGGCGTTACTTGAGGTCCATACGAGCTCGTGACGGTACGGTTTTGTCAGTTTCACTTGGACAACGGCCTCGCTTCGTTGATTGCCGCCGCGTCCGTATTTAGTTTTCGATGACGTCACGTGACCAACTCCTATCGCATATACCTCGCCCAGTGCAACGCAAAGCCCCATCTAGGAGAGAGCTCCAGGGGAAGAAAAACAAGCGGATTACGCTTTCCGAAAGGCGTCTGAGTCGCCCAAGTAGCGCCTCTTCCGCGTGGAAATGTTTTTAATGCAGAGGCATTACTGCATGCATACTATATGATTTGGTCGGGGTGGGTGAAGGCGCCTTCGAACAACCGCTCGAAAAGCAAAAGAAAACTCGCCGCCACTGCGCCATCTGGATTTCTTTTTAGCACTTTCTTCACGTGCTAAGCTGCCAGTCTAAGCCTGGGCTTCAGATGAGGTCGTCTTCATTGCCTTCATCTCAAGTAACAGTTGCACTGAAGACCTTAATCATGCCTCCTTGATGATAATAAAAGTCTAACGCACCCGTTAAATACTTAGCTAAACATAGCTAAAGCAGTTGAGGACAACCGCCAATTCAGGAACACAAGAGCTCTGTACAAGACAATCCAATATATCAAAGGAAGCTTCTGTGCTAAGCTGGGCGTGATAAAGGACAAACGAGGCAAGGACATCACTGAAGCCTCAGAGATAAAGAAGAGGTGACAGGAATACACAGAAGAACTGTACAAGAAGGACCCGAATGTGCAAACCCAACATAAGACGGTTGTGATTACTGATCTCGAGCCGGGCATCCTGAAGAGTGAAGTTGAATGGGCCTTAGCCAGCCTTGCTAAAAACAAAGCTAGCGGAATTGATGGCATTCCAGCTGAGTTGCTTCAAAACCTCAACTATGACGCTGTTAACATTCTGCATACATTATGTCAGAAGATTTGGACAACCCTGCAGTGGCCACAGGATTGGAGGTCAGTTTACATCCCTATTCCAAAGAAAGGCAGTGTCAAAGATTGTTCCAACTACCGCACGATCGCGCTTATTTCGCATGCTAGCAAGGTGATGTTGAAAATCCTCCAAGGTAGGCTGCAGCAGTATGTGGATCGGGAGCTTCCGGACGTGCAAGCTGGGTTTCGCAAGGGCAGAGGAACTAGAGACCAAATTGCCAACCTTCGCTGGATCATGGAAAAAGCAAGCGAGTTCCAGAAACCCATCTACTTTTGCTTTATTGATTATGCGAAAGCGTTTGACTGCGTAGATCACAGCAGATTGTGGCAAGCTCTCCAAGAGATGGGAGTTCCAATTCACCTCATCTGTCTCCTCAGGAACTTGTATGAAGGGCAAGAGGCCACAGTTAGAACTGGGCATGGTCGTACTGGTTGGTTTCCGATTGAGAAAGGAGTGAGGCAAGGCTGCATACTGTCGCCCTGCCTATTTAACCTATATGCAGAGTGCATCATGAGGAAGGCCGGTCTGGACGAGTCTTCAGCTGGAGTGAAGATTGCTGGAAAACGTATCAACAACCTTAGATATGCGGATGATACCACTTTAATGGCAGAAAGTGAAGTGGAACTCAAGAGACTTCTATGCGCGTACAAGAAGAGAGCGAGAAGTTTGGGCTTAAACTGAACATTAAAAAGACAAAGATCATGGCGTCTTGCCATATCAAGTCCTGGAGCGTCAAGGGACAAGAAGTGGAAGCTGTGACAGATTTTCTCTTCTTGGGCTCCAAGATTACCTCGGAAGGAGACTGCAGCCATTAAATTAGGAGACGCCTGCTTCTGGGAAAGAGAGCAATGGTTAGCCTTGACCGCCTAGTAAAGAGCAGAGACATTAATCTGCCAACCAAGATCCGTATAACTCGTGCTATGGTCTTTCCAGTTGTGATGTATGGATGCGAGAGTTGGACTGTGAAAAAGGCTGACCGCCGAAGAATTGACGCGTTTGAATTGTGGTGCTGGCGAAGACTCTTGAGAGTTCCTTGGACTGCCAGAAGATCAAATCAGTCGATATTGTCGACCATAAACCCTGACTGCTCATTAGAGGGTCAAATTCTAAAGTTAAAGCTCAGCTACTTTGGTCATCTGATGAGAAGAGAGGAGTCGCTGGAGAAAGATTTGATGTTGGGAAAGGTTGAGGGTCGCCGTAGAAGGGGTAGGCAGCGAACGCGATGGTTAGATGGCATCCTCGAGGCACTGCAGATGAAGTTATGTGATGTTAGGAAGATAGTGAGAGACCGGAAAGCGTGGCTTGACATGGTCCATAGGGTCACGAAGAGTCGGACACGACTGAACGACTGAACTGAACTGAACTGAAACATGGTAAGATGTGGCTGATTAGTCTTTATTTAACATTAAAATATGAGGGGACATATACTGCATACTAGACCTCACGGCTTTCAAACAGCCCTCAGCTGGTCTCAGTGAGATTGGGTACTCAGTCTTAAAAAAAGCTAACTTGATTACATTTAGCTATGTTTAAAATATTGCCACAAACCATTCAAATCTTTATTTGTTCTTTTTTCGACAGCCGACGGCATGTGGCCTTATCACTGTATTCTTTGTTTATTCATACTCATTGTCCCGAGACGCAGCTTTATCATAAGTTTCTTTATTGCGCAAGATGCACCGAGATGTCACTACGTGACAGTATGCTTTATTGGCAGCAGAATAAGAAATATGGAGACACATCAGCAAAAGCACGGCTGCAGGGCCAGACTCTTTCAAGTGTCTTGTTCCCTAGTCAAAACGTGGAGCAATATTAGACGCGTCATGTTTTAGAGCGGTAGCTTTAATTCTCCCCAATATTGAAGGACATCTGGCTGGCAGATTTCATCTTCAAGCTGGACCACGTGACGCGACGCGCGCCAGTTGCTCGCCTCGCCGTCATGAGCAGAACTGAGGCGAGTGCGTTTACGTTGTCCTTGCAACTGCAGCTGCGCTGAACCACGTGATATGAGACGACGCACAGCACCCAACCCCGTGGTAATGCTTTCGGCGTAAATATAAGGCGTAAGCTGTCTCGCTGCTGCGGAAATCCATGGAGGTGAAGCCGGGAGGGGGGGGGGGGGGGGGGGGGGCAGCATCCGTCGGCGGTACATCGCCGACGCCGGGATGCTACATATGATCCTTACTATAGAGCGCGCGGCACGAAGCTGAGTTGGCGACGGAGACAGCAAGCCAGCGGGTTCGGGTCACTGATGAAACGGATGAATAGCGGATGTTCATCGCAATCAGTGAGTGACCATGTCGAGCAATCAAGCTTTATAGTCAAGTCAATGGAACCGTGTCTAGCTGTGTCAACCGAGCTATCGCTCGACACAAGGTTCAGCCGGGTTGAACCCCAGCAATTTTTTCATCTTTAGGTGGTTTATATATATATATATATATATATATATATATATATATATATATATATATATATATATATATATACGTACATATGTGTCTGTATATGCGTGTTCGCTCGCCTATTTCGTAGGCTAGAGAAGCGAACGCACGTAAGCACGCTGACCTGGCCGTGGAATGTGGTAAGTACGCACGCTCACCTGGGAACACGAATATGTTGAGTGCGGCCAGGCAGCCCAGAAACTTGATGGCTACTCCGATGTCGAGCGGCAGCACAGACATGCCCACGGTGCTGGCGAACCAGATGAGACTGAGCTTGATCTTGCGCCAATGCGAGCGCGGCCGGTCATCTCCGGCACCCCCGAATATCTCCAGGTACAGCTCCTCGATCGCGTTTCTGGGGAGAAGATGCGCTCTGCTTCATGCTCGCAACGTGGCACGCATTTTATTCCTTCGTCTGGCTTAGAAATAATGCTCTGCAAAGCTGCCTTTCGCTTATGAACAGCAAAGCGATAGTACATTTACTGAGACAGGTATGTCCGAAGTATTTCGTCAGAGTTGACGCTTCCTCGACAGAGGAGCTTCCTCGGCCGAGGAGCATCCTCGACAGAGAAGCTTCCTCGACAGAAAACCACATGAGCCGGCTTACTATATATAGTGACGCGCAGAAACAATATATACTCCCTGATGTTTTAGCGACAAAGCTCCATATCTTATCTAGATAATTGTAAGGTACTATACAATACCTCTGCGATCATATGTTTGAGTTAAAAATCAAGCGGCACGTCTTTTTACGTGGCTAAACTGGATGTTTTGGCATTAGCAGAAGGGAAAACTGGTCGATTTGGTGAAGCCCTATGAACTATAAGGACAGCGCGTAAGAAAAACTTGCGTCGCCTTGAGGATGCTTAAATACAAAAAGAAAACGTAGTTCTTGGGAGTGTTTTAGAGAGCATTAGCATCATGTAAAGGGTACCATGATACCATCGCGGTATATTTACTTATCGCCTAATAACTATTTCAAGCGGCTGTCTTGAAATTGAGAAATTGCGTTAGTTTTTGTTGCTTACTTGGCGCTTACCGTTCGTGACATTTGAATTAACTTACTGTAGAGGAATCTGATGTATTTAGTTTAGGTTAAGCAACTTGGAAATCCGCTTATTTATCATCTTTTCTCTAACAATTAACTTGCGTTGATATGAAGCAATTTACAGCACGTCGTATGCCTCAACTTGCGAATGGTTTGGTTTGGTTTGTGGGGTTTAACGTCCCAAAGCGACTCAGGCTATGAGAGACGCCGTAGTGGAGGACTCCAGAAATCTCGACCACCTGGGATTCTTTAACGTGCACTGACATCGCACAGCACACGGGCGCCTTGCTTTTCACCTCCATCGAAAAACGGCCGCCGAGGCCGGGATTCGATCCCGCATCCTTGGGAACAGTAGTCGAGCGCCGTAACCACTGCGCCACCCCGGCGGGCTGAACTTGCAAATGCAGAAGCCACAATTATACATGGTAGTAAGTATAGTTCTCCCCTACCAATAATTTACCTTGCGTATTAAGAGCACCCAAAAGAATCGAAACTCCCTCGTAAATGATAGAAAATTAAATTCCACTGAGAACAAATAACTCCAAGTGCCATTCTTCTTATTTCCCTTCCCCCCTGACATTTTTATAGGGTGAGCGGTTAAATTTTTCTTCATAAAACTAGCCCATCTGGTCGTGAAACTAAAGGGACACAAATCAAAAAATGTAAAAAAAGAAATGTACGAACACTAACCGCAATTCTTCAGGTTTTGCTGGGCTCCAGAGTCATGTGCACAGGTTCGATCATATGGTGCGAAAGACGGGGGACCATCACCATCTAACCAATTTTTTTTTTTTGAGTCAGCCCCTTGTTTTTTTCTTTACGATAACTAACTACATACTATCATCAAGTAAACACCCCGACACACGCCCGAATTTTCTTAGCATGTATCCGAAACGAACAGCGGCCTCTTACTAGAATATCCAAAGCATCGCACGGGACCGGTAGCTGATCATGAACAGCTGCAGGTATAGGTGGAGGACGAATGCTGCATCTCTCCTCAACTAGTTTGATGCCGGTGATCAGAGACGTACACGACGTCGGTGCAGGCCCCGTCCTGCGTATACGCTTAGCTCTGCTGTGCACCGATCTACCGGAGAACATCGCGTTGCATGCCGCAAGGTTGCGAGCAATACCTGGCACAGAGCGCCGGCAGAGGGTAGGTGACGGCCATCTTGAAGATGAGGGCCACCAGCCCTACAAGTACCCAGGGCTGGGAACCGTCGAACATCTCCATGACGTCGGGCCGCACAGTTGAGCCGTAGGCGAGGTAGCCGAAGCAGCCAACCATGGAGTAGACGAGCATCAAGATGGCCATGCAGCAGCCGATCGCACGGGCCATGTTCCACAGCGAGCGCTCGCGCATGGCCGCGTATGCAGGTATCACCACCTCGTGGCTCTGCACACGCAGCGCTGGTTGTATGACAGGGTGCGCGGCTGCACCGGATGTTTTCTTTTTTTTTCTTCTTTTTTTTTAAAGGTTCAAAATTTTAAGACAAGGGAAGGTAAGCGATTTTAAATTTATTTCGCCGTGGGGCTATATTGGGGGCTACGGCGGATGTCAGGTATAAGGCAGGCTGCTTCAATTCGTTCGCTTATGAACTACTTGTTTAACGATTTGGTTTGTGGGGTTCAACGTCTCAAAACGACTCAGGCTATGCGAGACGCCGTAGTGGAGGGCTCCGGAAATTTAGACCACCTGGGGTTCTTTAACGTGCACTACCTTGCTTTTCGCCTCCATCGAAAAGCGGCTGCCGAGGCCGGGATTCGATCCCGCATCGTTGGGCGCAGCAGTCGAGCGCCATAACAACTGCGCCACCCCGGTGGGGCCCTACTTTTTTATTCTTCACCTTTTGGTTGTGTGTTTCATTTGCAGAATTTGAGCTCATCCTCAAAATAGTACAGCGGCGAAAAGAAATATTCTTATAAAATAGCAGCGCACGTTACAAGCTCCTCAAATGTCACCCTGATTAGGCAGTTTCACACGCACAGCGGAATTGAGCCTGTGACGTAGATCGCTCCACCTAGATATTTCGTCACTGCCGGCGTCACATGAGAGGCAGACAGGCGCGCGGCGGTTCGTTGTCGACCGCGACTTCGCTGATAGCCGCCGGGTTGGCACCCAATGCGCAATGGCTCGCTGTCCGGCATCAAGGCGCTGATTGGCCGAGCGACCTACGCCGGACGCGCCCGTTGGCGCTGTGTTATTGGGTGAAACCGCCTATCAGGGTCACATTTGTGGGTCATGTAACTCACGCAGAAATTTTTTAAAGAATTTTTTTCTCGCAGCTGCATTATTTGGAGGACGAGCTCCAATTCTGCAAAACAACCATACCCTCTAAAATGAAAATCAAAAATTAATTAAAGTATTTCATCAATTATCGAACTGATTAAAGCCTTCTGCGTTTTACTGGTGTCCAACGTAGCCCTTATGTATACCCAGGGAAAAAATAATCTTAAGAAATTGCCCCCCCCCCCCCCGCCTTTTTTTTTTAATTTTGGTCGTTTTATATACATAAAAAAAAAAGCCGGTTTAGTGGCGCCGCTTCATCTCGAAGTGACGCGAAATGACCGACGCTAGACTGCTCAGAAAGAGTCACTGCGCAAGGCGGTTGCTGCACCTTCGCCCTCAATAGTACCTGAAACATATAGCGCCTCAAACTAACGAACTTCTGTAAATAGACATCCATCCAATAAATGATAAATGAATAGCCGGACGACCAGACAGTATCAGAGGATGCCGATTTGTCTTACTGTTACGCAGTGCACATTCTGCGACAGCCTGCTTCAACAAGGCTTCCTTTCACTCGCCGAAAATGAGGAGAGCGGATGAACATCTAGCTTCTCTTGAATTAGGAGACGAGCCGAAAATAGCGTCTTCATTTAGCCCTCTTTTTCCTTCTGCCGAAAAGCGGTTTTAGCTCAGGTTCTTCAGTAGTTCTGAAGTGACTGGATGTCTATCTCAGACGACGAGCACGCTCTATGGTCAAAAGTATATAGGTCAGACCAGACCGGTCGCGTTGTGGGTGGGGCTTCTATACGGCTCTAAAGCCCTGCAGTGCTAAAAAGGGAGTATCCTCGCTCTCAAGAGCTTTGGAACTCTGCGAATCCATCAGGAGCCCCACCGCAAGGCTTGAAGCCACCTTCGGTCTCATTCGGTCTGGCTTTTATACATTTGACGGATGGTGTACGTTCTATGCCGAAAGGCCTTGCGATACGCCGGAGGCTTCATCCATGATGACTGACAACACAGTTCATCTACATAATTTCTTATGTATGCACCACAAACAAAGAAGCAACAGCGCGATACGCTCACCTGATACGCGAAGCAAAATACGGGCGTGCTGAGAAGAACGTCAAAGAGGCTGTCAGGCCTGCGGTAGAAAAGTAAGGCACACATGCGACGCCAGCAAGCACTCCGCAGATGGCCAAAAAGAATATAGCGATGTCAACAAACGTTGGTCAAACGCTTACCAGACTTTGACGTACGAATCCTTTGGACGCGGCTGCGTGAAATACACGATGCACGTCAAGACGCAAGGGTACAGCACTGCCGCTATGCCCAGAGTGCTGAAAGTGGTGGGGAAGACATTTTGCAGGCACTAGTGCTGACGGCGCGCACAAAAGTAGCGCATGGCAGCGGCTCTCATTATACCTTGGTTGTGACGAGCGTAACAGTGCTAAAGCAGCAGAAGTAATTAAGAGTATATGGGACTGTAATTTAAGAATAAACATTTCATTACCTGCTAATTTTTCATTGCCTTTTTTTTCTTTTTTCTTTTCTTTTTTTTTTTTTTTTGCGCTTACGCAGTGTCTTCACTTTTCGATAATGAGTGCATGCTACAAGTACTTCTTTACGTATTCTACTCGGTCGCAGTTATAGTTCCAAGCTTTATAGTCTCGGTTTCTGCGAGGGTGAAAATACAGCTGTGTTCCTTGAGGCCGGCGCATGCAATATGTTATTCGTGATCAGCCAAACAAATCACAGATATTAAGATAATTTTAATTATTGGAGTTAAGTGCAGTAGTTCCATTACGAAGCTGTAAGTGATCAAGTGATGCACTTATGGCGTTTTCAGCGAGCTAAGAAGCCGAGACAATATTAGGGTATTTATATTCGGTAACTATATATACGGACGAAATAGTAGTAAATCTCGCAGTTGGCGGTGCGCCCTATTCGCTGTCTCCAATAACTAGATGTGGTGGAGTTGAACGTTTGCTGACGCTCGCAAAGAGTGCTAGTGACTCATTTTTTATGCGGCTTCCGACCTAGTTATTCGTGCAGATTATTACTGAAAAAAAAAAAAGAAGAGAGGAACTCTATTTCTTTATTATCGGACTCTCCACAACATTACAACTCAAGATGATTATGCATTATAGCCGAAAGGATGCGGATTACTCGCTACCCGCAAGGCGTCCCAAGTGGCGCAGGAATGCTTCCGAAAATGACGAATTATGAGGGTAAGTACAAGGTACCACGTTGTTTTTTCCTACTCAGAAAGTTTGGTTTGGCATGATTTGTGGGGTTTAACTTCCCAAAGAGACTCAGGCTATGAGAGACGCCGTAGTGGAGGGCTCCAAAAAATTCGACCACATAGGGTTCTTTGACGTGCACTGACATCGCACAGCACACGGGTGGCTTGATTTTTGCCTCCATCGAAAAGCGGCTGCCGCGGCGGGATTTCGATACCGTATCCTTGGGCACAGCAGTCAAGCGCGCTAACCACTGCATTACCACGGTGAGGCCACTCCGAAAGGCGAACTATGCAATGCACATAAGGCGAAAGCCTTTAATGCCTCATCGTTGTCAGCAGGAGCTGTCGGCAGAAGGTATCACGTTTTCAAAGGAGATAATTAAAAATAAATAAATAAACCTTGTGTCCTCAGGGAATAGAACCTTCATCCCTTGGATCCTCAGTCGAGCGATTTACCAACTGCGCCACGCCCCGGATCGTGAAACGTTAATCACAATTCCCCTTGTCTACCGTGAGGACGATAGCGGGATTCCGCGAGTGACAGATACTGCGCCTTCACTTTCCTGTAAACGAATTATAGAACGCCGGTGAAGTTTGGTGCGTTCAATGAAATGCTGGTTGTGTTCGACAATTGGGGCGCACCACGTACCGTCACGACTGATCATGACGTCACCAGGCGATTCATGCATATACGAAGCTGACCCCGCCGGGCGTTCGATCCAGGCGTCCGTGCGGCGCCTTTCATTTGCCGCTTCCTCGAACGCCGCACCACACAGCAAAGAGAAGCAGAGCCAGATGTCTAGGAGGCGTTAGTGCAGCAGGCATCAGCGGCGTTTGAAATTGATTTACAGGATAGAAAAAGCGCATTATCTGTCACAATTCTCCGCGGACACATGTACCGCGCCGTAACGGAAGGGAGGAAGGTGGGAGTGAAAGAAGAGAGGAGATAGAGGTGCCGTAGTGGAGGGCTACGATCCACCACACTATAATGGCTTTCGCCTCATCGCACTTTAGTGGTCCAAAGCGCCCTCTAGAATTTTTTATATGCTGTCATATATTACCACACAAGACGGCCACAAAAAAAAATATATATATATATATTTCTTCAAGGAGAGGTGAATTTCTTTATTATGCGGGCATTATTTGGTGAGTAATAGTTCTTCTCACGATGCAGGTACTACGATTCTAGTACTACTATAAGGCTTTTACTGTAGGTCCTTGTATACAGAGCATTAGAGTTCTACTCAAAAGTGCGTGATTTACTGCGCATGTAGGTGAATCTGAGGTCGGTACTGCGTTGTGGGGATGCATGTACGGCAGTCAATGCATTGCAAGCCTCTCTGTAAGCCGTTGTAACTCCAGTGGAGCTCCAGGGTATATAGCTTCAGTTCAGACAAAATATGCAGCTTTAATTCGTGTCGAGCTCACCTGGCGTAGTTGAGGAACTCGATGTGTTGGAGAAAGTTCAGCGGCAGCACGATGGCGACAGCGGTGACGGTGATGGTGAACTCCCTGGCCAAGTACCACGTGTGGCAGAAGTCGGGTCCGTGCAGCGAGGCAAATACTTGGGCGAAGCGAAAGCACGCGAGGGGAAAAAAAAATTCACGGTCAAAGGCGACTTCGCACCCGAGAACGCGATTTAGGCGTCTTCATTTACGACGTCCCAGTATCGTCGTCTTAAGGCAGCATGAAGAGGAGAGATTCGCGAAAATGAAAACTTGTGGACTAACTGGCATCATACACACGAAGAGCGAAGAGGAAGCGATACGTAACAGGAAACGAGAGGTGCGCACATTTTGCTTCTTCTCGTTTTCCCAATATTTTTCTTTTCGATCTTCGTGAAATATAACATCTGCCTGAAGGACTTTCCCAGCGGCACGGTTAAAAAAAAAAAAAAAAAAGAAAATCTACTATAGTAGGGAAGTTAAAAATTCAGGGTTGTCGATTTAGGGATAACACCAGCAGTGGGCCCGGAATTAAACACGCCTTTTATCCTTTCCCTTCTTTTTCCTTCCTTTCGTTGTGTGCACCACGATTTGGTTTCGTGGGTTGCTTAAACTCCCGAGTGCACGCGTGCATCAACTCTTGCATTCATGTACTATAAGCTCCTCAACTGCTGTACGTGCTTTCTACGACAGAAGCCAGAGCGATTCTTCGCGACGAACATAAAGAATCAATACGAAAATAAAAGAACGGTGCCTATGTGCGTGCACGAAGAGTCTTGTGCTGACACACGCTGCATCGCAAGACGCCAGCCCGTGGATAGATGTGGATAGAAGCGCGACCTAGCGATAATTTTCTTCGGGAAAACCGCAATGGCTCCAAATTAGCCATTGCGATTTTCCTCGTCAATAAGTGCAATTTATTGACAAGCTTAACTGAATTTGGTTCAACTACGATAGTGAGGGAACATGTACACCGTGAGAAGGTATAAACATTAGAACCAAAAACAGCACGACACAAGGAGACAAGTGCATTTTTGTGTCTCGTCCTGTGCTGTAACGGTTTTTCAGGCCAATAAATTTCGTCGAATAATTAGGGGAATTCATCAAGGTGGAGTATATTTGTAATAAGGGAGTAAATACCATTGACATCCACCCAAGTGCAGTCACACGGCTACATGCATTCGCTCTCGCGCCATCTAATCTCCTGGCCTTCCTGGTTAACGCAGTTGGAGGAGCAATTGCACCGAAAAGGCGGTGATATCGGGTTCGACCCCCGAACCATGCAGGACGAATTTTCCATGACCTACGAAGTTCCCGAGAAAGCTGTATAGCTTTCCTTTGTAGCCTTAGGCTGCGCTTGGGTGGATGTCAATGAATAATTACTCCCTTAGGTCTAAATGCTGGCAACTAACCTACAGCTATGCCCTCTTGAAACAAACTTTACCTGCTGCGTTGCCCCGCACCCTCCGATTCTCTGACCGCCCATGCCGGCACTTCACTTAGTCTGATCGGGCACAGTTTTGGAAACCACATCGCAAAAATAACGCAGATGGCGCCGACAAGGAATTGTATAGTGGGCAAAAGGGAGACTAAAATAATATCGCATGATGGCACATATGAAAAGGAAGCCCATTTTAACGAGTTACATTTAGCCTTCTATGTGGCGTTTCATTATGAAAATCTGCCCCTCGCCCTGTTTTTTTTTTTAATTTGAGGAAAAATTTGGTGAAATTTTATTTTTTCGGGGAGTTACACGGGCTTTTAAGAACTGAAATTTTGTCACTTCTTCCAAACAAGGTCTTCAAGCTGCCTCAGAGGAGAAGGGTCTGAATAAGGGATTTTGCATGTAATTAGGGGAATGTTCGGTTACGGTATGAAATCACTGAGCCTAGCTCCTCACATAGTTGTCGTCGGTCTTTTGCAGCGAAGCTCCACTTCTCGCGTACAGAGCTGAAGGTCAAATCAGGTTTGGAATTGACCTCAAACGGGAAGTGCGCCGCCGCAGCAGCAGTGCGTTTCGCAATCACATGCACCGCTGTGCCGACCGTCGCATCGCCCGCTCTCTCTCTCACCAGATGGTGCACCTCACGCATCACTCACTAGCCGTTACCGCACCTGTGCGCTGCGCAGTCGCGTCCACCGACGCTCTAACCGTTCGCTCTCGCCAGCTGTGTCCTAAATTTTCTAGTGTCTCTACTGTGTCCCAGTGATTCGCTCTTGCTACGTAAAAGGGCCGCGCTCGCCGCCTAGACAACCCGAGACGGACAGCGGGGGAGTGTGGCTGCTCTTGGCCACACTCCTGGCTCTTGCTGAGCTGGTAACCCAAAAGCCCGCGCCGCTTGCGGCGGGGGTCCTCTTGCAACCGGGTGTATCTGTCGTGCATGCCATCGTCGCCCTTGAAGCTTCGGCGGCTGAACGGGTGTTTAACCGAGCTTTTGTTCCGTATGACCTGCTCAGCTGGTCTGAGCCACATAAATTTCTGAGGGACAACCGTTTTATGGCACACCGCAGCCAACGTTTTTTTGTTTGTTTTTCTCGTGGGCGGTATTCAAAGAAGGTACCCAACTGAAGTTCCATGCCCGATTGCTTTGTGATAGTGAATTGCAGCGTCTAATTCAACTTTTATAGGAAGCTCACATATGCGTGCATGGTCTTGAACGCATGTAAGGTATTCTGCCTACATTTATCATTGTACACAGTCTGCAAACAGCATTTTCCCTCGTCCTTCTGTTTCCTCTCTTCGCCCTCTAATTTGTCTACACTTTTGTAACGTCCCTCCACAGGCACCAGCCCTGAGAGGGACAGTTGCAGCATCTGGGACCTCGTCTACCTTCACCCCTTTTTTTATGTAAACCCAACACCAATCATTATCCCAACTACTGCCATCCATTCCTTTCCGCATACACGCCGCCAGCTATGTTGTGCGCAACTATGCGATGCTAAAACTAAATTGTAGCCGATGACATAAGCAGGCTAATGCAGGCATACGCCTACTACTAGCTGGTTTTGTTTGGTTTGGTTTAGTTTGGTTTGTGGGGTGTAACGTCCCAAAGCGACTCAGGCTATGAAGAGACGCCGTAGTGGAAGGCTCAGGAAATTTCGACCCCCTGGGGTTCTTTAACGTGCACTGACATCACACAGCACAAGGGTGCCTTGCTTTTCGGCCTCATTGAAAAGTGACCGCCGCGACCGGGATTCGACCCCGCATCCTTGGCCACAGTAATAGAGCGCCGAAATCACTGCACCACCACGGCGGGGTGCCTACTACTTGCTGTACTTGCTGTTTGTGTCTGTGTTGTAGCATTTTTGCCACGCAGGCTTGAAACAAGTGGACATGCTTCAGCTAGCCCTCAATTAAAAAAAAAAACTAATGACAATACCATTATTTCTGAAAAAGCCTCCAGCAGATCCATCACTATGCATGTGCCAATCAGGGGCGGATTTAAGGGTCACCCCTAAATAGGGCGGTTTGCCAATTAGGAGGGGAAGGGGGGGGGGGGGGGTAGACTCTATTGAATCGTGTATTTTGTATACTTTATTAGTCAACAAATTGGGTTCTCATTTCTGTTACCGCAGGAAGCCAGCTATTCAAATACCCAAGCTTCATCGCGGCGCAGGATACCACTGCCACTGGCTGCACAGCAATGCAGAGAACGAAGTCTGCTTCACTGGGCCGTCTATTTCGAACAGATTCGCCTGATACATAGGGGGTGATCACCATATCATCGTTATCATTGCCACCTCAAGCATCACGAAATGCTAGATCCAAATTTTGTCCGCTTATTTGTGTTTCTGTTTAACAGGCGTGCGATTTGCGCTCGTAGGAGCCTGCATGTGAGCTCTGCCCATAGTCCACTTCTTTCCAAACCGCTTTCATCTCAGCACGCAAAACCAGCCTGCGATAACGACATCTGCACGCACGGTTACTTAGCAACAATGACTCGCAATAATGCCTGAAGAAAGAAAAGTACTTACTACGGTCGTATTGATCACCGATGACAATCAGATACGTGACGCAGACACCGTAGCAGGTCAGCAAGACAGAGAAAGCCGCGGCGTAGCGCCATTTCACTCCACACATGGAGAGCAGGATGTCATGATAGGTGCGGTCGTTGTTAACGTCGGCACAGAATGCCAACGTCAAAATCGTCCCACCGAGAGCAGCCACCAGGACCTAAAACGACAAGGATCAGATCGCCATCCGACATTCAAGCAGTGCGCTCCAGCGAGCGCCGCCTTCCATGTTTACTGATGGTTTTCTGCCACAGAAAATTCGCCCTCAGCAATGAATGATTAACATTTTCCGATTTTGCGTGCGCACAAGCACGCACACATAAACACGCACACAAGAAAAAACAGCGTAGAATTGCCAAATGCTAAGTGAAAAAGCGTGAACTGGTTGAAAAAAAAAAAAAAAAAAAAACGAGACTGATGGAGATCAAACCACATAACAGTTGCATGAACAAAGTATTGGGGAAATGATTTCTTTACCACTGTAATTATGAAACAGTGACTTCAGTTTTATGAAAGCATAATTTACGGACATATTTGCAAAAGAGGTACCGGAAATGAAACGTTCCGATTTATTTTGCTGTTGCGAAATAGATTAAATGTCTTCGTATTCATGCGACTATCGAAATCTATAACTCATTGACCAACGCAGCAACCGATGACGGTGGCTGCCAACAAAGAGCTATATGGCGCCAAATATACTAACTAACGGCCGTACAGCTAACGCGACCAGGCAAGCTTGACAACCAGTTATCACACGGCTGCACGGCTGTCTGGGAGTCTAAAATTGCACACTAACAGCAGTCAACAATTCCGCATTCAAAATAAAAATTACACAACATCCGACGACCTTTTCTAATGTTGAGGCGGAACTGAGCATGCTCCTCATAACGTGAACGTGACAAGCCTCTTATTAGCAACTCCACATGCATTCGTGATAGAACAATGTATTCGTGAGGTTCCTGTTTGCTGCATACGGAGTAGACATCAAAATGTAGACATGAGTAGACACCGTATAGCAGACGACGCAGTTGCCTCTACCCTGCACGGCGGCATACGGAAAGCGTGCATGGAGGCACCCTAATACAACTAATCCGGTTAATCCGGTCAAGACGCTCAACTTGAGGGCAGTCGTGACTGAAGGTGGGAGTGAAGTAGCTGCACCGTGCACCTGCATGCAACAGGCCTATGTGAAACAAGCCAAGACAAAGAAAACAAACAAAAAAACATTAGCTGGTGGTTTAACTTTGGTTAACCCTGGAGGGAAGCGAAAGCTTCATGTATACATGGCTATTCCTATTGCCAAGCTTGGATTAAACATGTTGTGCGTGCTTCCAAACGTAAAGCTCGTTTTTCATCGGTCTCTTCGGCATGCTGCCTTTTCAGGGCCTCATTCCGTCGTGCCTTCGCATTCCGAGGCGCCTCCATCTCGCGCAGTGTTGTAACCTACGCTGGAGCCGCTCCTATTTATATACGTAATGTCACTCTAGCGCCTTCTACTGCCACGTCACACTGACGTCACCTCACGTGACCTTGACCTTCACAGCTGTCATGGGCCACTTGGTGGTCTACGTGACTATGCTCCAAAGTCACATGGCGACCACCAGGCTTAACACAGAAGTTTGAGCTCTAAATCTTCCTCAAGGTGAAAACCTGCATACCCGACGGCTCGAACTACCTACCGTAGTGAAGCTTTCGCTTCAACAGCCTATTATTCAGACTTGTTACATTGTTTCACTCAAAAGAGCATATGTAAACAGGAAACAACCTTTTACAGTTACTTTAAAAAGACGGCAAATGCACTTCTGATGAAAATAAAATAATGAGAGTAGTTACGTGAGTACTTACTTCTGACGACGGACGATTTGAATCCCATGTTTTAATCATTACATGGCACACCAGTAATGAAACCCAATGTCCTGTAAAAACGGCTTCCTGCTCCAGAAACTCAGCGGCGTCACAACCACATGACTTCGCCGGGAACTTGAAACACCCCACAAAGCTCACGTTAAAAGTGACGTCACGCGGGGAACTAAAGCGATTAAAACATGGCATGCAATGAGAATAAAGGCCGCCGCATGTCTAAAATGTTATAACTTTACAACGTATTCGACTTCGATAAAATATTTTGGGTTACAGGCGTGATTCGTATCCTCGACCCCAGGGTTGCGAGCCGGGCACAATATCGACTAGAATAGGGAACGCACGCTTGTATACTACTTGAGGACTATGGCGGTGTATATGTATGTCATGTTTTATTACCTTCGCCACAGAATTCCCGGCGAGGGATTAATTATTTCGCATTGGCAGAACGTACATGGTCTTAAGCACCGTCCATACATTTCTTTTTTTTGCCGTTCCTCTAATATCTCACTGTTCCAATGACCCTCCAGTGCTGTCCATGGTCCAGACTTCGCATTGGAAAACAATAAAATTTGACCTGCGGCGTATTCTGATAAGTGCTTTCGCAGCCAAGAATACAGCAGTCAGCGTTATTCTTTTTACGCTCCATACCAGTGTCATTGCGAACAATATTTTTCAAGGGGTGCTTTATACGCCGCCGGTAGAAAAACAAATGGGTGAAAAAAGGGCCAAAAGTAAGGAGGAGGGGAGAAAACTCCCTGACAAGGCCTTTGGTGCGTGCAGGTGCCTGAAAATTTTGTTAGAGTTTCAACTATACTTGAACCAAGTTTCACGAGCGTTAACCATCGGCGGCAGTCGTCGCTGCTGCCGCTTCGATCTTGGCTGGCTTCCGCGCTTTTAAGCTTCTCGACAACGGCTAGAAATGGCTTTTGTTCTGCGACTGTTCTGCCAGCCTGCCTGGCACGGCTACGGTCCCTGTCGTCAACGTGATGGTGTGCACGTATGGCGTATTTACCTAGGGTAAATGAAGGAGCGGTGTGAATGGAATTTCATGAAGACGGTGACGTTCAATGTACAACGCGAGAGTGTTTTGCAGTTGGAACTTGATGATGTTTACTACACAGAGCGAGAGTGTGTTGCAGTTTTACACGAGGCGTGCTCGGCTTCGGCGATAGCATATTGATTTGGTGTCTGGGGACTACGATGCAGACAACAATGTTTGCTATACACAGAGCTAGATGAAACATGCGGCACCCTCTCGCGCTATCTAGTAAACATCTTACCTCGATGCGCGCGTTCGAGGCACCCTACGGCGCACGAGTACGTAGCGCAAGAATAATTATGCCTATATACTATGTTCAATCAAGAATTAAGCAGCTCATCTCGTTCACGGTTGTGATTGGTGAGCGAAGCAATACACGCTTGGGCGTACCATGTTTTGTTGTCGCCAACTGCTTTTCTTATCCTTTTTTTTTAAGCATGAAATGTTTTTAACGCGCGTTGTCGACAGGCCGTAGAGGAGAACACGGTGCCGAACCAGATACGAACCTGAATTATGCATGATGATGATGAATCTGCACGGTCATTTTCCTTCGTATCGGGAAATCAAGGGGGTCTCACGAAGCTGACTAAGAAGTAATAAAAAAGGATGATAGCACTTAACACACACACACGCGCACCCACACGCACACCCACATGCACACACATACACACATACACCCACACACGCGCGCACGCACACATGGACACGCACCCTGAGCGCGAGGCTAGGTAGTTTGGCGGTCGCCGCCGAGTTAGCTGCCACGACTGCTGTAGCGGGACTTCGTGATGTAGACAATAACGTTTACGGTTCGCCACCTGCCGCTGAAAGAGCGCATGCATTAACAAATGTCATCTTTCACTTCGCGCTGGCTTCATGGCGCAAAATCCAAACTGCGCATAACTGTCTCACTTTGGGTGCGCATCTCAAGCTCGCCGAGGCCCACATGCTGCTCTGCAGCTGGAGCAGCGAATGCGTCAACAAGTGCATTCCTTCACTCCGCGCTATTTCATGGCTCAAAATTGCCACCTCGGTGGACTCCTCAAGCGCTTTCAGCACGATGTCGAACCTAAACGAAACTTCGCAAGATCCAAAAGCTAGCTGCGGAACAAAAGAGTATAAAACTATTGCTATTTACGAGATTTCGTCCCTTATGAAATACTTGTTTGTTTGTTTTTTGTTTTTTTTTTTTTTGCATGTTCAAATGCCATTCCCGTCAAACAAAGTAGTACTGTGACCCCCCCGAGTGATCGCGAACTGCGCGGCACAGCTAACCATTATTTGAACCAGTGAAGTAATTGCTGCTGCTCGCTCTCTTTTACAAGGTGCCGAGTCGGATGGAACACCTACAAATCTAAAAATGTATTTTTAATGCGTCTTTCCCTGTACTATGAGACATTCTGCCGTTTCGAACGCCATGATGTCCACGCGGCTTGCGGCAGACAGAACCGCACTTTGTAAAGGAGGACGTGTTCGAATGGTTAGTCTTGGTTAAAAATATGCAGTCCAAGGGGTTAGCTTCTAAGCCATGCAAGGGGGCTCGTTGCGCGTGTCCAGCGTTAGCAATCATGCAGGAGACGAAAAAACTCGTTCTCAGCGTTCTCGAACTGAGGTATTCCAGGAGTGCTTCTAAGAGCCTCATCTCGTTTTCCGGTGGCGTTGCCGGGTAAAACAAGTACCGAAGCAGAAGTGAGACGCCATCGAGTGCGGTACGTCATTAAACCAGCGCTGCTATCTCTGTCGCACTTACTGAATTAGCTGTGCACACCCGCCACTGTTACTGACGTCTCCGTGAGCACGAACGCACAATCATGCTTATGGTAAGTGAAACTGGTACGGAGCCGAGTAGAATCTTGTCAACCGTCGTTGTGGAGCCGTTCAGATTGGTCACACCGGACTGTGACGTCATTACCCACGAGACCAATCACCTAGCGGCGCGAATTTCGAAAGTGCTGTATATATAGGAAAGCCAACACGTTGGTTATGTTAATTTCATCAACAGCTGGACTATACCCATAGCAGGGCAAAAGCCTCCACCATATTCGTCTAGTGAACCCGGTAATGTGCTAGCTGCATTAGATAGATAGATAATGTTTATTTGAGTGTGCCTCAACAGCCAAGTGACCTAAAGGAGCGCACACTAGATCAGATACATCAGGATGACCATTTAATAACATTTAAAACCAGGCATGAAAACAACAATTAGGCAGATATGTCCGTGTCAATAAACGTTTTGTTTTACAAGATTTGTATACGAGTCATTGGGCAGTTGGCGTGAAAATCTAGATAAAATGTGTCAAAAGATTTTGCGGCCTTTACATGCGGCACACAAAAATTCAGTGACATCAGTAAGGTCTCACAGTTAATGAAACCGCGCACAACTTTTTGCAGAAACTGCATGTCACGTATGAGTCGCCTGTAACCAGGAGTACACATATTGAGGTCTGCCAAGAGAGAATCGTAGTCGTAGAAAGGACGGCGTCCAATATAAAAGATGCGTATAAACGTACGCTGGACATTTTCAATTTTTGCTCAATAGGTGGCAGATACGTTATTCCAGGCTACTGACGCGAACTCAAGACGCGGTCTCACACGGGCACAGTATAGAGTGCGTAGACATTCGTGCCGTTGAAAGTTTTTTTGTTAGTTTAGAGATAAGACCAATGTGTCTCAATGCGCGTATACACAATTGAATTTAGATCCAATCTAAAATCAAGCCATGTACGAGACCTTGGTCTCGTACATGGGCCACACGAGAAATCTGACCCGCCAAAAGTGTATGATCAAACACAACTGCGTCGCGTTTCCTATAGTTAGAGACAAGACGGAAGTTTTCTTAATATTCAACTTTAAGCGATTCAACAAACACCATTTCTCGACGCTGTTAATGTCAGCTTGAAATTGGCGGCAGTCTTCAATATCTCCAATATTACGGAATAATTTAAAATCATATGCGAAGAGGAAAATTCTCGAGTTCTTGACATGTAACGGCAAATTATTAACAAACACTAAAAACAACAACGGTCCTAAGTTGGAGCCTTGAGGCACTCCCGAAGATGATAGAAATTCGTTGGACAAGCCGGAAAATCGGACCATGTTACGGCGGCTGCCAAGGTAGCTTTTGAGCCACCTACAGTACATGGAGAAAAGTCCGTATTTTTTCATCTTCATCAGAAGTACCTCATGGGAAACCGCATCGAAAGTTTTAGTCATGACAAAGTAGACTGCATCTATCTGACCGCGATTAAATACATGTGGGCCAGTATAATCAAGAAAGCTGCATAATTCATTTCCACAGATCGACCTTTTAAAAAACCGTGCTGCAGAATTGAGATCTTCCGCTTGAAGTTATGAGCCCATGCGTTCGTACATAACCATTTCAAAAACTTTCGCAAAAGAACAAATCAGTGACACAGGTTGAAAGGTGTTCACATCACAAGCATCGCCAGACTTGAATCCAGGAACAACTACTGACAATTTCCAATGACAAGAAAAAACACCAGTTCGCAACAATAAGTTGAACAAATACGCTAAAACAGGGCCAAAAATGTCAGCGCATCCTTTGATTACGAAGCTGGGAATTTCATCAACTCCTGTTGAAAGTTTTGGCTTAAGTTTCTGAATCGCCAAAAGAACCTTATGCTCGGTAACATTATCATAAGCCAAACAGTCAGCGCAGCCAAACATTCACCTGACTCCCACAAAACTCTCATCCGCCCACCTGACTTTCCGCTGCCCCCTACTACGTTTGTCTTCACTTGCCAGTTTCTTCTCGACTTTGACTAGAATTTTAGTAACTCGCATTTGCTCCTTTACCCACTCTTCAGGCTTCTTATCTATTGACGTTATACCTGACATTTTTCGCTCTGTAGCTCTTTGCGTCGTGCTCAATACAGCCCCGCCGGGGTGGCGCAGTGGTTAGGGCGCTCGACTACTGTGCCCAAGGATGCGGGATCAAATCCCAGCCTCGGCGGCCGCTTTTCGATGGAGGCGAAAAGCTAGACGCCCGTGTGCTGTGCGATGTCAGTGCACGTTAAAGAACCACAGGTGGTTCAAACTTCCGGAGCCCTCCACTAGGGCGTCTCTCATAGCCTGAGTCGCTTTTGGACGTTAAACCCCATAAACTAAACCAAACCTTATCCTCAATATAAGTAGAGCCCTTTTCGTTAGCCTGCACGTTCCTGCCTGACACGTAAGTATCAGTAAGATACATCTGTTCTATAATTTCCTCTTGAGCTAGACTGGTAAGCTGCCGCTTATGTCCTGCGAGTGCTTGCCAAATACGCTCAATCCAAATCAGATTCTCTTACAGTTATTTATAGTTATTTCCCTTTCGTGTTCCGGATCTGCGGCTACTGCCCGTCCCAAGTATACGTGTTCCCTCACCACTTCCAATGCCTCGCTACATATTGTAAACTTCTGTTCGTTTCCGAGGCAGTTGGACATTACTTTATCTTCTGCATATTACAAGGGTTGTTCAATAAAGACCGAGACTAATTCTCTAAAGCATTAATTTCAGAAAATTAATCAGGCCTTTGCTTACCATTGAAATGCTCTACGCTAAGCGAAATGCACTTGTCCCGCCGTTTGTACCATTCCTGGAAAACATGGACGAAGCCATTTTTCGCCATCTGCTTGAAATCCGCCTCAAAGCGTTGACTTCATTCTGCGCCGTATAAAAATGACGTCTTTTTAGTTCCTTTCTTCCTGCGGCGGACCAGAAGGGGTCGCAGGGGACCAGGTGATGACTGTAAGGTAGATTAAAAACTGTAGCATTTTGTTTCCAGAAAGAAAAATGGACCAGAGTATCCGCAACGTGAGCCCCTGAGCTGCCGTGGCGATTTACAATTTTCCGCAAAATCGGAAACGACGAATATGGTGGAGGCTTTTGCCCTGCTATGGTTATATTCCAGCTGTTGATGATGAAATTAACATAACCAACGTGTTGGCTTTCCTATATATACAGCACTTTCGAAATTCGCGCCGCTAGGTGATTGGTCTCGTGGGTAATGACGTCACAGTCCGGTGTGACCAATCTGAACGGTTCCACAACGACGGTTGACAAGATTCTACTCGGCTCCGTACCAGTTTCATTTACCATAAGCATGATTGTGCGTTCGTGCTCACGGAGACGTCAGTAACAGTGGCGGGTGTGCACAGCTAATTCAGTAAGTGCGACAGAGATAGCAGCGCTGGTTTAATGACGTACCGCACTCGATGGCGTCTCACTTCTGCTTCGGTACTTGTTTTACCCGGCACCGCTACCGGAAAACGAGATGAGGCTCTTAGAAGCACTCCTGGAATACCTCAGTTCGAGAACGCTGAGAACGAGTTTTTTCGTCTCCTGCATGATTGCTAACGCTGGACACGCGCAACGAGCCCCCTTGCATGGCTTAGAAGCTAACCCCTTGGACTGCACATTTTTAACCAAGACTAACCATTCGAACACGTCCTCCTTTACAAAGTGCGGTTCTGTCTACCGCAAGCCGCGTGGACATCATGGCGTACGAAACGGCAGAATGTCGCAAAGTACAGGGAAAGACGCATTAATAATATTATTTTAGATTTGTAGGTATTCAATCCGACTCGGCCCCTTGTAAAAGAGAGCGAGCAGCAGCAATTACTTCACTGGTTCAAATAATGGTTAGCTGTGCCGCGCAGTTCGCGACCACTCGGGGGGTCACAGTACTACTTTGTTTGACGGGAATGGCATTTGAACATGCAAAAAAAAAAAAAAAAAAAAAAAAAAAACAAGTATTTCATAAGGGACGAAATCTCGTAAATAGCAATAGTTTTATACTCTTTTGTTCCGCAGCTAGCTTTTCGATCTTGCTAAGTTTCGTTTAGGTTCGACATCGTGCTGAAAGCGCTTGAGTACACCAAGGTGGCAATTTTGAGCCATGAAATAGCGCGGAGTGAAGGAATGCACTTGTTGACGCATTCGCTGCTCCAGCTGCAGAGCAGCATGTGGGTGAAGCCAGCGCGAAGTGAAAGATGACATTTGTTAATGCATGCGCTGTTTCAGCGGCAGGTGGCGAACCGTAAAAGTTAGTGTCTACATCACAAAGTCCCGCTACAGCAGTCGTGGCAGATAACTCGGCGGCGACCGCCAAACTACCTAGCCTCGCGCTCAGGGTGCGTGTCCATGCGTGCGTGCGCGCGTGTGTGTGTGTGTGTGTGTATGTGTGTACATGTGCGTGTGCGTGTGGGTGCGCGTGCGTGTGTGTTAAGTGCTATCATCCTTTTTTATTACTTCTTAGTCAGCTTCGTGAGAATCCCTTGATTTCCCGATACGAAGAAAAATGACCGTGCAGACTCATCATCATCATGCATAATTCAGGTTCGTATCTGGTTCGGCACCGTGTTCTCCTCTACGGCCTGTCGACAACGCGCGTTAAAAACATTTCATGCTTAAAAAAAAAAAAGGAAAAGAAAAGCAGTTGGCGACAACAAAACATGGTACGCCCAAGCGTGTATTTCTTCGCTCACCAATCAAAACCGTAAACGAGATGAGCTGCTTATTTCCTGACTGAACATAGTATATAGGCATAAATATTCTTGCGCGTAGAAATTGGTCTTGCAACTAACTCTTTGTTTACGTATGTGGTAAGCACAGCTTTAACAACGGACTTCTCGTGTTGAGGAGGAACTCGTGCATACGGGCGGATCATCACTACAAAACGAAGGCTTTATTCGATCGTATAGGCGCGCTAAGCGTCGGCATGCTAACCCATAGGTGCATTATAGCACACAGGCGCCTGAATATGCCTACGAGTGTAAAAGAGGCAATGACGGCTTTTTGAGACTCGTCGCTTTCGGGCGCTCTCGGCCTCGCATCGATTGCGCTTGTGTTCCTCCTGATGCAGTAACGGAAGCGCTTCTCCCATCCCGAGCTCACTCTGCCCGAGCTGAGCGGGTCCTGACCAGACAGACACGAATAGGTGAGATCAAAATAAAGCATGCAGTGCCGGAGGGCAAAGCGCTCACCAGCTGCACGATGGTGGCCATGAAAATGCCTCCCGCGACGTTGTAGGCTGCCGGGAAATGAAGGAGTCCTGCCCCGAGGGCGCTGGTCGCCATCACGACGGCCACCGAGAAGGCGCTCATGGTTCCAACACCTGAATGACAGGAGTATGGAATGTCGGGCTTTACATGTCAGTCTAAGCTGTTCTTCGCTGTGTGGCTATAATTCACGCTTTCATAATCTCCTGGGACAACAAGGAAACATTTTATCGACACCATCGACTCTGATTATGCTTGTGGGCCGCATCCGTAGTGTCGCTATATTTAAAACGTAAGTACGTAAGCGTTTATTCGCGACATTTGTGCAGAAAAATACAAAGCCTCATGAAAACGTTCATTAAATGCAGTCTGATACGTTCTCAGATCAAGGCGCAGCTCCTATCGCTGTCGTGCTGAAAGATAAAGCGGCAGACTCGCCGCAGCACTCGGATAATGCTATATTATCATTTAACCGTGTGTATCCTTTTGCGCATACAACCTGCATTCTTAAACTTACCTCCTCACTTGTGGCAAAAAAAAAAAAAAAGAATTTGCCATCTAATTGGCTCCCATTGAATTTCTACGGCAGGATGCATTTTGTTCAGGCGACCCACCAGCAATGATAACATTTGATGTTCAGAGATAATGTTGATGGTGGGGGTTTATGACGATGGTGATTGCGATGATAGTGAGTGTTATAAACAAGCCAATTTATCATGAAGTCGAAACGTGCACTTCCGCTATTGTTGCCTCTAATGAAATCAGGTCAAACCGATTAAAGTGTAATTATTGATTTACAGTTTATATAATTAGATAGTAATTAGACTTATACTTACGATTTTACCATTTTAGGCTTTTTATAGAGGATTAACGCCTCTTTTTGAGCTAGTTGGTGCATACTTGAATTGGTGAAGAAATTGCGCCGAACCATGCAGACAACATGAAAGACCTGTGTCTCGTCGTCTTCCTTTCTTGTGGTCTGCATAGTTCGGCGCAATTTTTTTTACCAATTCTTATAGATTAATTTCTTCCATTGCTCAAGCGTCAGCCACTTTTGAAAAAAAAAAAAAAAAAAAAAACCTTCATACTATCGGGGACAAAAGTACGTGGAACCACGCAAACTGCAGCCAAGGCGCATGACTGTTGTTTCGGCCAGTAGTCTCAAACCATACTTGTCGATGTGAAAGTTGGACTTTAATTCTTTCATATGTGCTAGAAAACTAAGGTGATGATCATTTACATCATGCTTCAAGTCCAAAATCGCTGGACGTGCTGTCCAGAGACGTTTGTACGAACCACAAAAAACAACGGGGATCATGCAGCCTTTAAACGCATCCTGCATTTTAACGGCTAATAAGGGCAATATTATTTTTTTTCGACGCGGAACAAACGATACTGACACAACATATGACACGCAGACTGAAACATGGAATCGCACAATGAGGGAAGCATACGACCTTTGTGTGGCAACCAGTAAAAACTTTAATGCAGGATGCACTATAGTCGCCTGATATGATGCTGGTAAATTCCACTGACGAACGCGACGCACACATCACGGTTACACCATCAGTGAGTATACACACGCATCATCTGCAGCAATGTATTTTAAGAATGCTTCTCACGCACAGGTTACTATAAACTACAGTGCAGAAGCGACGACGAGCATAAACAAATACATCTCTGCCGTCGTGCAGTGAAGTTGTGCAGCGAAGCTTTGCGAAAGTTTAGAGCCCATAAAAGCTTTTTTCACCTTTTTCTTTCTAAGCCCTGTAGTGCAGCTCCTGCAGGATTCATTGAAATCATAGTTATAGGGGGCATTATCAAAACTAGTCTTACCTTAAGGAGGCTCACAACACTGGAGATGTATTACAAGCAACACAGTGCGGCTCACAGGCAGAACCCTTAGGCTACAAGCTTTTGACAAAACGGTGTACTTCACTGGGTTGACGACCACTCCAGTCTTCGTGTGCGCACGCAAGCTTTCCCTAATGCACAGATCAGCCTAGAGCTGCACAGGTAGTTCCAATGCGAAAGGAATCCGGATTCACCCAATGAGTTGGTAAAAAGTACACTTTTGTTTTCTTCTCTGAACGGACAATACCCCTGAGAATGCTTCAGCGCAGAAGTAACAACTCAATTCGTTGCTCTGCACTAACATGACGGTTCTCTCTTGCATTGGAGCTCCGTGTGCACGTTATCCAGATTGTGCATGTTCTGTAGCATCGTTCCCTGCAAACGATAAATGAGTGGCACGTTGCAAAAGCGAAACGCCTGCACAGGGAAGCGCGTCGACTTCATCGATCTCCAGTGAGAATCGGCTGCTCCCTACGGAGTAGTATAGGGCTCCACCATGTCACCGGTTGCGGGATTGTCGCCTCTCGTGGTCAGTGTGGGCACATGTTGATATATTTTCCTCCTACATTCTGCGAGTTACCTCACTACTGCGTAGGTCAACTACAACACGAGTGCAGTTCATTCCGACCGTCAAAACCTGGCGTCTGTTTTTTTTTTTTTCCTTATTATTCTTAAAAGGCGTTCCTGTCTCTCTGTTAACACAGGTACGCCCCCTCACACATCCTGGCAGCTCGGCTATCCTATCTTCTCAGGATATAGCGGATTTTGGATGCAATGCAAGCAAAGTTCGCCTGTAATACTTTTGCATCAAAAATGCACGCCAGCGCTGTTTTAGTTGGCTACTACATAGGCGCAAAGCTATACTTATATGTTTTCCCACAAAATCGGCTATGTTTCATTTTTTTTTTTATTTTACGTCTCATCGAAAGGTATTGCATAAAAAAATGCTTTGAAATATTGTTTGTTTCTTCTTCGTTAATGATAACTACCAATCCACGCATTGAAAACTAGCTGCTTTGTAGCAGTTTCGTTTTATTTTAGATAACTGCTAATGAACCGTGCTGTTGAGCTACAATTTTTACTGGTTGACTGCTGGCTTCCTCTGGGGCAAATGACAGCATATTTCAAATACCCTCCGTAATTAAGACATATTAGCTACTCAACAGCGATAGTTTAATTAAGATATGGAGTAGTGCAAGCCCTAAAATAGTTTGTCAATATTTTATCGTCCTCAGCGACAATAAATGCCTCGTCACATTGATGCTCGTTTTGTTAAGACAAAAAAAAAAAATACTGCGCACCCTTCACGCAGCTCGCATTATGTTCGCTATCGTTCAGCATTTTACGCATTTGCGGAATCAAAGAAAGTATCGTTGAAGGGTAGAAGTAGGGGCGCATTGTTGAAAGGTTTTCGGTAGTGATGACGGCACTTATGCGGTGACATTTATTGGCAAAGTGAATAAAACAACGACAAAACTATATTGCACTAAAGCCATTAACAGCTTGCGCCACAGGAAGCAAGTGAAGTATGTGACGCACAACTTGTTATTGTACCTATTGTGCGGAGTGTGAAATCGTGACAGATATCCCAGGCGACATAGACAAGTTCTTTCATGAAGAGAGCTCTGACTCAACTTCACTATCTCGTGTGCTTCGCGCTGGCGTGTCCCTAAGAGCACCCCTAAAAGACTCATTGTTACGTACCCTAGCTAACTTATCGCACAGGTAACGTAATTCAGCATTGTTAGACCTTCTCGAAATACCTTTAGTTTAGGATAACGAGTGTTTATCCACTCAAAGGAGTGGGCCGGGGAACAGACTGGGCTAGGGAATAGCGGCGCGTGCTTGTAAATAAATTTTTATTCCGTTGAATTTTGTTTGTCGCCCCGCTCCTATTGCTGGAGGTGGCGATCAGGAGCAGTGACTACCTGGTTGTTCTGGTAATACTAAATGGTTATTCGAAGTTTTGTTTTACTTTCTGAAAAAACTCACATCAAGGATTTCAAATCGAGGACCTTCAGCAGAAAGCGATGTAGTGGGATCGTATTTGTCTAGTCAGGGACCGTACGTCCCCAGACATACATTTTGTCCTACCCACTTGACCTAGCACTCTAACCAATAGGCTGTCACGGCTGGGTAAGTGCTGGGTAGGGTATTTAGGTCGGTACGGTACTATGACTCTATAGTATTAAGATTGAAACTGCTCTCATGTAGAACTGGTGGCCGTTGAAGAGAGGATTACAAACACTAAATAACCCACTGTGTCTGATGGTACCCCCCCCCCCCTCCTTTTCTTCGTTATAAAGGTTGCAGAAGTGAAAATCGGGGCATTCCATGTTATCTGTGCCTCCAAACGCACGCATAAAACAGGGGCCCCTATTTCCTTGTGGCCAGCTCTACAAGAGGGTATAGTAGACTCCGCGTGCGAGATGCAAGGTTAACTATCGGCTACTCAACGTATACTTCTTGAACACCTTGACAGAGATCGTTTGGGGGACAAGAATATTGGTAGAATTAAAAAAAAAAAAAAAAAAAAAAAAAACGGACCGATTTTAGAACGTGGGTATAAACGGTACAATGTCGGCCACTTCATTACGTTGTTAGAAGAACAGAAAATTTAACTAGTAAATGTGCATTATACTGTTTCATTCCTATATGTCGGTGCTGTGTATACCGGGTGTTTCAGCCAAACGTAGTCAAGCTCTTCAAGAATACGGGGTTGTCTAACTCAGTGAGTCTGCTGAGGGCAGAAAATCGTACTAGTTTGCAGTATGGACACTTTGCTCTTCAAGCCCATAATTGGGGAAGACTATTAGTCTTCTCCAATTAGCTCTAGGGATTAAAAAAAAAAAATACTGCAGATCAGCTAGCAACGAGACCTTCAACACAGTTGTTTTCACTAGGACTACGTGACCTCCCTTTTTTTAAAAACCTTGGTTACATTTACCTGCGACACCTGACGTACTAGTTTTTTCCATGCAGCACGTTGGCCCGTGCCCTACGCACGTACGCTCGCTCCGTTTCAGCAAAGCAGAGCCGAGCTGTTGAGTTTTTATTTATTTTTTTTCTGTTCCTAATGGCGCCCCTAACGTTATCGGATCTGCTTTCAGCTGTGTGCGCGTGATCCGGGGGCGAATTTCGACGTGCGACACGGTTAGCGAAATGCTATCGGCTGTTTATCTCAGCCCAGTGCTGCAGCTGAATGCGAGGCTGGTCTCACTTGTATGGACACACAAAAAAGGCTTACTGCCGAGGTAACCTATCAGACTGGAATGCTGAGTCGTTACTTGTTAGTGAGCTCAGAACAATAACTCACTAAAGTTATGCAGTGCAATAATAAAAGACCTCGCGAGACGAAAATGCACCGTTCTGTAGCTGCACCACAAGGAAGATGTACAGCCTTGGTCAAAAGTCCTGAAGCCAAAGGATTTTTGTCTCGGCTGCATAATGAAGCATTCATGTCGTCATTGAAGACTAAAGAGTCGTGAAATGCTATATGACAGTTCCTTGCTGGGATAAGAAATCATTTCGTAGCATTTGAAATGCCTTTTGACTTTTAATAATGGCATGACGGCTCTATTTTGCAGCTTATACGAAAATCATTTGGCCGTAGGTTTTTTGACCAGACTGTACTTGTTGAGCGCATGCGACGAGCCTCATAAGCGCTGTCCCTGGTTGCCCCGAATCGCGCGCGCGACACGCGCCCAAAAACGAATTTTTTCTTTTAACGTGGTTGCCACCAGCAGCCCCATCGTACATTTAGGCTGGGGTCCACCTGACGTCGGTAGATGGGTAATGGGTGCGTTGTGTTGTTGCGCATGAGATTACGTATAGTGCATTATGAGGAATGGAATGATAAATCGATCGAGGTTCGACTAGATTATAAACACGAGGTAGAAGTAGATGTGATTGTACGCTAGCTGACGTCAGTCCTAGTGTGTGTCCCAGTTAATAAGGGTACTGGTTAGCAGTAGCAAGCATATAAAGCGAAAATTTGTATACTAGTATACTTCAGTATAGCTTGAAGTATACTAGAGATGCAAAGAAAAATATTGAATAATATATGCGCATGTTGCAATCACATCCGACCGAAGACACCCATGCCTTTTCAACAGATCGGCATGTGCTTACTTGACCCCTTCCCCACGTAGACGTCTGGCTCTTTACTGAAAGGCTAGAGTGCAGAAAATCAGCTTCACCGCCTAGTGGAAAACACAATATTGAGAGAACAAGAAAGAACACAATCGCCAGCCCCGAGGAACGCGAAAGGCTATTGCTTTGGTTTTGAACGTTTACGACAGCAGCGCGAATCCCGCTAGCTGTTACTAATGCTTTCTTTTTTCTTTCTACATACCAGGCAGGTATTTTGTCATTATACCTAAGAATGGGCTGCATCTTAGGTTGTATTTTCTGACGCTTTTAAGCAAGAGGGGCTCTTTGAGTCCGTGAAAACATCTTTTCATCGTCTGTTTTCTTTCGGGCACCAATAGATGATTTGGTTTATGGGGTTTAACATCCCAAAGCGACTTAAACTATGAGAGACGCTGTAGTGGAGGACTCCTGAAATTTCGACCACCCGAGGTTCTTTAAGATGCACTGACATCGCACAGCGCACGGGCTTTTGGCATCCATTGAAAAGCGGCCGCGATTCGATCCCGCACCCTTGGGCACAGCTGTCGAGCGCTCGAATCACCGCACCATTGCGGCGGGGCGGTATACTAGTTAGCGATTAGGGCTTAGTACAACGTAGTGTTTAGTACTATTATGGGTATTACCAGTTAGGAGAAGTAAGTGTAGTAGAGTGACTGCAAATTTATATGTTGGATGGGGTCATCATAGTGGCTCCGAAGAAAACGCATAGCAGTTGGAAAGCGATAGCGAAACAAAAAATATCGAAACAAAGAGACGATGACGCTGACGCACTTTTAATGCATAACGTGGATCGTGCGGCCCGTTAGCATTCCTGCCTGCAGCTTCTGTAACGTAACGCTCTTCCACTAGCGGCATTAGCCGCTCAACAGAGTACGCAAACTCGGCATTTGACGGCATATTCTGAAAGACTCGGAGTGTCCTTTGATCCCTTCTTGAAGTGATAAGAGGCGGATCGGGAGCGCTGGCCGCGTCAGAAGATGCACTACCCTCCCCTACAGCAGCCATAGAGGCAGCTTCGCGTCTGTTCGCAGCGAAGGGTCCGGACCTCAGCCAATGGTTATTGCGCATGCGCATGAGCCTTCGCCGATTGCTTCCGCTTGCTAGAAATAAAAAAAAAAAATCAGTTGTTTTATTGCAAAGCGAGTAAACCGATCTGTCGCTTACAGATCTTCACAGCTACACATAAGCACTGATGGTGGTACGCTGAGGAGAAGAGCGCTTGAGATCGCCAGATGCACTTCTAGAATTAGCTATAGTATATATTGTTTCTAGAAAGCGAGGCAATCGCGGCTTGATTGACGAAAACGTCTATACTATGGTCGATCTCTGAAGGCATGCAAATAGCGGGCCGACCTGACTTGTGACGAAGATCGATTCGAATGCATAAGCAGGTATTGAGAATATTGTTTGTTCCAAGTAAAGAACGATTTGGCAGAAACCAGCCGTTTGGTCCATCCAGCGTGAGGAACACACATCAAGCTACAGCCTACAGCTGTTCTTCGCTACACGCCCAATAGACTCGGCAAACTTTTCCACCGTCCAAGTAAAGCTTTTCCGCTGGAAGACGAGGAAGAGAGCGCTTCGGGCGAACTGCGAACACGTGGCGCGTACCGCGAGCTAACCGGAGCTGTTCCATACCTTCGGTAGCTTCCGGACGCTGCGCTGCCTCGGCGATCTCCTTCGGCGGCGTCGGGTTGATCATTTTCGAAGCGCTGGTGCCGGACACTACGGCAGGCATTCCTCGCTCGGACGCAGGAACGGCCATCCTGGACGGCCGCGGCAGACGCGCTCAGTCGTGGCGGTACGAAGGCAGTGCACAGCCGGCAGCCCACCGCTTCCTTCGGAATTGCCCTGCGTCATCGTGTGGCACGCGCTCCGGCTTGTGCGGTGGCCCCACGACGACTCCCATACGGCGTCTGAATCGATACCAGCACGTGTCTGAAGACGACACGTGTCGCGATGGGGCTTGCGATGGTGCAAGTGTCTAAACGTTTCCTGGAACAAGCAACGTATCGAAAAAGTTAGAAAATTATGCAGGGTGCACATGCCTCGTAGCCGAGAAAGCGGCATATATACCTGGGGGAGAGTGAAAAAAGGTGACGTTTTCTGCCGCGTTTCAGAGCTGCTATAACAAGGGGATATATCTGCAATGCTGTGCCCTGAGAATACAATAGAAGTGATCCGTGCGAAAACGCGCATTCAACGGAACCGGGCAGGATACGAAAACATTGCATCCTGTCCGAACATGTGTCGTCCTCTGTTCTTTGCCTCTAACTACGAGGTTGTGCGAGAGAGGCCTTGGGCATCAGCTAATCAGAGGCGTATTTAACCAGGCTTCTCATGCTTATATATATACCACCAGGCTTACTGCATGGTTTCGATGCAGACCTTGTAGATAGTTTTGTCTTGGCTATTTCTGTTTTCAATCAGCATCAGATTCAATCGTCTGGCGCTGTTTTCAAACCTGCTTCTTTCTGTTACAGAATTTACGGGCTTTATATAATAGTTTGTCTTTCAACATGGCATGTTTGAGGAGAAAACTGTTCATGAAGGCTCAGTGTAAACTTTCTTCGATATGCGATTGCATTGGGTTGAACATCGTGAAATATTTTACATCTTAAACATTTTGCACACATTCATATCCAGCGCGAGACAGGATCAGAACTGAGCTGCTTTGTGTTCTCCCTACAGACTAATATTTTCCGTTCCTTTGCTTTCCCTGATGCTATCATCTGTATTGATCGCGTCCGTCTACTTGTTTGGCAAAAAAAAAAAAAAAAAAATACTGAAAAGGGCCTACTTTCAGTGCTAACTCGCAGCAACTTCAGGGATGATAACCTCGTTAGGAGTGAGCAGCAGTCGTCCACAGTCGTCCATCTTACCTCAACAAAGCGCGCCACCACCGGCAGAATAGCCAGTGCGTTTGTTCCCTGCGCAGTAGTACATAGGAACACCCACAACCACCGTCACTTCGATAGCGTTGCGCACTGTGGCTGGCGCCGATTACCATAACATCTGCTACCATAACAGGCCGATTACCATAACATCTGTTATGTACAGGTTGGCCATTCAGGCGGTGAAATTAAAGATGCAAGAATGGGTAGAAAGCAACAATATACTACAAGAACTTCAAAACGGCTTTAGAAATGGTAGGCGCTTAGATGATAGCCTGTTCGTGCTTACCCAATGCATCGAAACATCTAGAGTGGAAAATAGACCTTTGTATTTGGCCTTCCTGGACATACACGGGGCGTACGACAACGCAGACAGGAAACTCCTGTGGAACATATTAAAAGAAGGTATCGGTCATGAGATAACTGATTTCCTAGAGGAAATATACCGGGATAACAAAGTAGAAATTACGTGGGAAGGGATAAGAAGTACGGAAGCTGTCAAGGTATGCAAAGGATTAAGATAAGGTTGTCCACTATCACCGCTGCTCTTCATGCTTTATATGATAAATATGGAACGGAGGATACAAGAAAGTAACCTAGGTTTTAACCTGTAATATAGCTTAGGTGGAAAGGTGGCAGAGCAGCGCCTCCCCGGTTTGATGTATGCAGGCGATATTGTGCTGCTAGCTGAGAGTCTGGAAGAATTGCAAACTCCAGTTCAGTACTGCGGAGACGAAGGGGACGCTCTAGGCTTCAGTTTCAGCGCAGTTAAGTCGGGTCTGATGCTTTTCAACGGCTCAACTGATCAGGGTCTTAAAATACAAGGCCATGAAATACCCAAAGTGGCAGAATATAAACGCACTCCCTCACCAGAACAGTAGTTGGCCACCCTGGTGCAGTAATTGGCCGCAACCTCCCATGATTAGTCCTATAAAACACCGGCCCTCAATCATCAGCGGCTGCGGAACAACTGACCAAGGCAGCGGTCAGACCTGTGACGCAGCAGGGGGTGCTAAGAATTCCTGGCTCCGCTGGACAGGCCGCCATTGGAAACTGACCCTGGCAACGTTTAACGCAAGACCACTAGCTAGTGAAGCTAGTTTAGCAGTGCTGTTAGAGGAACTAGAGGGTATGAAATAGGATGTCATAGGGCTTAGTGAGGTTAGGAGGCCAAATGAGGCATATACTGTACTGAAGGATGGGCATGTACTGTGTTATCGAGGTTTACCGGAGAGGCGAGAACTAGGAATAGGTTCCCTTGTCATTAAGTATATAGCGGGTAATATAGACGAATTCTATAGTATTAATGAGAGGGTGGCAGGCATCGTAATCAGGCTTATAAGCGGTATAAACTGAAGGTTGTACAGGCCTATGCACCTACATGTAGTCATGATGACCAGGCAGTTGAAAGCTTCTATGAAGATGTAGAATCGGCAATGCGAAAAGTAAAGACGCAGTATACTTTACTAATGGGCGACTTCAATGCCAAGGTAGGAAAAAGCAGGCAGGAGACCAGGCAGTAGGTGACTATGGCATTGGTTCTAGGAGCAGCAGGGGGGAGTTGCTAGTTGAGATTGCAGAGCGCAACAACTTAAGAATCATGAATACCTTCTTCAGCAAACGGAAGAACCGGAAATGGACATGGAAAAGTCCTAACAGGGAGACTAAAAATGAAATTGACTTCCTACTGTGTTCAACCCCCGCCATTATGCAAGGTGTAGATGTAATCGGGAAAGTGCGATGCAGTGACCACAAGATGTTGAGGTTCCGAATAGCCTAAATCTGAAGAAGGAGGGCAACAGATTAGTAAGAAAGAAGTCCATCAACGAATTAGCGGTGAGGGGGAGGGCAGAAGAGTTCAGGATTTCGCTAGAAAATAAATATTCAGCTCTAACCGAGTATGGCCACATTACCCTAGAAGCAATAAACAATATTTTCAGAGATGTAATTACTGAGTGCGCTGTAGATATAGGCGGTAGGATAGTTAGAGATGATACCGGTAAGCTGTCTAAGGAGACGAAAGATTTGATTAAGAAACGCCAGAGTATGAAAGCTTCCAACCCAACAGACCGGATAGAGTTGGCAGAGATATCAAAGCTAATCAAAAGCGCAAAGTGACAGATATTAGGAAGTACAACATGGAGAAAATTCAGCATGAAAAAACGGGGGAAGCCTTAAAGCGGTGAAGAAGAAATTGGGCATAGGCAAAAATCAGATGTATACGCTAAGGGACAAGGCGGGCAACGTCATCACGATAATGGACAAGACAGTCAAAGTAGCTGAGGAGTGCTCTAGTGATCTCTACAGTAGCCAAAATAGTGAGGACTGTAATGAGATTGGCGGTAGGGAAAAACAGTCAGACGTTCCACCAGTGACGAAGGACGATGTTAAGAAAGCAATAGAAACTATTAAAATGAAAGCAGCTGGAGAGGGTCAGATAACTATAGTTTTGTTGAAGAACGGGGAGGATATCGTGCTAGAAAAACTGGCCACCCTGTATACGCAGTGCCTGGTGTGATCGACGGTACCGGAACCATGGAAGAATGCAAACATTATCCTCATTCACAAGAAAGGGGACTCTAAGGACCTTAAAAATTACAGACCAATCAGCTTACTGTCTGTTACGTATATGGTATTTACTAAGGTAATCGCTAATAGAATCAGGACAACCTTAGACTGCAATCAAGCAAAGGATCAAGCAGGTTTTCGGAAACGGTACTCTACTGTCGATCATATCCATACCATCAACCAGGTGATAGAAAAATGCTCAGAATATAATCAGTCCTTATACATAGCATTCATTGATACGAAAAAGCATTTGACTCAGTTGAAACCTTGGCGGTGATGCAGGCATTGCGAAATCAGGGGGTAGACGAGCCGTACGTGAAAGTGCTGGAAGATATATACAGTGGCTGCACAGCAACCATAGTTCTGCATAAAGAAAGTAACAAAATTCCCATAAAGAAAGGTGTTAGGCAAGGAAACACAATCTCCCCAGTACTATTCACAGCTTGCTTAGAGGAAGTATTCAGAGACTTGGAATGGGAGCAGTTAGGGATAAGGGTAGATGGAGAATACCTCAGTAATATGCGATTTGCTGATGACATTGCCTTGCTAAGTAACTCGCGGGATGAACTGCAAATAATGATTGATGACCTAGACAGGAAAAGTAGAAAGGTAGGCTTAAGAATCAATATGCAGAAAACTAAGGTAATGTTCAACAGCCTCGGGAAGGAACAGCAATTTACGTTAGGTAGCGAAGCACTGGAAGTAGCAGGCGGATATGTCTACTTAGGACAGGTAGAAACCGCAGATTCCGACCATGAAAAGGAAATAACAAGAAGAATAAGATTGGGATGGAGCACATTTGGCAAGCACTCGCAGATTATGACTAGCAGCTTACCGGTATAGCTCAAGAGGAAAGTATACAACAGTTGCATCTTACCTGTACTCATCTATGGGGCTGAAACGTGGAGGCTAACCAAGAGGGTTCTGCTTAAGTTGAGGACAACTCAGAGGGCCATGGAACGAAAAATTTTAGGGGTAACATTAAGAGATAGGCAGCGTGCAGAGTGGGTCAGAGAAATATCTCAAGTTACTGACGTTCTAGTGTAAATCAAGAAGAATGGGCATGGGCAGGACATGCATGTAGTGCGAAGAGAGGATAACCGATGGTCGCTTAGGATAACAAACTGGATTCCAAAAGAAGGAAAGTGTAGCAGGGGGCGGCAGAAAGTTATGTTGGCGGATGAGGTTAAGACGTTCGCAGGGGTCAAGTGGATGCAGCTAGCACAGAACCGGGTTAATTGCAGAAATATGGGAGAGGCCTTCGATCTGCAGTGGGTATAGTCAGGCTGATGATGATGATGACGACGTGCATGCGGTGAGCAAGTCGTAAGCGAACATTTTGACAGGCTTTATATTCCGACATTCATGCAAGCGCTGCAGGGACTGAGCTGTACGGAAAGAAGCAAAATAAGACGAGGAAACCGCCCAGAAAGCACAGGACGATATATGAGATCCATAGCGATACCACGGGGAAAAATAAAATAAACGAACAAATATTTAGCTAGCATATGTGCTCGTTGATAACCTTGCGCGCACCCACCTGTTTAAAAATAATTGTATGCCTTCAGGGATTTATGCCTGGAAGGTCTCTGTAGTGAAGCCATTCGGAGAAAAAATCAAATACACTGCAACATTTGCCATGCCCAATGGTGGCAAAGCGCCCGCGTCAGTCACTTCTCAATGCGTTTCAGGTATAAAAAATGGGTCCGGGTGCACACCGCCATCAATATACAGCTTTCTATCGTAGCGCTGTTTATCCGATATCGACAAGCTTTTCACGTAGTCCTGCATTAGTGCAGCGCACACTACATTCCCTTGCAAGTACTGCAAGTCTGACGATTTATGAGACTGTTCACAGCCCGATAAACTGACCGCGCACACTTGCAGGCGACTATGTACCACCGGCACCGTCGCTAGCAGACGCTCCGGAGCTGGAGGCCGCCGCGGTCGGTATCGCCAGCAGCTCCGTCGTCTGCTGCAATGCACGACTCTCGTTCGGTCCGTATTGTCGTATAGCGTTTACAACTGTTTTTTAAATGTAATTCTGTCTAGGATGAGTCACCTGAGTGATAGTATTATCAAGCTAATTTACCCCATGCGGCAGCATATCAGACTTTATGTAAACAAAACTGGCCGATTCGCTACACGAGACTATTGGGGGTGTCCGGATTCACAGCACAGATTATTTAAGGGGTTTTAAAGATAGACTGCCTCTGCAATGACGCAGCACACTTCGTACCACATTTCTTCAAAGCGCTGGTCAACGTTTAACGACAGGCCGCCACTTCTGGGGATATGCGAAACGAGGAAAATATTGCGGTAAGTTGTGTTTACATGTGTTTCTATGGGTCGCCCTCCCAACTCGCACCCCCATACGTTTGGCGGTGTTTTAAACACACTTCGCATCGGTAATGAGATATCAAACTTTCACGATCTGTTCTGGGATGTTCATGTTTACTCTGCACCGAATAACGACATCATAGGTGCATGTGAAATGAGAAAACTGCTTTGGAATCATTCGGTTTTATGTATTCCTATGGGCGCTAACCGTACTTTTTTGTAAGCACGGTGTTGGTCTATATGAAGCTGACCCCCGTCGGGCGTCCGATCCAGGCGTCCATGCGGCACCTTTCATTTGCCGCTTCCTCGAACGCCGCACCACACAGAAAACAGAAGCAGACCTAGATGTCTAGGAGGCGTTAGTACAGCAGGCATCAGCGGCGTTTGAAATTGATTTTCAGGATAGAAAAGGCGCTATATCTGTCACAATTCTAGGCGGACACATATACCACGCCGTAGAGGAAGGGAGGAAGGTGGGAGTGAAAGAAGAGAGGGAGATAGAAGTGCCGCAGTGGAGGGCTACGATTAACCGCGCTGTAATGGTTTTCGCCTCATCGCACTTCAGTGGTCCAAAGCACTTGCCCTTTAGAATTAGAATCTAGAGTGGCGATCATTTTTCCAGACGATGTTTTTGCTTAGAATCCATTGAGAATGCATTGAATTTTGAATTGCGATGTTTTGACGTCCTGAAATGACACATAGGAAACGCCGTTATTGAGTGCTCCATAATAATTTATGCCACCAGGAGTTCTTCATCTTGCACTGTCGTTGCACAAAACATGGACGTTTTTTCACATCCCGCCCTCATCTCAATGCGGTCGCCAAGGTGGCGGCTTTCTTTCTCTTTGATATAGATGTCCACGGATATAACAAATCTTCTGGAAATGCTTCTGTAGCCAATTGTTCCCTCACATAGTAACACAAAAGTCAGTTCCGCTAACGCTCTGAATAGTTCAAAAACATTTGAAACCTGCTCTACGTTCTTGGTCTTAGAATGCGTATACTATCACCAAGTAAAACTACTAACAAATAGATTTTCTTGACGCACATTATTGTTTACTAGAATTGTCATAATTCCACAGTTATTGCGTTTTATATTGCGTACATATAAATGCAAGTACATCATTAGACACCATCCTATCTTGGCAAAGTTTGAATTTGGCGCCATACATATTCTACCCTTTGTGGTGGTTAAGTGGTCAAGACGTTCGGCTACTGACCAGAATAGACTGATTAGAGCCCAACCGCAGCAGCCGCGTTTTCGAAACGCAAAAGGCGTCCGTGTGCAGTGCGATATCGGTGCATGTTAAAGGGGCGATGACAGCTAGGTCGTTAGATGTATTGCCGTATTATAGTTCTGTGAATAATATACAAGTCTGTGATCCTGCTCGCAAAGTATTAGTGCTTAGAGCGCCAGCGCATATTACAAAAAAGAAAATGCGATAGAAATCGGCATCGGGAAGCAGCTCCCACTAAGAGCGACCACCATTTTTAAATGCTGCTGTGACGTCACAAGAAAATAGATGGCGGAGCGTCGCCTGCAATGCAGGCTGCAATATCAAAAGACGCGTCTCTCTCTCTCTCTCTCTCTCTCTCTCTCTCTCGATTTTTCTAGAGGTCGCACCACTAAAGTGCGATTAGGCGAAAGCCATTACAGCGCGGTGGATCGTAGCCCTCCACTACGCCACCTCTATCTCCCTCTCTTCTTTCACTCCCACCTTCTTCCCTTCCTTTATGGCGTGATACATGTTTCCACGGAGAATTGTGACAGATACTGCGCCTTTTCTGTCCTGTATAATCAATTTCAAACGCCACTGCTGCCTGCTGTACCAATGCCTCCTAGACATCTGGGTCTGCTTCTGTTTGCTGTGTGGTGCGATGTTCGAGGAAGCGGCAAATGAAAGGTGCACCACACGGACACCTCGATCGGACGCCCGGAGGGGTCAGCTTCGTATAGGCATGAATCGCCTAGTTACGTCATGACCTGTTGTGGCTGTACAACCGCGCGCCCGTTGTCGAACACAACCAGCATTTCATTGAACGCATCAAAGTTCACTGGCGTTCTATAATTCGTTTACAGGATAAGAAAGGCGCAGTAGCTGTCACTCGCGGAATTACGCTATCATACTCACGGCATAGACAAGGGGAATTATGAAGAGCGTTTCACGATCCGGGGCGTAGCGGAGACAACAAACTCAGGCAACAGACGCCGCAGCCTAACTTGGCAGAAGATGCGCAAGAAAGGGTCGGAAATATCACGAAAAAACAAAAATCGATTGAAAACCTGGCGTAAAAAATTCAGGGAGCACTTTGACTCACTAAAGTGCTTCAAGGCGAAAGCCTTCCCCGGCGCGTTGCTTAGGCATTGACTGCGAGAACGTTTGTGATTGACAAGAATTGTGACAGATACTGCGCCTTTTTTTTATTTCTTTTTTACTGTCAACCAATTTTAAACTCCGCTGATGCCTGTGTACTGCGTCTATTTCTTTATATGCTCTGTGGTGCGGCGTTCGAGGAAGCGCCAATGAAAGGGGCCGCACGGATGCCTGAATCGGACGCCCGGCGCGGTCAGCTTTGTGTATGCGTTATGGGGGTTATTCTCGCAAGAATGCGCCACGGAGGTGCGGGGGAGGGGGGGGGGGGCTAGACGCTACAGTTGCCTTCTAGCCCCGACGTGCTGCCCTAACAGACAGAGCGGTGACCCCCAACCCGCGGTGCGAGAAGTCGCTACTGCGGCGGGTTCGAGCCAGAGGGGACAGACACCAAGTTAAGTACTCGAACAGTTTATTGTGCTCAAGTAACGGCAAGGAAAATGCACTCAAGAACAACCGCCGTGTAGCGAGCGAACGCCGCGTACGGGGGTGAAATAAAAACCACCTATTGGGGAAGCACGCGCAGGAGGTGAGAGGAAGAGTCTGCTCACCTGGCGCGGCTTCTCGCTCACATACCGTTGCGGTAAATGCGTACGGTGAGGGAGCGATTTTCGGTGACGGCGGTGGTCTCCTCGGCGGATATCATGAACCGCGCGCGTGCGAACCGCCGAAGAACCCCGCGAGAGTCTTGGTTACGCCGGCAGGGAAGAGGGAAGCTCGTGGCAGCGTCACCGCAAGAGACCAGGAGGCAGCGGGAGGTGGCCAGCGTGCCCTCTCCTCCGCCAAGCTCTCTACCAGCGCGCGTAATCACGCGTGTTAACTACACGCGGTCGTTATATAGGAGGCAGGGGATTGTGAATCCCCACAGGGTGAATCTTCTGGTGACGTCATGACGTCATGACCAGATGTGAAGTCATTATAACTTCCGGTTATTAGACGTGACCGGGTGACATCCGGTCATGACGTCACCATGTCACTGCTATGGACGTCTCGAAACGTCTAACCATTACTATTGGTTAGTGATGGTTAACCATGACTAGCACTTTCTGAGTACTAGTTAATGTCTGGTTAGTGTTAGTTAAACACCCCTTAACTAGTAAGTGATGGCTTGTGATAGTTAAGATGACCTCCAAATACATGGGTTCCTTAGGGCATCAGTTAATATTTTATTATTAGTAGTACATTAACATGGACATTATCTTGAAAATGTCTTAAATCATGTTTTGATATCATCCGATTGCTATTTATGAAGTATCGAGTCAATGGTGATTGGCACATGCTTATATAAGGCATGCACCCGATGCGAGGACACATTTGCTAATGACAGTATGAGGCATTAAAGGTTTTCGCCTTGAAAGAGATGCCCGAGCCCCAAACCCCCGTCTTTAACCCGCCGGAACAGATTCGTCCTGCTGCAGCGTTCCCATTCCGCCGCCCAAATGAAAACGGCAAAACATTACGAGGGACTTCAGCGACTAAAGTAGGGAAAGGCGAAAGCCGGAGTGCCGCATTCTGCTACGCAACTGGCCATTAGGTAGTCATTAATTATCCATTAATTAAATTGATCAGTCATTAATTAGTAATTGATCATCAGTCACTGATGATTGATAATTAGTCTGTAATTAGTCGGTAACTAGCATTAATTGCTTAATTATTATTTATGCATGCCTAATTTGTCAGTCATGAAAGCAATTAGTTATTAATTGATATATTGTCATTGATTAGCAAATGATTACTCGTTGCTGATTAGTTCATTATTTAGCTAATTATTGGACATTAATTAGTGATATATCATTAGTCATTGATAATTTGTCAATAATTAGCCGTTAATTAGTAATTTATCATTGATTGACATATGGACATATAAGGCACGCACTCGCGCATACTGTGGTGGTGCTCTTTGATTGGTCGAGACCTGTCATCCCGTCTCGACCAATCAGAGCCGCCGCAAAAGCGGGACACATCTTGTCCACGACAGCATAAGCCATTAAAGGCTTTCGCCTTAAAGATCCTGTGAATATTTTGTAAGTGTACCTGCGAACAATGCAACACTTGCAACGCGTACCATAGCTTGCTGATGAAAATAATATTACATACTGTAGCTCTGGCGAAAACGGACGTGTTGGCGCCTTTCCACTTCTCTGCTTTCTCCAGTAGTTCTTGCGCTTTCAATTTCCAATATTGCTCGCTTTGGCGGTAACTATCCAGCTCGATACATCAGTACTTGGTCGGGGTTTTCGCCCACGTCACATTGGCAAAGTGGTCAGGCTTTGATGGTCACTGCCCATGCCATAGACCCAGGCACTTGGCCCAGTTCACCCCACTACCGGTAACATGAGAAAACTCACGGACACATTTGACAGCCTCAAGTACGCTTTCCTGGTCAACCGTAAAAACAGCAACATCGTCCGCTTACGCCAACAAATTTAACCTCGGCTGATTCCAACTTAAACCCATAAATGGTGTCATTTTCCATTATTTTCATACAAAAGGTCTCAATGTAAATACAAAACAATAGAAGGCTGAGGGGGCAGTCCTGCCGCACCGAACGCTGCGCGCTAATGGGGGCCCCCAGACTCTTGCTTACGATTAATCTTGTCGTGCAGTTTTGGTACGCCAGGGCTACGCCCTTGCAGATAACTGAACCAATGTTCGCACGATCCAAACTAGACTGCAAAATTTCGTGAGCAATACTGTCAAAGCTTTCTCGAAGTCGATCTGGAGCATGGCTACGTGATCATTCCAGCCCCCCCCCCCCCCCCCCCCCCCCTTTCCCATCGCAACACTCAAGAACACTTCGCGCCTTATGAATATTGAAAAGAATCGAGCGTCCTTTTATACCACACGTCTGGTGGGACCAGCTATAGTAGCTTGTGGGATTTATGGATATTGCAGGGAGGTCATCGAGAGTGTTAGATTTCTTTCAGCGCGTTTCTCCCTGGAATATTTGTTTGGTGTAAAGAGGAAAAAGTTGTACCGCGATCTGTGTGATATTGTCTTCCCAGAACCCTTGTACAGGGCCATATACAGTGGAGGCCCTGGCGCAGATGTATTAAAGAGAGTAAAGAAAATGCAAGTTCCACCAGGAGCTAAGGCCTTTTTTTTTTATTATTGTTAAATTACATGCTGGAACATTACCAGTAAAGAAGTTTTTGGAGGGAAGGGGCTTTTTTTTTTCTTTTACCGTCGGGAGCACATCGTTTAACAATACATCGTTTTGTTTTTTTTTTTTTTTACAATTGTTGGGAAGGGGTATATTTTTGGGATGTATTATAACGGACCATAAAGAAGGATTTTCCACTAGACTCGCACGGCATTCGATATTTAAACATAGAGAATGAGGATGAGCTTCCATTTGATGTAATTATGCTTATGGGCCTCCACTCTATATAGCGCTCCAAAATGGCAGGCTATCACTTTGACAGGGATGCCAGGCCTGCTCGAATTTATTTTCGAGAGAGTATCGAGTGGTTCATTGTCATTCAAAAAGTGGCTGCAGAACCTCCCGAATGGCACTCTAGGGTAGAGCCTTTGTTGTCGCTGCGGGAGTTTTAAAGCAACGAGGCCAGTCTAACAATGGCTGATCATGGCATTCATTCATGTACGTACAGTCTTTGTCAATATATACGGCCCAAGGATTTTTGTTCTAAGCCCTGTAACGAGGCTCGTAAAGCAACTCTCGCGTTCGAAATCTCGTAGATGACAAATCTCACCCTCAATCTCCTCTAGCTTACATTCATATTCCAGCATTGCGGCCAGCAGCCGCGTTACAGCGCCTAGAAGCAAACCTTTTGGGCCGTATACTTTTGACAAATACTGTACATTGCCTTGTGTGTCTTTTTTCATGTTTTGATCGGAGTTTCCTTTCGTGTAAGGGAAGGTAAGGTTTATTTTCCAGTCAAATACATGGCTGAGGAGAAGCTCCCAATCCCTATATTGTTTCGGCTAGCGGTTGGTAGAAAAAAAAAAGAAAGAAAAGCCGGCATCGCGCAACAAATTAAAGTCAGCACTCTTGGCTCTTTACAATGCACAGACTCTAGGGCCATTCATAAATGAACAACTGAAATTCAAAGAATTGTATAAAGAAAAAAAAGAAAATGACATCTGATAGTGAATAAACAGCAAGCTTTTCCCAAAATGCATTGCACAGACACGCAAAACAACACACTAAAGGAACAGATTTCGGATGTGATTGGCGGTTACAGAGCGAATGGAATCATTTGCAAGTGGAAAGCAAGTGGCTACAGGATTATGTTGCTCGTCATTGTGTCATGGACTGGATACGGGCCGTGACGACGGCATTTCTATAATATGGAGGCGAGGTGTGAAGAAGACGCCCTGTAGCAGAGTTTTCTTTTCCGTGCACTCCTATTCGCGGAAACGCCTTCACAGAGACGGTTACGGGCTCGTTTTGTGAGCGAATCCTGATTGTACTATAATCTTGGCAAACGGGAGAGTTAACGTCAATTTCAACGGGTGACACGTACTCGCCTTCAGTCATTCACGCAGTGTCACAGAAACTTCTGTGACAACAGCTGCAAAACGAACTTGGTGCTATAAGCAAGTTCAGCGAACCCATTTCACTCGACTTATATTGCCCACATGCAGACAGGCTCCCTGTGTAGTGAAAAAGTCTGCATTGCAGTGTGGTCTGTTAATTACTCCTTTTTTCTTTATCTACAACGGCGTTTGCTTTCGATGGCGACGCCGCTTTGTACGTAATTACTAACTCCTAATTAGTATACTCTTAACTGCAGTCAGCATCAGTATATATCCTCAAGACACGCCACTAAGTCAAACACCGCAGCGCATTCATTAGGTACCCTTCAAATACACCTGAACCAAAGCCTTCGTGGCCTACTCGCCTTGCAATTAAAGGGCTTGGTTTCGACCTCCAAATATCCGCCCTAATTGACCGAAATTTGTATCTCGATACCCTTATTTGGCTATGTTACAGGAATTGCATCTCCAATTTCGGCTTTATTTCGACCTTTCCCCGAAGTATTCTGTCCTTTAGGGTTCCTCGAATTATTCGGTGACGAAAGACGCATTCGCTGGCGACGACGACGCCGCGTTTTCAGCGACACCGGGCCGTTACGCTATCGCGTGAACTTGATAGCAGCGCCGACTTCTTATAAGCCGAACAGGTGAGCGCTCTTCGCCTGGGGTCACACTTGACACGCACTATATTGCCGCAATGGTAACCACTTACTGGCGCCACCTTGTGTTCGAGCTCGGGAGGCTGGCAGCCGTGCCTTCGTTCACCGGTGTGTTAGTGCCCAGTAAACAGACTTACTTAGCTCTACTGGCTTCTGTGACAATATGCTGTCAAGGGTGCACTTGATTCACTTATGAAGTAGCAGCTTGGGAGGGTTGGTAACGCAGCTTCAAAAATAACGCGACACCGCACAAGGGCGAAAGAATGCGCAGAGTGTGTTGTTCGCTCTCGTATTTGTTTGACGTTGCAATAACTTTCAAGGCTTGATCCTCTTGCTTCCGACTCAAGAACGCAGAGAAACCAGACCATGTTTTTTCTCTTCATTTAAGTTGGTACGGGGATGACGTTCGTATCTGCGTAGACTGCAGAAGATAAATATAACGCCCCGCAGTTTGGCGTTTCGATTCCCGAGGAAATGCCTGTCGGAGTCGAACATTTCTGGTGGCTTCGCATGTAGATCGATAACGGCGGCGGAGAGGCAAGGTGCTGCATGTTGCTGGGACAGCTTCACCCTAAATGACACTTTTTTCCGTATAGTAACATGCCGCGAAAGTGACACTTGACGAGGCGTAGTGCATCCGTTGGGGCCACAGATTTCTGACAACGATTGCCAATAATCGCTTGGGCTTGTCGCTCTTTCTTCTTTCTCTGCGTTGGCGCTTCTTACACTTGTCCCCTTGACATTCGCAAAGCTGACTTTATTAGCCACCCCAATGGACCATTGTCTATCAAGTCTGGTGGGACCATTGTCCCGAAAGTAATTCGAGAGATTAAAATTATCTTATTTCAAAGCCGCGACTGAATGCGCTGCTATAGCTTGTTGTCTGACGGGTAACAGCGAACGCCAGCGTCATTCCGGCGTCTGGTGGCGGCGGTACAGCGGAAGGCTGCGTGGACCACAGCCATGCGCTTTTCTGATAACGCAGCATATGGGATATTCAAACGGCGATCCGGACCACTTTCAGAATCCACGAAAGCGCAAAATGCCTGGAGAGTTTAGGGATCATATTGTCGAGGTCTAATCAGAACTCAACACCTGAATACAATTGGGTCTTCGTTTTCGAAGAGCAACAAAACCTGCTCCCGATCACGCACTAGAATATTCTTGGTGAGAACTAAGACAAGCGGAAGGCCATCACAGCCGATATTAAGCTCGGTGATCGGCAGACGCAGCGCAATCGAGCGCGTCTGACGGACGCACGGAAGCAATTAACTCCCGTTTGTTACTCAGGCGCCCGGAAGCACTTATCTACTAGCGAGTTCCAATCGGCAATCCGGACCAAGTTCGCTTTCTTCATGAAAGAGGCACTTTCAATGAGCGACATGGATTCAACCCTTTCGAAAATTATGCGTGAAAACCAAGTAGCTTGAAAGGAATAGCAATATTTTGAGTAATTAGTTACTTCTGGCCAGGAATTGGTAGTGTAACTTATACATTTTCGCGTTTTCAAAGCAATCAGTGGTGTCATTTCAAGTCTAGATTCCTGGGACACTTTTTAATTGTGAGGCTACTGCGATATATTGGACTATACTTTACGCACGTCGGTGGGAGAATGCTCGAAGCTCTCGATGCATGGCAAATATTTGCTTCTGAAGTTTTTCCTGCACTGGTGACTATTAGGACTGACATGGAAAACCAGCAAATTTCCTGGGTAGCTTTCTGGAGTATGCAGATCTTGTATTCTTTCTTCGCACTACGGAATTATTCTTTCGGAAACGAACCACAGGTTTCTCTAATCCACATTTCACGGTTCTCGCATCTCAACTTTACTCCCATCTTCCTATAGCTCACCGCGAAGTCCTTAATCCGATCGCTCATTGCTATGACAACGTAAGCCATTGCACTGCCACGTTGTCCTTGAACTTCGAAAGATTTTTATCAGAAATAAACTACAGCTTCTGCAAAGTTTCGCAACTTTTTTAACCTTTGAGACGCTATGTGCACAACTGTATAGAAAACTATTTGTATCGGTACATATCAAATATACATTGCCTGACGCAATGTCACACAGCCGTCCAGTTCCCGACTAGCCTTTCCCTCCACCGTCACCGCTGGTCACCTGACTCGCCTCCTGGGACCTCCCCTTTCAGAAGGTCCCCGACACCTGTTGTCTAGACCCGGTTATGGTGTCCTCGAGATTCGTAGAAAGCCACGAAGGAGTCGCGCGCTGAAGCCAGTGCTTCGGCTGCGTTTCCTTGAAGTCCTCCCACATCCATGGAGGAGTTGAACCACAGTGTCTTACCATGCTTAGCCGAACTTCCGCTCTGTGTTTCCTCGCCGCTTTTGTGCATTGTCACGCTTTAAAGAGCTCAATTATAACTTCGCTATTTAAGCCACTGTGCACCTTCGAAATAAATTACCCCAGAAACCTTCGAGAGCTTGAAATATCGCGGCATTTCGATTCCGCTGTCATTTCCAACAAATATGACACTGTATGAAATTTTGCATATTCACACAATAATTACGCGATATTCCACGCCAAAAAACTAACATTGCCCTAAAGTCTGAATATACTGGTTGAGCGGAAACTTTCGGAATGGTTAAGAAATTGGCGTGGGAAATGGTCAATGACATCGCAGTGCTAAAGGAAGTTTTCTTGTGCATTGCATAGAAACGCTGTCGCGACTAGAAAGCCACTGTACATTTTATAAAAAGGAGCATAACAATTCCGTACCGAATTTTGTCTTTCCCCCTCTTACTTTCGCCACAACCCATTTCTGTGGCTGTGCGCCAGTATTGTGAAATTTTGGCAGAGATATCTTGTTTCGTTTCAACCAAAATCAATGAAACTGTTCAAATGATTTTGCTGCAGGCGGAATAAAGAGCGCGCTCGAGAACAGTTTGGATGTTTATGAATTAAAACGGCTCAGATTTAACGCTTTGAAACAGTGAGGAAAGGTATTTACTCAGTGAGCGGACGTATTCATTTTTTTTGCCGCCAAAACCTCTCCTGCTGGTATGCAGGGCACATCCAGCGCTCATGTCAGCAAAGAAGGTCAGTATGAAGCTTGCTATAACTAACCTGTGTGCGTGTGTAAACATGTGCCTTCTCTCAGAAACAAGTATATAACACCTGTTCCGATTGTATGCTGGTAAATTTATGTCAATCCACTGGAAAAAAAATTAAACAGGACTCAAATGCTCTTGGGCACGAATACTGTAAAAAGCAAATACTATGCGCCGTATGCATGCAGTCTGCTGACGAGATGCGTCAGTCGCAAATTCAATAAGCGAACATACAGAAGGCGGAAGCGTCGCGGAATTTCATGGTTGTACACAGCAACCGCGAACGCATTTATTTAGCGACAAAATGTGCCAAATAAGCTAAAACAATAAATGTTCGTGCAACACTTAAGTTACAGATCTTTCAAGTGTAAGACCATATAAAAGGTGGGCGCACTCATCACACTCCTATACAAAATGTACACTGCCAGATGGCACTGAAGGGCTTCGGCGCACTCAGGTGCAAAGCAAATGATGTGTGCCGCCCTTGCTGATGTCGTTCAGGATGGTGTCGAGCAAGACTACGCCGAAGATGAAGCTGCCGATGACCACCATGACTGCGCCGATGGCGAACACCGTCATGGGCCGCTTCAGGCCGAACTTCTCTTGCTGGTGGAACACGCCCAGTAGGCACAGCCCTGCAAGCAAGCGTGCCATGTCACAGTAAGCATGCATGGCGGACAAGCACGCCCCTGGGTGGCTCCGAAAAATTTCCTATCCCTAGATTACACGACGTCAGCGTTACAGTGATGCTACACTGGTAGAAAATAAGAACGTGTGAAATAGCTGCGGTTTATTCAAACTGAGGTGGAAATGAAAGATGAGTGCTCGAGGGAGCCTTGAGGTACGAGAGAGCCTTGAGGTACGAGAGAGCCTTGAGGTACGAGAGAGCCTTGAGGTACGAGAGAGCCTTGAGGTACGAGAGAGCCTTGAGGTACGAAGGAGGTCGTCCTATTTCACTTTAATCTATAATCTAGTCTTTGCTCTGACACGTTTAAGCCACCCGCGATGTTTGAGCGGTACGGGAATGTTCTCGCAGCTTAGGCAACTACTTGTACCCGAAACGCTTATGCAACATGCGAGTCTGGCGTTTGCACATCTGCGGCTTTGAGAGCCAAGAACAAAATCCTACGCCGCACTGAGCTGCCCGACTGTTACATTCCAGTCTATCACCGCTTCAGCGACTGGTACGTCACGTGTCGAGTGGTCTCGACACGTGGCAGGGGACATCTGAACCAATTTTCAGGAGACAAGGTTCGAAAATTCGACCTCGTGACGAAAGGACAAAAGATCTCCCCCAGGCACCAACGCCGATTACACCAAGCAAGTTCCTTGGCGCAGGTGACAACACGCTAGTACAGAGACAAGCAGAAAACTGCATTTTCACATGGCCGCGAGGTAGCAAGTGCTTACCCGGAAAAATAAAAATATTGGCAGCTGCCAAGCATCCCAGGAGCTCGATCACAACACCAACGTTGGACGTAAACGTGGCTAGGGCGACGGTGGTCAGGAACCAGCCTGTGGTGATGTAGATGCGCCTACGGGGCTCGCCTTCGATGAATTCCTTCGTGGGAAGCTTGGTAAGCTCAGCATAAAGGCCATCAAAGGCTCCCCTGCGGAAAAGCACGGCACACCGGTCACGCGAGATAAGCGACTGGATCACGCACCCTTTTGCAAACTGATGTGATGACTCTAAAGACGCATATTCTGAGCTTACGCGTGCAGAGTGTTATTGCTACGACTACAAAAATGCAACTTTTAAATTAAGATCAGCTCGAGGACTTAGACGCAATAAAGACATCATACAAAGAGCGCTTCTCACTAATTGTGCGTTTAGGCTGTCACAGTGGAATCAAGTAAAACCCTGCCTCGTGCAAGAGGTATCCTCCAATATTTTGAGGGGTACAACCCTCAGAATAGTGCCAATATTTTCGTTTCACGCCGTCCTGTTTTACAACAGTGGAACGTGGCAGGGGGTGCAGCTGATGTAGCTTTCATATTTACGAACCAGTTATTTTCAAAGCCATAGCCGGGAACTCCCACAGTTAGACCCACAATTCTCTATTATTTTCGTCCCCTTTTATTTGTGGTTTCTAGAAAAGGGCGTCAGTTTGGAAAAGTGAAGAACTTTCGGCTCTTAAACTTCCTGAAGTTTTGTAAAGATTCCCTTTTTGTCAAAATTTACTTGTCCAATTTCCTGAAGATGGGAAAATTCTCCATGTAGAATGTCACTGGCCCCAATGCGTTGAAAGAGGTTCGGTAATAGAGATCGAGCGACACTGAACACTCAGTTCTGTTGTTTTGAACGAGAAAAGCACAAGGAAAAGCTCAGTCCTCTTTTCGTCCATGTCTGTGTTGAGCAGCTCCCCACCCAGTGTGTGACCGACAACGTGCTCTCTTGGACGGCACCCATACGATCAATGCCGAACTGATAACATAAGCAGTGCAAGCGCAGAACGTCAAAGAGGCGAGCAAGACAGCGTCAGGAGGAACATACCGGCCGCAAAAGGCGAGTAGCGGATACGTGGTGACCATCTTGACTATGAGGGCGCCGATGCCGAACAGCACCCAGGGGTTCGAAGCGTCGAACATCTGCATGATGTCTGGCTTGACGGCCGAGCCGTAGGCAATGTAGCCGAAAGTGCCCATAAGCGAGTAGATGACGAAGAGGAAGAGGGTCGTCATGATTGTCGCCTTGGCCAAGTTCGCCAGTCGCCGGTCACGCATGTTCGCGTATATGGGGACCACCACCTCGTGTGCCTGAGGAAGAGACCATTAGTCACCATCTGGTGCACAGCCAGTCGAGCGAAGCAATTAAACTCCGGCACAGTTTTGCTCCTAAATGCACCGTCACCGTGATTCTGTGTCGCACTCGCCGACAGATTACGGGGCCCAGAAGGACGATGCGCAACTAAAGAAGCACCCGAATAACATGCCAAGAACTCTTGCAAGAGCGGTACGACGAGTGGGCGATTCGAATCACTGCTTTGTATCCCACGCGATGGAAGTGTTTGCAGTTCTGCTGCTCATCGGAGATCTGTTACTGAGCGGCAGACACGGACGTTTGGGGGGTTTTAACTGGTCTTAATCTACCAAAAAGTAATGGAAATATGGAGAGCTCGTCCTGTAGCCCACAGCTTTTTGGAAGAGGGATAAACCAGCGAATTAAAAATGGTGCACAATCTTAATAACCTAACCGGCTGTATCTATAGTAGAAACTCAGAAACGAGAGAAGCATCGCGAGTAGAGCGAAATGAGCATGTCCTTCGGGTAAGCCAATGTCTGCAGTCCAGCCGCGATCGACACTGCCCGCTACCACCAACTGCGTCAAAGGCACCAACGTAAGATTTGAATATGGACACGGCAGTAAATTCACTTTGCACGATAGAAACGCATGCCGCTGACTACGCTTGCTGTTCTCTGGCGAAGTTTCCCTTGCGTTATGAAAAATGCTTTCTATTGCTTCTTGTTGGAATGCCTTTCAGTCTTACAAATGTTAAACAGAACACGAAACAAAATTAACGAGCGTTGAGGGGAAGCCAAAGTGTGCTAGCCAACGCTCGGACAAGAGGACTTGTCTTTGTCTGGTTACAAAATGTCACAGGACGTTTCATTATTCGCCGTTTACTATGAATGAGCGATTATATTAAATTGAATGAACTTTTCTTGCACGTGGGTGTCGCACGCATTAAGTCAAAGTCGTCAGTATCGTATACGAAAACCATTCTTGTGACATCGAAGTGGCATCGGAGGCCTCTATTCTCTCGTGTTAGCAAACTACCGACATGAGAGCCACACCAGCACTGAAAAGGCGCACGCGAGAGGCGCGCAGGAGCAGAAATGACCCCCCGTCTGTGCGATGCAGCCTGGCTGCATCGCACAGCCGTGCGATGTACACGGCTGGGGTTAAGCCGACGGCGGTTGCCGCCAACTCCCATCTGGCTGGCGTTGAAACTGAGCAGGCAGGAGGCACTGAATGTATGTTCACGCTGGACGAAAGTACCGTAATACGACCTGTTTAGAGCCATCTATTCACCTACAAACTGAGTGCAGAAAAAAATTTCCCAAACACTGGCACGAGTGCGGAAAGACATTCGCAGGCAACACTCATGCCAACGCAAATGCGTCCGTAAATCTGGGCACCTAAACTAATGAAAATAACTACACCAGTGACCAAAGCGTACAATACTGCCTACGTGGCACACTTGATTATATTCCGGGGACATGTTTGAAGTGAAGCAGGTATGTGAGAAAGTACATTTTCCTTAGGAATTCCAAAGAGCCGAAACCATCGAGTCTTTCCCGATTACACCTACCTGGTAAGCAAAGCAGATCACAGGTAGAGTCACAACAAGGTCGATGAAGCTGTCTGGTCTGTAACGCAAAAGGAGAACATATTACTCTTGCGCGTAACACCTACCGCCAGCACTACAGATGCCACAAAAAAAGCTTAAATATAACATTTAATATTTCATCCGCAAACCGTGTAAATGCGTCATGTTTAAATGTGCACCGCAACATTAAAAAAAAAAAAAAAAAAAAACAATGTGATCACTGGAGGCAGACGATAACGCACTTTCTTTGCTTCGTGTCGCTAATAGTATTTTACAGTAAGCACGTTCGCGAACAAACGCAGCATCATCGATGGACGTATTAAATTACTTGCGAAAGTTTTCAAAATTTTAAACTAAATACGAGCAAACGTGAATATATGACAGCAGTGCTGAATGGGTAACGACTACAGGCTTACTTTGTCTTCATGGGGACTTTTTCGAGCTCCTCCGTGGTGAAAATGAACATCGTCAGGAAAACAGGATACAGCATGACGAAGATCCCGAGCGAGCTGAAAAGAAGTGCACGGACAATAGTTATTTCGCCACTGCATACTCCGACTGAAATTCCTTCCAGGCGACGACAAGGGACAAAGGAAAGTTACTTATCGGAATGGGACCAAAGCGTCTCGAAGCGGTCAACTGCATCTATAGTTAAGCGCGTTAGGAATCAACTTTTGAGAGTTAGGACTCAACAGGCCCATTCCTGACAGGAGTTCACTACTCCGACGAATACAGTGAAATTCGGTCGCAGGAACTTTTAATCGGAGGACGAATACCCGATACTCTACTAGCCGACCTCACCTCCTAAAGGGGAAATGAAATAAATTAAAAAATTGTGAATTATGAACGACCTTGTCGCATTTTATATACGCACTTTTTTCAGCGAGTCGGGCGAAGTGTTATAGAAAGGGGAGACAACTAGAGCGTACGCAATGTTGTCATGCAGGAACCGCCGCCAGAAGAGGGTTTCTGGAATAAGCTCAAGACCACAAGGCCCTTAATAGCACTCATTCACCGAGCTCGAAAAAAAAAAAGAAAAAATGAAGGCCGACGCACGTTGACGATAAGCTAGCTTCTGGCAAGCCGGTTGATCCACAGACGTGCTCCAATCTATCTGGACTCACTCTTCGTTTCACTGCGAACTCTAAGACAGCGATCCCCTTCCTGTTTGCTTTGAGCCCCGTGCGCTTCACAATACGTGCAAGGTAGGAATATCGGTACTTGAGAAGGGCTTCCTGTTAAAGCAACTGGCGCATGCATTTTTGAAGCACAGCGAGCACATATGACAAACAAAAGTGGCCGATTTACGCAGTTTTTTAACACTTCCAGTTATGAAACACTAGAATGATGGTGTGCAGTCACTTTCTGGTTTTAGGTAACAGGCAGCGGGAGGAGGTCGACGGGCCGCAAATTACCTATTGGTGATGAGCCGCCGCATTTCTTTTTCCGCGGTGTCCTGACTGAGCAGTTCACCCTAATACCCCAAGTGGCGGGACAGTAGCTTAACCATACGGACCAATGATGGAGCCAGATTTGGATGCACTGGTTATGCCAAAACTTTCGCAAGCGGTGCATTCTGGCGGGATAATTATGCTCCCTCGCCTGTAGTGGTCCATAGTCTGCCACTGCAGTTTACGGGAATAGCGGTTCCAAACGCTCAGCTACTTCAAGATGCAAGGTAAAGTAGAGAATCGCACAGCCTCAATGCACGTAGCGATTGTCTAAAGTGCTTGCCACTGGTACAACGACAAGTGCGAGCCAACCGTGGATACAGAGGTATCCAAAACAACGTGAATAAATCTACTAAATTTGTCCAGCATGGTGTTAAATGTTGCATGAGCCTGAAGTGTTATTTTAAGATGCAAGGTCAAAATATTTGTGCTCATAAAATCGTTGGTCCTTTCGTCCTATGGGTTTATAAAGGTTAGCGAATAAATCTGTACTCCAAGTCTAATACTATAGATACCCGGGCTATGAAAGAAGCAGAAAAACAGTAAGGTAGTATTAATGGAACTGTTTACCGATAATTGTTTTTAGTTACACATGGTTATAAGTGATATCAGCGGACTATAAATCAATGTATCACCCGGATTGCAAGAGGAGAGGAATGTTATTCGGCAATGCTCTCTTGCGAGCCTTATCCTGACACTAGAAATCCTTTAAATGTTAGAGCGCCAGGCGATACAAAGTAGAGCGAAGTATGTATTGTCGCGCTCTAACAAGGACAGGGACGAAATGCGCGAAATATAACGACCACGTACCTAGCATATTTGAGGAAATCCAGGCGCTGAAAGTAGCACAGTGGCATTATGAACAGCAAAGCAGTGACGAATGTGGTGAACTGGCGGTTCAGGTACCACTCGTGACAGAAGACAGGTCCGAATAGGGAGGCGAATACTGCGAGGACATGACATCGACTCTTAGTCATGAGGGGTTTAAATTGGCATGACAAATTGTTGAACAGTACATATCCGCGCATCGTTAGCGGTATACTCAATCTACTGACGGCATACTCAATCGCTCCCCGGCCGTGAGCGAATTTTCGTTGATTTCATCCTGGGGTCAAAGCATTTCGGAGGATACGGGGAAAACAAAACTAGAGCGACGATTTTCTTTAAAGCTGGTCTCAGTAAACAGGCGTACCGCTTCGGTCATTCGATAAAATGGCACGGACTGCAAAACGAGCAATGAGAGCACAATATCACGTAGCAGCAGTGTTGTCACGTTGACACCTGTGGGGCGCACATTAAGCGACCGCAATGTCGACCGCGCAGTCGGGTCCCCTTATCGGTCTTGGCAAAAGATCTCCTCCGGTCAAGTGGGTCAATAGCGCAAGAGGATGCGTCACACTCTGCTGTGCACACAATTGCGAAACTTATATCGAGCTATGCAATGATGTGTAGGCTCGACCGCATACTCGGAACCGAAAGAAAAGACTCATAATGCAACATCCCATGTAACCTGGTTCAGCAGTGGGCTGTCAGAGAACGCATTTAGCGATAAAATGACCCGGTTTCTCTTTGCGACGCGCACACATTGACAAACAATGCCAGCTGCGCGGGAGGGATGGTGTGTCCCAATATGGTGAAAGTCGGACAAAGCCGGCAATAAGTTATAAACAAAACAAAACAAAAGTAAGGTCAGCGCTCACTAGTACTTATTAAAGCATTTCGCGAGACAGAAACCAAACAGCTTTCATGTATTCCATGCAGCAGACTTGGTTATCTTTCAGCCATCTTCCTTTTATTACGTGACACCACGTTGCACTACAGCAGCTTTCAGCCGTTAATAATGCTCATCTCTCGACGTATGTAAGCCAAAGAAGTTTCTGCCTTCTACATTTATAGTAGTTTTCAAACGTTGAAGGCAAACACGAATGAAATAACGTCAAGAACGGATTTAACGCCACCGAAGCACCACCCAACCCCTATGGGTTAGACGGCGTCGGTTTTAAGGGCTTAGCCAACAGTAAGGATACACTTGAGATGTGGTATCGTGCTGCGTTAGAATGAGGAAGAAAAGCTGCCTATATCTTCGCCAAACACCCGGCACGGAGTTCCGGAGCAGCGAATTGAGAGACGCGAGCCTTCGTTTAGAAAAGGAAAACAGTGAAAAAAAGCAAGCCAAACGGTATGATCTCGTTAAGGGTGAAGAGGCCAGCGCCTATCTACGGTTATCAGAGGCCTCGTGCGCATCGCGGAACTGACCTGCACACTCGGTCAGCTTCTGCGTGCAGGCAAGGCCGCAAAGCGCTGCCCACGCAAGAGCTAGGTAGCTCAATAGAGCTTTCCTCTGACTTGCTCATTGCCCTCTGATCCCTGCTTGATCATTGACCATTGATCATTGACTTGACCATTGCTCTGAAATACACGGAAGTTTGTACAGTCATCTACACAGCAGTGATTTAGAGTCACGGACTATTGAAATTGTTCTACGCAGATGCTCATTCCATTTTATTGCAGAAGTCCATTGATTGCAAACCTAATTATCATGGGTCGTGGGCCAATGAAACGGGCCCATTTGAAAAGTAATTGCATGCGCGTACTGTCAGCGGATGATTAACGATTACGAATAATAATAACTGAACGGACGTGATTCCATTTGCGCTGCGCTGCGCTCCATTTGTAATCCAATTGGGCCAGCGGTTCTGGCAATAACCCGCCGCAGTGGTTCAGGGCCTATATGCCATTTGGCTTTCGAACGCGTTCGTTCGCCTGCGAGAGGAGCAAACGTGGAGATGTCGACATGTCGAGTGCACATTGGCTGCAAGGTAATTGAAATAAACCCGCAGCCATCTATTATATGTATACAGTGGGCATCACATCCCAAAATATTGCCCGGTACATTCCATTAACCGTCGCTTGTCAACAACAAGGCATCTCTGGGCATTGCACCTTTACTGTGGGGACAGCTGGTCAGCCATTAGATCAACGAAAAAACGTAGCATTTTGTCAGGATAAGGAAGACGAGGACAGGACAGAGCTACAAATGTCCTGCCCTCGTCTTCCTTGTCCTGTCAGAACGCTACGTTTTTCGTTGAGCTAACGTTTTCTACGACTTCGCTTTAAGCTCACTCAAAAGGAATAACACGGAGCTCGTGTTGTCTACTGCATTGTCGTCTCCTGCGCTATTTTCTTCTACCAAGAAAGTATAGAATCTCACCGGGATTCATCCCCAAATCTCAACACCCAGCAATGCGACTTTTCGCGGCACCCAGTGAGAAGAACGTACCCAAATATTCAAACAATGCAGACCCAGTATTGATGCCCATCCCCACAGCGATGTGAAGAACCATAGCGTACCTGTTAGTCACAGCCACATATTCCACTGAGGCATGACATTTACTGACCAGTCGGCTGACTGGCCCGTGGGTTGTGATCCGAATTCCGCAACGCCTCAACAAAGGCGTCCGCCGTTTAGCAATCGCACATAGAGTTACCGTGCACTTCTTTCATGCATGCATGATTACTTTCCGGCGCTGTCCGCTTTTTCGAGATATTCAATTGGTGCACAAATGGTTCGTGTTCACTTTGGCTTGAGCGACTAGCAACAAACAGCATTAAATGTGTCGCGTGTGGAATCGGGAGAGAAGTCACGTGACTCGAAACCACTTAAAAGGACCATGCAACATGTGCGCAACATTGAAGCATCGTCTGCCTATTGCATCGCACCTTGTCATAGAGTCCAATAATATCGCTCGCAACTCCTAGATGGTAATTCCGCGATCTATCAGTAATATATCACCACGCAACTTTAGTACCGATGCATACGCTTTACATGCATAAAGGGGGTCCCTCATCGGGAGCTTGTCCCGAATTCCACTATCCACGTCAAGATATTGAGACATGTAGGGAGATATTACCTACACGCCATATTTATTCGAAACAATTTTGGGACGTGCTACTCTTTAGAGAAATTCTACCGGCGCAATTCACGCGTCGCACTGCTTTCATCGTTATGAGGCCTCATTGGTTGTAGTTTCTGGGTTACTGTTCGCCAATCGTTTCATAAAAATATGCGTCGAATTTCAAGTACAATTTCAATTGTGATCCACAGCCTGATCACGGCAATATCAATATAAGCGCGCCATAGGCGATTTCAGTACTCTCATGCAACAGATAGGTCTGAAAGAACCTAATGGCGTTTTATACCTAGAAATAAAGCCAAGATAGAATAAAGAAGATACTTCAGAAGCAGCAAGTTGCGTGAAGTGTATGCACGTTATGACTCACTGTACCTCGAGACCTGTGAAAGACGTAAGATTTTGTCAGCTGCGTCGAGCAATATCGAAAATATCTGGGAGGAACAGCTGAATCAGACAAATATCACGGGTTCGACGCCCTTCGCAGGCGGGAGAGTTGGAACAGAAGCGGGAGGATACTCACGTCGGTCGTACTGGTCGCCGATGACAATGAGGAAGGTGATGCTGATGCCGTAGCACGACAACAGGATAGAGACTGCGGCTAGCTGCTGAGCGCGTCGCCCACACGTGGTAAGCAGCACGTCGTGGAACGTGCTGTCACCGTTCAGGTCGGAGCAGTAGCCCAGGATCAGCATGGTCACCACGTTCAGGCAGATCATGAGCTGCGCGCATCCACTGCTTAGTGCACTATAACCGGAGCTTGAGCACCGCACAATCGGCAATACTTGAGAGAAAGCAGTGCTCTAAAGGATGGCAGAAGCAAGACCAGCGATCTGTTGCTCGTGCTCTTCCTAGAGTCTAAACCTAGGTTCTTATGCATGTTACTCGACGTAGTATACCCTATACCCTGGAAGCGACATATATTATACACTGTAATGGAAGCAGATGCCGGAAAACGCGATTTTCTGGCACTGACAGTAATCCTGGGCATCCCACTAGGAGATGACCACACTACATAGGCTGTTATGAAGAAATTTCACGCCAGCATCAAGCCTTCGGGTTGATATCTTTCACCGAGGTATCGAACGAACGCGCACTTCCCGGGTAATCGATCGGAGAAGCTGTGTAGTGATGGAGCCATGAAGCCCGGGCTTTTTATTAAGATCTCGGCCTAACATAAACAAAACGAAAACTAACCACATTCTTGTGTCCATTTTTCAGCTGACGGCGCGCACATTCCTATTTCCTCGAGCGTTTTGCAACAACTGAGTAAAACAAGTCTCAATAGTCGATCCAGGTGCATAAATGATCTTGCTTTATTTTCCGGAACTGTCAATGATAGCTGATAATATGCGACTCATTATCCTTTGAATTGGAAGATGACGGAGAGTGCTGCAGCCCCTCTAACCGATAGTTTATATGGACTAAGGCCACTTGAGCGCTGCTATACGGGCGGCTCCAATGACATTCCAGTCAATACATCTATAGTAGCGCAGACCTCTACCGAGACTTCGAAGGCCTTGACCGCTTGCGGGAACGCGCTGGGAAATAAAGTAAGCAGTATTTCTGAACTAGATATAGACCTTTCGCATATGCAACATTTACTGCAAAAAAAAAAAAAAAAGAAACAAGACAGGTCTGGATACAAAGCGCTGCAGCAAGCATAATGCATTAATTGCTAGCGTTACGACCGACACCCCGGTTCATCAGTGCTGTACAACTTGCCCAAAACAGCGTAAAGAATGATTAACATTAAATAAATAATTGGTTTCTAACCTTTTAAACTGGTTAAACTCGTCAATTGATTACATTTGAGCCTGTAAAATTACTGGCGCGGCGACGGTAGCGCCACAACACCTTGGTGAGAGAAACTAGACGATTGGGTTTGCCTCAATACAATGACACAACTCCTATTCGGATAGCGTCTGAAATTTTCGAAGGCCCTCAAGCTCTCTCCGATGCTCGCGTTTCCTTGTAACGAGTGCGCAGGAAACGGAAAGCTACACCTGCAAGCAAGTCACACGTCTACCCTAGCTGGCCAGTAGGATTTTTTCCATAGAACCTCCCTGCAGCGGGGGACTTACTATCTGGAGAAGCGTAGCCGCAAGGATGCCACCAGCGCGGTCGTAGGCGGCCGGGTAGTTGAGAACGCCGGCCCCGAGCGCAGAGTTGACCAGCAAGAAAGCTGCCACGGTCCATCCAACCCCTGCGGGCCAACACGTTACAGGTCAAACCAACACGCAACGCACGCAATTTGCAGCAAAAGTCCAGGGGCACCCGGCATGAGAAACAGAAGGACGAGGCACTCAAGCAGAAAGTAGCCACCTCTCAAGAAGTGTGCTGTTTCTGGCCCCGACTGTAACTGAACAAGGAGGTCAGGTTCACTTTGAACGCGTGGCAACCTGAATCCACTCTCAGCAGTTAATAATCGCGCCCTTGTACGCGCTCAGCATTCTATGCCAACAAAACAGATGCCAATACGATGCATAGGAGCCCACAGAACTCGCTGCAAAAAAAAAAAGAAAAAATTGTGTCGCGCCCGAACAATGTGAAACATAAAAAGTGCATATAGTGGAACGGCTTTATGCCTATCAGCAGAAAGACTTTAGAGCCACATGCTCTCGAAATATTAATCAGGCGTACAGCTAACGTGAAAAGCAAATGGAAGGAAAAATAATTTGCGAAAGAAATTCATGGCATCACCCTCACTTTGTGCAACCTTGAAAAGATATACGCAAACTAATTTGACTGTGCTGGTTCACAGTGCGCCAACAAATCCCGACCGGATTCAAACAATTATTTTTTCGACCGAGTCGTCTTCCATTTACATTTGACGGCATGCCCCCCCCCCCCCCCCCCCCCCCATGTAATCCATTACGGCGCATACTGCCGCAGCAACGTCTGGGATAACCAAGTGGGACGTTTGAAAACGTCTATGGAAATATCAGATTTCACCCAAAAGGGTTAGGAGAATTTAACGCTCGAGAACATTGGCCTTCAGGTTTCGAAACACAATCTCAGGTGTCAAGTAAAACGGGCGTCGTTCCCAGCGGCGCATGCGTTTAAAGCGCGATCAGACCCCGCGGGCCGACAGATTCCTTTCGGATACGGCACGAGCGCTGGAAACGCGATCCTTGTTGTGCTCAACATCGTGCACAGCTCGGTGCTATCGCTGACTGACGCCTTCTTGACGACTGCGGGAGCGGCACGTGGCAGGCAGGTGCCGGGAATAACGTTCCGGGAAAACGCTGCTTAACGCACCCGTGCTGGCACGCCGAAAACAACGTGCATTCTAAAGCATATTAAATGCTTCAAAGACTTGTGCATGGTGGCTCAGTGGTATATGACGCTAGACTGCTGATCCCGAGGATTCGCATTCAATCCCGGAGACAGCTTTTCGATGAAGTCGAAAAGTCGAAGTCTCCCATCCCCCTTTTTTCAACCACGTATCTCTTCTTTGGTTAAAATAAAACGAGTGAGATTGTTGACTGATTGATTAATTCATTAATAAGAGCAATGAGCATATGTACTGTACGAAATCAGTTTAAAGAAACCCACAAAACCTATATAAACGAAACCGAAATATTCCCGGGTCCCATTTACCGTGAATACGGGCGAACATCATCCGAGAACACTTCGGGTTGAACAAGAGGCAGAAATCGAAAATTACCGAACCCTTCAATAGTACTGCAACTAAAATTCCATACCAGCGCCGACGCACACACGCAGAGGAGCCTTTTCCCAACTACATGGCTACCGCCGCTTCCACTCGAGCAAAGTGATCTCACGATTTGTTCCTCATATTTCTTTGTTCCTTCTCCGCTTCTAAGTGCTCTTATCCAAACTGCCACCGCGGTTGTGAGAGTCGCTAATGGTAGCTCTACATACGCATCCGCACAAGAAGGTGAGAATGCGACCACCAAACAGGTCGCTAGGGCCAGTGAAGTTCCCAGGGAGACCATGAGCACGGCCGAAGAACAGAGGCGAGCGAAAACTGGCACGTTGAGCATGACTATAGGACCATATGGCCTGCATAATGTACTCGTACAACATTCTTGATTTTTAACAATATGGTGGAAGCGTCGACCAAACAGCTGGTCAGCGCCTTAATTTGTAACGGCGATAAGCGTGCAACACGACTAAAGTTGGTTTGGTTTGTGGGGTTTAACGTCCCAAAGCGACTCAGGCTATGCGAGACGCCGTAGTGGAGGACTTTGGAAATTTCGACCACCTGGTGTTCTTTAGCGTGCACTGACGTCGCACACCACACGGGCGCCTTGCTTTTCGGCCCCATCGAAAAGCTGCCGCCACGACGGAAATTCGATCACGCGTCCTCGGGATCAGCAGTCGAGCAACCTAATCAATGAGCCACCGCGGCGGGACGACTGAATAAACAACGGTTACAGCGGAAAAAAGAAACGGCGAGGGTCACCATCGCGAGTCAACACCGCAACTCATAAGCAACGCCTCCACCTAGTAGCGCATTTCTAGATTTTCAGATTTTCGTAACTGATGAGACTAACGATTTCTGGCTGGAACCCACTACTAAATTAGGATCAAGCCCGCTGTGTCGTTGACGGTGGTTAAGTGAAAGCGATTGAGTGGCGCATTCGATTAAGGTTGCTGCGGCCGTCCACCATGCGTCTACGCCGTGGCGCACAATGCTGCGGTGCAGCAGTTGGCTTTTATTCCGCGCCGACGCACGGCCCCATTTCAAGATTAAAAAACAATACGAAGGCAACGCCACGCGCTCAACCGTTTGCAGCTTCTCAATGGGATAACATAAAACGCTGCAGACCGCGCAAACGGCCTTGTTTCTGAATAAAATTGATTGCCATTGGCCAGGTTGAGGACGGATGGCAGCGGCTCTTGCAGAAATTACCTGAGCAGGATACGAAGTTAGGCGCTATTTATTGCGCTCGCATCTGAAATATTTCCCTAATTAACTTCTCTAAACGAAAGCTGTAGTAGAAACATTACATAAAGTGACATTCTACTACGCTTTCTGTTGCCTCGCAGAATGGCAGCTCATTTCTTTGCACACCTCTTAATGAGCCCATAAACTGCGTTCTATTTACGTCTACTGTCGGAGCCGAGATGTCCTTGGCTGAACATGTCAGTACTGTCGGAGGTGCATGACAGCTGCCTGAATTTTACAGCCGCAGTCACACATCGTGTGCGAGTAATATTTCTAGCTCCCTTCCAATCAACTGAATGCGCCACCTGTAGCGTGGGACAGCGCGATGGAAAATGCGGTGACTACGAAACGAAGGTCTACACACGAGCGCTGGTGTGTCGATAAGAGGTTTTGTCGTCCCGCGGTCTCCACGAAATTCCGACGAGAAAAACTGCTCACCTAGCATCAAGTACCTCTGAGCTTATACAGCGGTACAAACAGTAACGCTTAACAATCAGCTTCTGCATACATAGAAAAGCGACCGATGCGAAATCGCATACTTTGCAGCACGCGATCAGCATGAGAGGTCACGTTGCCAGCTCAGCTGCCCGACGCTGATTATCCGACCGGCATTCTCAGAGGCGGGAGAGTGCTGAACCAATACATTCCTTCACAGTAAAGAGTTCTTTGGCACAAGTGAACAATGCCGCTCGCAACTGTGCTCTTAGATAAGAGATCAAGATCTTAACTCATTAAAATCGCGCACCGCGGGCTACAGCTAATCGGGAGCCCCTTCGCAAAGCTGCCCATGCGTATAGCAACGGCTCACGACTGGTAGGCGCCGGCACCCGAAGCAATCAATAGCCGACGATACGACCGCCAAGGTGCACAGGTCAAGTGCCATAACCATGACAGCGAAGAGGACTTTTGGTTCGTTTGTGAGGCATAGTTTGGAAGAATGATTGAGCGCAAACAACGGACAGAAAAAGTAACCAGCAGCGGGCCAAACACTTGTTTACCTTGTTTATTGTGAGACTTAACATCTGCATTAAGCAACAAATGATGCGTGACTGTGGCGTTGCGTAAAAAACAGTTTCCTTTTAATACACTGGTGAACCGCGAAGTGCTCGGCATGAGATATGCATTCTCGCATTCCAACATTAATTAACGCCCACATTTTTTTTTTTTTTTTTTTTTTTTGCGGAGTTGAGCCCCCGCTCAGCAATACCTTTACCTCACCCACCGTTTTCGTTCGAACTGAATAAAATTCGAACCTACATAAAGCAGATATGTCGTGGAATTACCATATTAATTACGTAGTTCAGAAACTTTCCATAACAGTTGGTATCGTGCGCCGAAATTGCTTTAATTTTCCTACGTCAGTTAACTTGTTACTTTACCACACTTTGTTCTCTTCTATAGCCAACTACGGATGTATGGTGTGGGCAACAACAACAGCTGAAAATATTAACTCACTGTCTTACAAAAACGCATTATACGCATTGCATGTAAAGTGCCGTATTTCTTCCACACTGCGAGCCTTTTCCATCAACACAACGTTATGCAAATGAAGTCCATTTATCACTATAGGCTGTGCTATAAATATAAACTCGACATAATGAAAACTGATGACTTCTTACTTACGCTTGCTGGGTTAGAGCAAAGCAGAACTGTGTATAATACCTGCGCAGCAGAACCTTGGCATGTTAAGAAATGCCGCACAAAATATGGCAAACAAATATTGCAGCATACCTTACCGATCCTTCTGAACCAGTTGTACTGCTTCGAAAATATAAATTTATCCAATATTTCTCTGAAAGAACTGCCCCAAATGTTCGTGTAGTTTTGTACTGTACAAGTACAATGTACTGAGTACTGAACGCACATGTCTCTTTCTCTGTACCGAACATGATTTTTTTCCCCTCCCATCTTGTTTGATATTGTACTCCGCCGCCGTCAATGCTGCACTGTAAGATCAAGCCAGGACCTCTCAAGCTGTCTATGCAGCTTTTTCCCTGGCTGTCCTCGCAACGCTAGTTGCGCAAATAAACCTTCAACCTTCAACTCGTACCATACGAAAATATCCTGCTCGCGCGAGTTTTGCCAGCACCAAATTATCCGCCTTTACCGAATAGAATATCTGCTGCATTCATTCCCGCTGGCTTGAAACAACCTGTGCAGTCGTTTTTGGGAGTAGGCCATCCATACCGCGAACGAACTAGGCATGCATCGGCTGTGATGTATAGTACAAGCTAGCATTCTCACGGGGCAGTTTGGAATGACTGCCTCTGTACCCATGCTGACAACGGATCGAAAGAGCGATGTCCGCGGAGCGCTCCCAGAAATGAGTGCCAGATGTTTTTCAGACTCGCTAGGATAGCTTCGGTTTGTAAGGTTTAACGTCCCAAAGCGACTCGGGCTGTGAGACGCCGTAGTGGAGGGCTCCAGACAATTTATATCATTTGAGGTTCTTTAACGTGCACTGATGTCTCACAGCACACGGCCGCCTCGTCTCCACCAAAAAGCGACAGCTGCGGAAGGGATACATCCTGCGTCCTTGGGCACAAACGTCGAGCGCCCTAACCATTGAACCACCGCGGCTGGCAAAACTCGCTAGGATAATGCATCATAGTGGAACAAAAACATTTAGGGAGAATTCCAACCAGCGATCCTGAGCGCGCTCTGAATCCACGAAGGACTAAGTTGTCTATAGGGAGCCTATATAGGGGCCATGCCGTCTGGGTTTAATCAGAACTCGTAATAGTGAATCCAAGCCCTTCAGTTTCACGGAGCAAAAAGCTAACGTCGATTCACATTCACCATCTCCTGCACCAATGTGTTTCTGCATGCAAGCCCGCGCAGCCACCGGCCGGTTGCAACCAGTGCAAAGCTTAAGAAAGCACGGCCATATCGTTGTCGACACGCCGCCGTGCTATCAGACCTACTGCGACCATCGCGCTAACTTTGCACATGGAAACGCGGAAGCTAGCCTTCAAAATGCGCCGCCGATAAGGGTTTCGAAAGCAACGCAAAAATGCGAAAACAACGGCTACATATGGCTGGGGCTTTTTGAAATCGAAGAACAACAGAAATTTGTCAAATTTATTGCTTGAAATTCGATTTTCAAAGAAAAAAACTTAATATTTTGAATGCACGTAAACAAGTTCCAATATTCAGTGCCAGTTACAGTCGGTTACAGGAGAAAACTAGAACATGCTATAGGATCAGAAACGCAGTGAAAAACGGTATTGAGTTGTCTGGAACTGACGCGCGGATCAAGACACGCAGTTGAAGATCGAGACGCACCACGCGGTGCACTAAAAGCAGGTTTCTCCCCTGTATGCAAAGACACCGACAACTTTCGGAACCGTTAAGAAAGCTCATTGACTCCAAAACCAAGCGTGCATGTAAGTCTCATGCATGCTCTGGCTTTCGTGACGCTTAAGCGGCAGTTTCATCGCTTTTTATGAGCACGCACATCGCGTGATGCCCGGTCCTACCTTTCTAAGCATAATAATAGTAATAATTGGTTCACAGGAAGGGAAAGGCGCAGTATCTGTCACACTTGCTCTGTGGACACCTGAACCGCGCCGCAAGAGACTGGAGGAAGGTGAGAGTGAAAGTGGATAGAGAGAAAGGGGATGGTTGGTTTTGGTTTGGTTTTGTGGGGTTTAACGTCCCAAAGCAACTTAGGCTATGAGAGACGCCGTAGTGGAGGACTCCGAAAATTTCGACCACCTGGGGTTCTTTAACGTGCACTGACACCGCACAGCACACGAGCGCCTTGCTTTTCGCCTCCACCGAAAAGCTGCCACCGAGGCCGGGATTCGATCCCGCGTCCTTGGGAACAGTAGTCGAGCGCCGTAACCACTGCTCCACCCCGGCGGGGTGAGAGAAAGGGGAGCCGTAGTGGAGGGCTAGGGGTAATTTCGACCACCTGGGGATCTTTAACGTGCGCTGCCATCGCACAGCACACGGACGCTACTTCGTTTCGCCTCCATCGAAACGCTGCCGCCGTGGTCGGGTTCGAACCAGGGAACTCCGGCACAGTAGTCGGGCGTCTTACCACTGCGCCACCCCGGCGGGGCTTCTAAGCACAGTGCAATCGCAAAATGAGAAACAAGCTTCAGAAAAAAGCTTTTACGTTTTTGCCTAATGAACTGATAATTTTACTTTCACTGTGGAACTTGCTTCTGCGAGGATAGCTCTTGATACGGCAATTCGTGTGTTAATTGCTGCTAGATTACTCATTAAGAAGTCAAAATAAACTCTCACTGTTCAATACTCAGATACTATACTATATTTCAACGAACATAGCCGAAAAATCATACCCAAAAAATACTCGCTGAAAAGGAAAAACATTGAAGGTACGTTTTGAAATAAACACCGAAAAAAAAAAAACGATAACCCCAACCTCGTTTCATGGTGCATGCTAATGGACGATCATGAGAAAGCTTTCTTAGGTCGCGAAGTCGAATAGCCGGTTCCAATGGCTGATTAGGACTCAGATCCCGAGTCCTATAATTGAACCACGATGGATATACGTTGCTCTTTCGAGGATTCAGATGCCTTATGGACAGCAGACTAATACGCCATTACGACATCGCAACAGTGTCTGCTTTGGTTGGTTGGTTGGTTTGTGGGGTTTAACGTCCCAAAGCAACTTAGGCTATGAGAGACGCCGTAGTGGAGGACTCCGGAAATTTCGACCACCTGGGGTTCTTTAACGTGCACTGACAACGCACAGCACACGGGCGCCTTGCTTCTCGCCTCCATCGAAAAGCTGCCGCCGAGGCCGGGATTCGATCCCGCGTCTTTGGGAACAGTAGTCGAGCGCCGTAACCACTGCGCCACCCCGGCGGGGTACTTTCATATAACCACGTGGGAATGTTCAGCGAGCACGGACATCGCAACAGCAGGGCGCCTTTTCGCATTTTAGATCCATCAAAACGCGTTCGCTACTGCCGGAAGGACATTTTTTTTTTTTTAACTTGCCGTCGAAATTCCATGATGAACAGAGCCACGGGTCTCAACCCTTGCTGCACATGCAGGCGGACCTCAAGATGATGCTGCGTTATCACTTTCTTTCGGTTAAAAAAAATTAACAAACTTCGAGTGTGGCAGCAACATACCATGTCAGAAATGCTAGCACAGCTCCGTTCCAAATACTGCGGCCCATCGTGCAGCGCGTTTACAAAATCAGAGACCAATGAGAAAGTTTCGCGCTCCTTTGTTTTCGACAGTTTGCCACATGGCATAGCCTCTTTCCTTACCGATGCCCGGTCATAGGTGCCGAGAGCACACGATATCGGCTGTCACGTTCAAGGCCCCTAAACTCGCGTCGCGCAGCACTGGGATGCAGTCGGTCAATTAATACGCACTCTACGTGAGTTGTTCAAGTCTATACTTGAACCTGCATGACGTACCAGCTAAATGTAAACAAGTAAAGAAATACGGAGTGTCCTAGCACAACAAAACCAACTGAGAGTCGCCTGACCTGGTCTAGCCTACAGCATTGTTTCGTTCGGCGAAGTGTAATAATTAGTAGAGAATAATTAACTATGAACTTATTGGCTTTAGGAACAATGTGTCAATACAGATGTAGATAGTTTTGAGAAATTGCTACAGTTGGGTACAACACAGGTCTTCAGTAACCAGCTCAAGCAATTTCTCCATTACACAAACTATTACGATTGTAAGGCTTTCCTGGTTACCTTAGTTCAGCATCATGCCAGACTACAAGCTCATAACTTTCAATGTCTTTGGCTGCTTGGTACAGCCAAATTTGAAAAACTGGCTTCGTTTACTGGTTAGTGGAGCAGAGGTGGGCATTTGACCTCAAAAACCTCGACCTCACCTCAAACTCAAAAAATATTTGGCGACCTCACTCAACCTCAACCTCATCAATTGAGGTTGAGGTCCTACAGGTGACCTCACCTCACTTTTCAGGTGACTATTGGCGACCTCACTCAACCTCACCTCAAACTCAAAATGTGAGGTTGAGGTCGGGCGCTCGACCTCAAAAAAAAAAAAAAGATCATTAAAATAAACCGTAACTTAAAGCAAATAAACATTTCTCTTTAATCCTAGGGTATATAGGCTAGCCAGAATTTTGTCGATGAAGGCTGTATTTTACTCCTAATTTTATACCATAATTAATATCCCGGATAAAAGCAGAAACAATCCGGACACTACATGTTCAACTCTGCACTAAAGTAGCAATCCTCTCCCCCTTCTCACCTACCCTTTTGTGGTCGGTTTCAATCTAAGGTCTACATGGGTACCACGTTACTACGCATAGGCCCATAATGAAATACAAAGAGTTTGTCCCATCTGACCCACGTGAATAAGATTCGTATTAGAAATAAAACAAGCCAGTTCTTACTAAAACTGAAAAGGCAAATGCTGTTGACCCTAGTGACGAAGACAACAATGATGATATGCTCTTTTTCTTTTCTTGCCACATAGCGCTAAACAGACAGGGACACAGCGAGACACACGCGACGGGTGCTTTTTTTATCGCCAGTCACGTATTTCTGGCTGTCCCTGTCTGTTTAGCGCGCAAGAAAACCGGCACCAACGCGCCCAAGCTTTCATCATTGCTCTTTTTCTTAATTTGAAAAAAAAAATTGATGATTGCCGAGCTTTTTTTTAATACACTGTACATTGTTTTGCTAAACAATACATTAAATTAAGAAAAAATAGGAATACAGTCGTGCCTCGTTAGTATGGAAGCTTTGGTTTTCGACCAAAACTGTCCATAAAGCGAGTCATCCATAATAACGAGTCATGAATAAAAACGAAAAGTATATAATTGAGAAAAAAGTTATATTAATGGCTTCTATTTAATTAATTTGGGTATATAAACACAGCCGAGATGTCGATGCTACCCTCTTCTTCATAAATCCGTCGACCCGCAACGTCATGTCTGTTCTTAAACCTTGTCAGCCATCCTCTTTAGTAGCTGAAGTCAGTAACGCCTAGACAGAGCGTAGAATAATATTTCTCAGTAAACATCTCCCTGTTTTACTGAACAAAAATTCCGTAAGTCATCACAGGTAAAACCTATCAAGACGAAGGAGAAGAAGCACCCATAATGTTGCCTTCTCTTGAAGCATTTCGTCGCTCACGACAGCACCATTCGCGAGCACATTCCCGAACCACATTAACAAGGCTGACTCCATTTCTTCGAACTGTGCTGGGCGCTGTCGGACTGTGGCTTACGCTGTGATGCCGACGTTGAGCCATTTATCGGAGTCCGGTAGTATATACAGATGGTATACCGTCGACCTGACGAGGCTGAGGCCTAGTTGAACTTGGGTCCAGTCTTTCACGGCTTGGATTGACTGAGATTGATTTTGCCGCTTGTATTCACAGATTTCCCGCTTCGCGCCTAAGTTCAGCTCCATTCTTTTGCGTTTAACTCCCACCATGCCAAAAGTCAGACTAAAGTTGAGAATTACAGGCTCCTGCTTCTTTGCACTCTTTTTCCCTAGCTAACCTCCCTGACTTTCCGTTCTTCTGATTCTCTTTCTTGCCTTGTAATGTTTTTGTAAGGAAGCGAGGGAATCAAGTTGGCAGGCTACTATACAGAGGGCTATCAAATAGCCCTTTCCTGTGCCGTTTGTATGTGTTCCTATGAAACAAACACTGCAAGCTGAAGTACAGTTTAGAACGACGGCTAGCCGACTACGAAGAGTTCAGACCTTGTCATGGCCGCATCGTTGACTCAAGGCGAAGCCGACATGCGGATCGCTGTGGTGCAAAATGGGGTAGTTCGGCAGCGCAAGTGACGAAAACCAGGAGCATGAGAAGGAAGGGCGTCCAGGACGGGACGCCCAGTCCTGGTTGCGTGGTCGTCACGTTTCTTTTGTCGCTCTACTTCGTGAGTGTGTCTTAACCCTGACCGAAAAGCGTTAACGGCTTCATGGAACACACTTTCTGTTCTGGGATAGAAAAACTTCAGTTCCCACCCCCAGTTTTTGGCGCTTGTCTTTCTTATCGTTTCTTTCTTACGCTTTTACCGGCCTCTCTTGTTCACGTTCAGCAGAATTTATGGCTACCACATGTTGCTGTTTTCCCGACTGCGGCCTCTAGTTGCGGCGCTGCCGCTGCACCCAGAAAACTCCCGGTTCCCTCCTTTTGGGGTCTTCTTAGTTAGCTGACCCTCGGTTTGCTGTGTACGATCCCTGTCATCCACCCTCCTTTTCTCCTCCTCCTCCCTTCCTTTCCGCTCTTGCCCCCCCGCCCCCCCCCCCCTCCCCTCCTAAAACGACGACACGCCCGCTTTGGTTCTTTGCAACTCCACAGGACTCGTTCAGGCATCCGACTGTATCGGCTGTCGCATAGGTTCCCGGCCTGCGCACCCTTCTTTAACTTGCGTTCGGACTCCCCAGCTTTTTTCAAACGATGTCCATATTAACGTGACAAAAATACATGGGCCGAATAGGCTGTGTGCATTCATCCCATCTCCATTGTTCAGAGAGCGAGTTTCTATATTAACGAGACATAAATACATTAAAAATCTTCGCCGGGTCCTCCATATTAACGGCTGTCATATTAACGGGGCACAAATTTTCCGTAATAGCCACTCATGAAACGACTTGTGAAGACTAAATCCCCAACAGTTAAAACAAACAAAAAAGGAAAAGACAGCAAAACACCAATTAATCATAAAACTCGGCCAACGCCGAATAAACCCTCAGAAAATTTCGAAGAGGAATGCTGTTTATCTTATGAGGTCCCAACCGGCTACGCCTAGGCGTTAGTTGATAATTCTGTGATCCCGTGGCGTATTGCAAGAATTGGCGAAATTGCTTCTTCGAACACCACGCTTACAATAAAAAATTACAAGGGTCGGAACTCCTAGGAAAAAGGGTTAAACGTAAACCACTTTGCAGTCGCGAACATCGGCTCGCCCGTCAAATTTCGCCGGAGCAAAATGTCCAACTCCCACCCAACTAAAAAAAAAAAACGCACACACGATATAAATACTTGTAAGTCCGAACCGAATACTGGATGCCATTTCGCCAACAATTCTGAGACGAGCTTCTTTGTGGTATTCACTTGTTTTCCTTTGAAGACTGAACTAATAAATTGCACGTACGGTGGTGTCTCCGAAGCTGCTTCGCCGCATGCACCGTAGGTGAAACTAGAGAAACCGATTCCCCGTTAGTGTCGCATAGTTACAGCACATAAACGTAAACTAAAGACAAGAACAACAGAAAGAAGGCGAGCAAGCGGCCCGGAGGAACCGCGCCACCCTCAGTGCACGCGCTCCTCTCTTCGCCGTCCGTCTGTAGGCATCTGGTTTTGCTCATGCGATGAATGCCGAACTGTCACCAATACACACCAAACGGCAGTGGCGTATGTGTGCCAGCTCCGCTTTCAGAGACTAGATCGCGCTTTCCAATACTTGCAAAAGAAAAAGAAAAAATCTAAATGACCGCGCGGGTAAGTGGAAAGGAGGGTTGGGCTCTGGGCCTCTGAAAAGATGCCAAAGAAAGAGCGTAATGTGAGGGAAGAAGCCTGTTCTCTTTTCGGCAGTGTACGAACTTAATTGACATACAAGAAAAAATATATAAATAAATACCATGTTGCCGAAAGTAATAACAAATATCGCACACTAAAAACAGAAGAGAACTGCGCTTCCCAGAGCGTATAGAAGGTTTGAGGCATCGGCTTAATACTGCATTCCTCAGTGCTAACATGTAATTCGCTTCATATCACGTACATCTAAATTGATTTTTAAGGAAAAAAAAACAAATATCTGAAAAAATTATTCTGACATCTCGCCACAAAAATTTTCATCCGATTGATTTGTCCGTCTCGAGCAGACTGGAGCACAAAAGAGACACGCTCAGTTCGCCACACAAATTCGTCCGTCTAGACACCAAAATTTCGAGCCGGAGGCCATTTCAATACCTTGTAGTTCATAAAAACATGTAGGAGAACGCTTTTCTCTTTTTTTTTTTCTGCGCCTGAATAAGAGATTTCAAGAGAAACCTGATATTATGAAGTTAAGAATCCCTTACTCTCCTCCTTTCTCCTGCATTGCTTGATTTCACTAAAATTTGAGAGAGAAATAAAGGGCCTTAGCGGAGCGAAATCATTTTTTTTTTTCATTGCGCTTAACTGCATACAAGCCCCATATATTTTTTCGTCTCTTCTATCTCGGCAAATGGTTAACATGCGCAGGCTTTTTCCTGTATACCAGTTGTGTCTTATACGCTGTGCCGTCCATTTCATCCTGTTGCATGTTTTACCGCTACACTAGCACCTTCATCACCTTTGAATCTGTTAGAAGAAACAAGCACCACAAGACCAAAGAGAGGTTGTTCTGGAGGATACAAGAATACAAATTTACAGGACCGGAATATACAAATTTACAGGACCGGAATATAGAACGATGACGTACAATTCGAAGGGGAGGACTTCGATAAAATGCTCAGATGGTATTGTGCCGGTTTTTCTGGTTTGTTCATGTTTTTTTTATCTGTCAGTATCACGTCCCCTAACAATTTCGCTGCACCATTTTCTGTTAAGTTTCCGTGTAATGTACAGCGGGGTCCTTTATCGAATGTAAGGCAGCAGCCGTGACGTTAGCGCCTGGAAACGGGCATGCATAAGACACAGTTCCGCTCCGCGCCGTCTGCGCAAAGACAAGTTGCTTTGGTTTTTAGTTTGCTGGTTTCTTTGCGGCATCCGACAAAAGCCCCGCATGTCAACGTGAGTTATGTGCTTTGCGCGCTCCTGGGTGTTGTAGCCTGCGGCGAGCATCGGCACAAACAACTCAGAGGAAACGGGGGTGGCTGGCGGGGGGCATGAGGAGTTCGTGAAGTAAAAAAAAAATATCTCCTTCCAAGTAGACCAGAGGGAAGCATCCTCGGGCTGCGGACATTACGGTGGAATGCCGAAAGCTGGGCAGGGGCTGCGGGCTTGCGGTCGTCCGATGGGGGGTAACCAAACACCGAGAGTCGGCGGGCACACCGCGGCAGTACGCTCGAGCTCCGCGTCAAAAGGGGCGCTCTTCGAAGAAAGCCGCGGCAACAGCAAAAAGCCTGGACCTCACAATTTCGACCTCACACAATGACGACCTCACTCAACCTCAAACTCACGCGTGAGGTTGAGGTCCAATTTCGTGACCTCACTCAAAAATTTTCGAGCTGTCACCGACCTCACCTCAACCTCACCTCACTCCGTGAGGTTGAGGTCATTTTGAGGTTGAGGTCGACCTCATGAGGTCGAAACCTCATGAGGTTGCCCACCTCTGTAGTGGAGCAATAACCGCGCCGAGTACCATGACCCCATATATAGCACCTGCTCTTTTTAGTTGCATCCTACTACGTCAGCGTTTTTCCATCAAGGTACAACTTACATAGCTTTATATCCCTGTCACACGGCCGACTCGGAACTACCTTGAACTTCCTTGGTCTAAAGGAGCGCAAGGGAGTCGCAGGGAGTTTCGCCTTAAAGGAGTTGTCCCCGTGTCACACGGCTTGCAACGAGCTTCTCAGAGCAGCCAACAGGGGGCCATTAGGCGCTGTTTATTTTGCACAAAGATATAAAAAATAATGTCCAAAACAAACTGAAATATTTTTTATACTACTATTTTCCTCGCAAAATGCAATTAGCTTTAGTCATAACAATATAAAAGAACACACATTTGCTGAAAACAACGACCATGCTCTAAACATAGCCATTTTTTCCGCTCTGCTGGACACCATGCGCGGCGTTGTGCAATACGTGGTGCAGTCGCGACAATTAAACGCAACTAACCGAGTTAGAATACAATTTTATGCAATAAAAACTAATATATTTAGGAGTAAAAATTACATTATTGAAGAAATATGTTATTTAATGACTCGGAAGCAAAGCACATTGGAAACGAGAGTACTCCCTTCGCCCATCAATGGAGATCGTCGATCTCCTTTGCTTCAAAACTCCATTTAACTTCCTTCCATAATGGACTGCCGTGTGACACGGCACGTATCTCCCTCGAGGTAATGGCTACCTTGGTTGAAGGGAGTTGAAAGGAGTTCAGCCGTGTCCGTGTGACAGAGGTATTACTCCCGTCTCATTCTCAGCCTAAGGGGGAGGGGGGGGGGGGCGTAAAGCCTCATCGGGGACAGCACTTAATAAAGAAGGCATACTTTTCCCTCGAGTCGAAGTTCCGCAATAAGCAAACAGTCGCTGGAGCTATTTTTAAAAACAACCTAGCACTTCTGTATCGATGCTGTCCCTGAGGGCCAGAAAAAAAAGATAGCCAATTCGCTTTCAGTAATAGATAAAATCTGGAGAACGAAAAAAAATCTGAACTAGGCCACGTGACATTCAAGAATCTTCAGTCAGTTTCAGTGGGCAGCCTTAAAATGTTGGTTACATTTGGCCGGAACATCAAGCACAATAAAGGTAAATAGCGAAGAAGGAATGGTGGGAAACTTCTACTCTGCCCATAGGTGGTGGTCGCGTCTGGTTACGGCGTAATAACGCTCTTTAAACATTTTTAATGCCAAGTGCGCTCAGCGCTGGGACAAGAAACAAGTAGCCCGCCGCAGCTCTCGTCTGCGTCGCCGCACTTGTTCCTGCCGGCATCGCTACCGCAGATGGAAAAGGCCTTGCACCCACCTTGCTTGATGGCGGGCGTGGAGATGGTGGACTCCGTGAAGCTGGTGTCGCCCGGCGGTGTGAACAGCGGAGTCTTTTCGCCGTTCTCCTCGGTGATGGGTGCGTACTCGACCGTATTGGTCCGGCTCAGTCGTAGGGAGCCCTGTCGCATACGCTCAGACAAGTCGGTAGACAGGGTTTGCCACGCGATGTAGGTGGGGTAGTCGGTGGAGCTGTGGAAGCTCTCCTGGATGAAGCTGCCTCCGGGGCCGTACCGGTGGAAGGCGCCTGGAGGGAGAGGCGCTCCTCCGGCCGTCGAGGCAAACGCCTCGCTGAAGCTGACCATGCTCCTGCGCCGTGTGCTTGCCATGGGGGCGACCTGGCCTGTGCGCGGAACACAATAGACTCCGTCAGCAACCCGACCTGCGCTCAGCCTTCAGCCGGAACGACGCCGATGAGCCAGCTCCTCCCGTCAAACTGCGCTCCCGTGGCTAGCGTGCCGAGCTTTGTCGCAGAAAAAAAAAAAGTCGAATCGTTTGAGTGCCGTCCGGAAAGCGCTTGCGCAGTGGGCCGCAGCGTATGTCAAGGGCATCTGGTAAAACACTCTGGATGAATCCAGCGTCGTGGCCGGTGTGATCCCGCATCCCTCCTCGCCCTCGTCTGTTTGTCGCCAAGCTTTCAGCGCACGCAGCGGCTATCGGCGCTGTCTAGATTAGTCAAGCCGAGGACCGATAAAATAGACCACACAGCAGATCGTGTTCCACTGCATCCGCGTGCTGCTCGCGAGCGGACGCCCCTCTGTGCTGGGCAAAGGGGGCTATCGTTCGCCGCTGCCTCGCCAAACGTTGTGCAAGGCTGCTCGCAAGGGGAACTTACAGCATCCTATTCTAAGAACCTGCTTTCGGTTGCATGACGCTGGCACTCCTACCTGGCCACTTTTTTCGCACAAAGTAAGGACCAAGAAGCAACTCATCTTGCCGTCATCGAAACATTTGCCGCCAGTCCTTTTGCAATTTCGGGAGATTAAACGTAACGAACGCATTATGCACCATTTGTTACCAACGAACGAGCACCGTAGACTGCTCGATGGGGTGATTTGCCGAAAAAGATGACGCGAGCATCATTGAGGTTTCTTTTCGTACGTATCAAGTAGCGAAAGGTAGATGGACGACGCGAGCTGCTGAACTTGATCTGTCATCTGCAAGCTGGATTTTTTTTTACATCCAGTAGCTTATTGTTACTGTGAACGATTGTTTCTCAAGGGTTACGGCCATGTGCTATGCACAGTAAGATATGTTTGTGAAACACTCGCAAGATCCTGCATGCCTAAACTTTCCATCACTTTTTCTCAGTCACGTGGTTTTATAAAGAGCTGGAGCGAAGACATGCCTTCAAATCAGAACAATAAGATACCCCTGCCCTATTTGTTTTCCCACTCAGGGCATTCCGCCCCGCCTGTTTTCTAATTGGCGTTTGATTTTAATTATATTTTGGGCTGGTACTTTTTCCAGCCTTACTTTTTTTTTTATTCTGCTTGGATTAAGCCCGTGATTGATATGCTGGAGGCCTATACGCACACTCACATTTCTTTAAAATATTTTGTTTTTGTCTACGCCAACTTCAAGAGGGGAATTTTGAACAATGGGAGCATGCAGTGTTTCTTCAGCCTATCTCAAGCAGAACACTTCCACACAAGCAGGCATAAACCCACCAAGGTCAAGGATAAGAGCGCTCACAAAAATGTCGCCCGCGCAAAAAGGAAAACAATTCATTTTCTCTCCTTCGGGCTCGTTCCATTCCAGAGTACCTTGGATAACATATTGTCGACGTGAGCTGCCCACGGAAGGCACGGGAGCTAACCAGGAAGCAAACTGTAAACGCCTGTTCATATTTGAGTTATTTTTCAGGGCACCTTCTTGTGACAACAATGAACGCGTCACATCGCAGACAGTATGCCACGAGAAGACGTGTATTTGCAACGAGCTTACTAAGATTTCTCGCCCCGTTAACTGACACAATTGTCATGAAATTGGATGATCATGTAGTGTGGATACGCACAACCTGCAGCTTTCGTGCCCTTCGACAACCTGCGACATCACCCGCCATAACGGTATGACGGTGTTATCGGCACATCCGCGTATAGGCAAGATTCAGTTACGCTTAACACATCCTGTAAGCGTCTTGGCAGCGCTGATAACACTGGCTACACACTGAACAGTTCCAGGGCGAAGAGGGTAGCGTAATACGACAGCAACAGAGATGACGGATAGCGTGATACAGTGAGGCTTGCAAACCCTTGTGTCGAGCAAGCGCTGCTTTCGAAGGCGCAGTGACCGCTCGCGAGAAAAGATTCAAGTTTTTCTTTTGCTTTTCATTAGTACAGAAGTACGAGACGAAGGGTAGGCGATCGCGCACCCCTGCCAACTGCGTATACAGAGCTGGCAGATTACCGTGATGAGGAAACGCCCCCGTGTATGCTTGGGTTGCTGAGTTGAGGCGACTCCTGTTCCCAACTGTGCGTAACAAGAGCGCCAGGTTACAGCCCCTAAAACGCCTTACTCTATAGAATCAAAGCTGGGCGTGTGACTTTAAAGCCTTATGAATACGTGGTGTCAGTCAGCGACACCTAGACCGGGAAACTTGCACATCGCTTTAATTTGCAATGTAAGTATTGCATGACAGTATTGTTATAAACCTCTCGATGACAACAGTCAAATTTTGCGACGCGCTGCAAAATCTGGCCTTTAAAGTTTGTCCTTCGCTGCCACCTTTAGTTACGACGGCCATATAAATGCAATGGAGTACTTTATTGGTAATCAATAGCGGAAAGCTATGAAAGTGTACCGGTAGGTGATCTGCCGAAATTGTTATGGCGCATTCTTACGATCAGCGAAAAATTTCGCGCACAACAACCCGCTAAGAAACGCGTTTGATTAGGATCCCTGGGTATGGCGCTATCTCTATGGCACGCATCCTGCTGAAGAGAAGACAAAGAATAGGCCTTAACTGATAAATAAAATCAGCATACCGCTCTTCGTGTTATGCGAGTGCGTGAGAGTAGCTTCGCAAAATACTTTCGAGATTTCTGGTGGTTGTAGAGGTTATTTCACTGCCAGGGGGAGGCTGATTATCCTAAACGATGGACACAACTCCTCCTCATCCCGTCCTTTGCAGACGTAGGATGGAGCCATACGCGCATCTCTAATCTATCGATCGGAGTATATTCTCAATCGAGGTTTTCCAGCACTAACGACCACGGTTTCTGCTTCGCACGTTAGATTTCGGATGATGCCTTCTACTGAACCGCTCCTCTCGTCCAATCTTGCACTTTTCCCTGGAAACGGCTCGAGAATAGATAGATTCAATACGAACGAATGTGACGACAATCCGCAAAAAAACAAACCGGTTGTATAAGATCCTATGCAAAGTTGGCGAAGAGACTCAAGAACAAAGCTTAAAAAGGATTCAGATTGTTCATAAGTAAGTAGTTTTAAGGCGCAAAAAACAGACAAGACACATAGCTAGGTGACAGGACGAAGTGCGGAACAAAGCACAGGAGATCGTTCGTGAAATTTGCTGAAGGGGCTGTCTACGAAATCCCCCTGTCTTGCGGGCACTCCTACATAGATCAGACTGGCAGGTGCCTGAATGAGCGAACGAGGGAACGTGAGAGAAACGTAGAGCAGAACAAGAAGGGCACACATCTAACTAAGCACATTAATAGGTGCCCGTCCCGCAATTGTGAACCATACTTCACTGATGTGCGCATTCTGGGCAAAAGCAAAGCTACTAATGCTAGGGAGTTGTTTTTTATCAAAAAGAAAAGCAACTTCTGTGCGTAAGCGACACATCAATTTTATTGTATAACAGTGAAAAGAAATTCCTGGAGCGCTCCTTATCATGCCATTCCTGAGCTTTAGGTGACCTACCTGCGCATGTGACGACCAGCTATGTAAGTACGTTTCATGCATGCAATAAAATCAGTTGGAAGTTGTCAGTTGTCACCTAAAATCAGTTGTCACCTACCTATTTGTCTTGATTGTTTTTTGCGCCTTAAACTATTTAATTATGAACCAGAACCAACCAGAGACGAGAGACGAACACCACGAGCGCTCTCGTCTCTTGTGTCCTCGTCTTTTGCTGCGCTATAGTGTATTAGAACCAACTAGCCCAGCAGCAAGCGCTTTTAGATTCCGATTGTGCTTCTATATAGACGCGTGGCAACATGAAGCAGAACAACGCGACAAGGACGCAGGTTATTTGGCTTAACAGTAGATCTGGGAAGACACCAACGGTTTGCTATACGTGTTGTCGACCACGCGCCTAAACTTACATCACAATGGCGGCACTGAAGCACGCGAAGCTAAAGACCTGAAAGGGAGGTCTTGTTTATTGCAGACGGACGGCGCGCATATAATTACAAAGAACGAGTGCCAATACGTGGGATAACCCTCCCTACCACTTCAAGCCAAACAACTAAGTGAAACCATTGCCGTACCGATGTTCAATTTGAACGCGATTAGTTTCTGAAGAGGCTTTGCAAATAGGTGAGGAAAGGAGGATGGTAAAAGTTATGGGGGAAAGAGAACGATACAAGGTTCTCAATGCGGATTTTCAGAAAATAGCAAGGAGAGATAAGAATGCCTTCCTGAACATGCAGTGCCAAGCAGTTGAGGACAACAGCCAATTGAGGAACACAAGAGCTCTGTATAAGACAATCAAAGATATCAAAGGAAACTTCTGTACTAAGCTGGGCGTGATAAAGGACAAACGAGGCAGGGACCTCACGGAAGCCTCGGAGATAAAGAAGAGGTGGCAGGAATACGCAGAACTGTACAAGAAGAACCCGGATGTGCAAACCCAACATAAGACGGTTGTGATTACTGATCTCGAGCCGCCAGGCATCCTGAAGAGTGAAGTTGAATGGGCCTTAGCCAGCCTTGCTAAGAACAAAGCTAGCGGAATTGATGGCATTCCAGCTGAGTTGCTTCAAAACCTCAACCATGACGCTGTTAACATTCTGTATAAATTATGTCAGAAAATTTGGACAACCCTGCAGTGGCCACAGGATTGGAGGAGGTCAGTTTCAGCCCCATTCCAAAGAAAGGCAGTGCCAAAGATTGTTCCAAGTACCGCACGATCGCGCTTATTTCGCATGCTAGCAAGGTGATATTGAAAACCCTCCTAGGTAGGCTGCAGCAGTATGTCGATCGGGAGCTTCCGGACGTGCAAGCTGGGTTTCGCAAGGGCAGAGGAACTAGACCAGATTGCCAACCTTCGTTGGATCATGGAAAAATCAAAAGAGTTCCAGAAACCCATCTACTTCTGCTTTATTGATTATGCGAAAGCATTTGACTGCGTAGATCACAGCAGATTGTGGCAAGCTCTCCAAGAGATGGGAGTTCCAATTCACCTCATCTGTCTCCCCAGGAACCTGTATAAAGGGCAAGAGGCCACAGTCAGAACTGGGCATGATCTTACTGATTGATTTCCGATTGAGAAAGGAGTGAGACAAGGCTGCATACTGTCGCCCTGCCTATTTAACCTATATGCTGAGTGCATCATGAGGAAGGCCGGTCTGGACGAGTCTTCAGCTGGAGTGAAGATTGCTGGAAAACGTATCAACAACCTTAGATATGCAGATGATACCACTTTAATGGCAGAAAGTGAAGTGGAACTCAAGAGACTTCTGATGCGCGTAGAAGAAGAGAGTGAGAAGTTTGGGCTTAAACTGAACATTAAAAAGACAAAGATCATGGCGTCTTGCCCTATCAAGTCCTGGAGCATCAATGGACAAGAAGTGGAAGCTGTGACAGATTTTCTCTTCTTGGGCTCCAAGATTACCTCGGAAGGAGTCTGCAGCCATGAAATTAGGAGGCGCCTAGTAAAGAGCACAGACATTAATCTGCGAACCAAGATCCGTATAACTCGTGCTATGGTCTTTCCAGTTCTGATGTATGGATGCGAGAGTTGGACTGTGAAAAAGGCTGACCGCCGAAGAATTGACGCGTTTGTATTGTGGTGCTGGCGAAGACTCTTGAGAGTTCCTTGGACTTCCAGAAGATCAAATCAGTCGATATTTTCGACCATAAACCCTGACTGCTCATTGGAGGGTCAAATTCTAAAGTTAAAGCTCAGCTACTTTGGTCATCTGATGAGAAGAGAGGAGTCGCTGGAGAAAGATTTGATGTTGGGAAAGGTTTAGGGTCACCGGAGAAGGGGTAGGCAGCGAACGCGATGGTTAGATGGCATCCTCGAGGCACTGCAGATGAAGTTATGTGATGTTAGGAAGATAGTGAGAGACCGGAAAGCGTGGCGTGACATGGTCCATAGGGTCACGAAGAGTCGGACACGACTGAACGACTGAACCTAACTGAAGTTTTGTAGCTCATGCGCCCGCCATCACGCGCGTTTACCTCTTATAATCGGAAAAGACCCGCTTTCACCGACATGACGCCGAGCGTCAACGCCATGACGCCGAAAGAGCACGACCGCGTGCCTCGACTTTCGCATACAAGGTTTCCCAGGCCACTGCAAGCGTACGTATCGTAAATGCAAAAACAAGAAACACGTGTCAAAATGATGCGGGCGCCGTATATGTGGTCGCATGCTTTCTTTGAAGTGATGCGTAAGATGGTGCACACGCATCACCGCTAGCAATAATTATTAACTGAATTTCCAAAGTTACACCGGCTTCAACAACTGCAAGATGGCTATTACAGTAAAGTTTGGTTGAGTTCATGTGAGGTAAACACAACTGCAATACAGCCATTCCGTCGTCCTTTTATTTCGATAGCAGCTGTTACATCTTCTTGCTTCAAGGACCGGATTAAAAACTAATTAGGAAGCAATTGCAATATATTACTGTTTTCTGGGTGCCTCGTGTGAATGAATTGCATAGACACTGTTTGGTTGATAAATCCGGAACAGCCAGACGGAAGACATTCGCTTATAAATTATTTAGCAGACACAGGGGAATCCCAAGTGGCAGTTTAAGTTTACAGATACCTCACGCATCATTATACAAATACAAAACAACCGAAATGTGACCAAAGGGGAGTGAACAGTTTTGAAGCGAAAGTTTCACTGGGTTATTAGCTGCGCGGCGCGTTTCGTGTACGCCGCAACTTGACCTTCAGCCGACCTTGAGCAGCGCCGCCGGCCGCTTCTTGGGCGGAGTGGGCGGTGCTCCATTCTTTAGAAGAACGGCTGATTGGGCGAGTTGGTGAACCATGATGGACAGTAATGTATATTGCGCAAAAAGACGAGACAAAGAGGAGAAGTGGACAACGAAGTGGATTCTTGTTCAGCTGCTTCGCTTCCTCTTCTTCTACCTGCTTCTTAACACACCTGCCAAACTTCATTCGTACCGGTACATATCGCCGGTCTACGCGGAGGGCCGCGTTTGACGTCATCACTCAGCTATGCGCCTCACTGCGCATGCGCGGCGCTCTTCAGTTGCTACGTTACAGCAGGGGATATAAGCCTTGGAGCAGCCGCTCGCTTGCGAAGACGTATAATACGCTGAGAATTGCGGCGAGTCTTTAGTGCTTTGCCATGGATGAGGCAACAACGCTTAGCGAGAGCGCTCGCCTACAACCCGAATCTACTCATCCTGCCGACATCGCCCGCGAAGAAGCTGCACGATGGAGCTGAGAGAGCTAAACGAGCGATGGAAACTCCCGAAGAGCGAAAAGAGATTTGCAAAGCGACAACGCAAGGCGGCGGAGTAGAAGATACGACAAGAACGACAACAGATAAACGATTTACTGGCTTAGCTGAGTTAAGCCACTGATTTTTTTTTTAATTCGACAAGCTTAATAAGGGTTCGAATGTGTTCAAGTAATAAGGCAAATACCACGAAAATTTGGTAAAACGTTTTTGAGCGTGATTTTTTTCTCATATTGTAAAGCTGCATCATAACCAATATATCCGCATATCCTCCTCACTCGGCAGGCTGACAGTCTTTTTATTTTTTATATATAAATATATATTGTTGGTTTTCCATGACAGCCATAATTATACTCGTTGTGAGCACCAGACAAATTTCATAACTGAATCTTGCTACGCGTGGGAGGCTGAAACCAATTCTATAAATATGTTCATAAAGGTATCTTTTAATATCCCACAGTTGTCTCAAAATCGCCAATGGATCCGACACACCGATCAGGCCCCCCTTCAGAACATAGCGCTGGGGCTTCTTCGGCGTGCGCGATTGCTGTCTTCTACGGATGCGGTACATTCCTTACGCAGAAACGCTTATCTGAAAGATGGAAACAAACGCCACACAAGGTGTACAGGGTGCTAACCTGTTTTGTATTTGGCAGCATTCGGCCCTGCAATACGAAGGAGGAACTCACCTTCACCTAACAGGGCTTACTTTTGTGGCAAATGCAAAAATCAGAGGAAGATGGAGTAGCGATAACTGGTGACACTAGTCGGACTTCTTATCTTCTTTTGTTGAGGGTGTGGATTATCGCTAGCGCAGTGAGCAATTTTAGAGAACGCCCCTTGCTAAACCGAGTTGAAATGCCTATAGTGGGGGAGTGTAGGGTGGGCGTGTAGAGTAAGGCGTCTCCCGCGGGCGTGTTACCAGAGAGGGAACAGGAGTAACAAAAAAGGAAAATCTAAAGAGCAAATAGAAAGTAATCAAAACGTCCCTTCGATTTCTTTCTTTTTCTGTCGTGTTCAAAGTTTGTAGGCAGGCCCCTATCACGAAAATATAGATAGGCGGGGGCGACCGTAGGTCGAGGGATTTGTCACTGCTATTGATTATCACAGGGAAAATAAGAGGAACGATTGAGGTGCGCCTAGAACAATGGCTGGAATCCAGCGGGCCGTGCGTTTAGGACCCCGGATTTAAGGCGTCTGGTGTTAAAGGCTAAGCAAAGCGCCGTTGGCACCACGTTCTTGTCGAGTGCTTGTGAGTCATTGTTTGCACTATGCAGCGTTGCGCCGGCATGGCGTCCTCGTGTTGTCATGTTATCACCGACGAGCGTGGCACGTATACCACCCGTCGCTTTGCGCCAGCGATGCCGTTTAAACGGGAAAGGTGGATTTAATAGTTACCGCTGTAAAAAGATGGCACTCATTACGAGCAAGCTTCGTTGATTAGAACTATTGAAGCTCTTTGAATTCCTAAAAAAAAAAAAAAAAAAAGCGTCCCTTTCGGCGAGTCGGGTTAACTACGCTAACCATAGTCGGAGCTCAAGGATCGCTTTTAGAGTTTAGCACCTATGAAAAGAAAAGATAAAAACAGATATTGCAGAGAAGAAAAAAATATAAGTAGCTAGACGCAGAACACCACAGACTGATGGCGATTTCCACTGGTCGCTCCAGACTCCGGAACACGTTTTCTTGCTCCGGGATGACGATTTCGAATTCGACTGGTCGACCAAGATAGGTTGCGCGTATTCCGCTGGTCGTTTGGAGCAGCTCGAGACGCTCTAGCTCGATCCACCGACCGGAGTCGGATCTCGCCGGAAGTCCTTGTCGCTGATGCGGTCACTTCCGGAGGCTGCTGGATTCTTTTGGTTGTTTTCGGCCGTTTCAGCGATATTGGCAGAGGACACTGGCCATCACCATTTTTTTACGCGCATATGTCGAAGTGCGTCTATCGATAAACTGTCTGCAGCACGAAAACAAGTTGCTGAGGGCCGCACTCTTGCCTATTTATTAACCACAAAAATGTTGGCGCTGGGATGCGGCTACAACTTTCGAAACCGGCTCAGCATTACTTCCGCCGCGCGCTCCACACGTTCCGCTGGTCGTCCAAGGCTGATTCGCTCTGTAGCGCTTTAGGTCGGTTCGGGCGCCCAGCTCCGATCGACCAGTGGAAATCGCCATAAATGTTCCTGGAGCACAATGTAAGCGGAAAGTTTAATTTTGTAGCCGTCGCGGCGCGCAGTGTACAATGTCCACGTGCAGTGTAATTCAGAGCGTGCGAATTACGCAACGCACAATGAACTCGGAAGCAATGTGCTGCAAAGAAATCACATTTCTTCGCGCACCGGCCACATTTAGGACGATATAAAGTGTCTTCCTCCTCCTCTTCGTCATAATCACGCTCCATAAAGCCTAGGGGTGGGCGTGCCGTGCGGTACACATCTCCTGGGCGTCGTCAAAAATGAGGGCAACTGTCGCGACCCATTACGACAAATATACAAAATGCGGGGCGTGCACTGTTTTAACGCAGCACAAGGCGGTATCGACGGACTCGAGGACGAGTAAAGAGAATGTCGCTTTGGGCCCCGGGGACATCAATCTGGTGCGCTCACTCATCGTGCCAGAGATCGGTCAACACAGGCCGGGCCTTCGTCACCGGCGCAGTAGCAACTCCCTCGGCTGCAGGTTCGGGTTTTCCCTCTCTTGTCACTCAATTCTCACTGAACTGACTGAGCGCGAGGGGAAAAAGAAAGCCATGTCTGGTCGCATAAGTCAAAGAAATTCGGACAAATGCTACCGGTTTGCCCAGCTGCCGCCACGTGCTGCGTGCCGCCGAACACTCACAATCACTACGAGAATATCCAATGTTCTGTACATCTCATCGATTTTCGACGGCCGTCAGAAACAGTTGATGGAAACGCCAAAAGCATTTTATTGGCCGGGTTTTGCAGCGAAGAGAGAGTCGGCAGAGGTAATCACAGTGTTCGCGCAATACGCCGACTGAGTTACGCGGTTTTCGCTTCTGAGGCCCAACAGATGACAATGGCTGCTGTTGTCCAAAAAAAGTGGTCATGAAAGAAATACATTTTACATAAGACACATTATTTCTCATATAAAATCATATTAGATTTTGTGTGTGTGTGTGTTCCTCTGCTTGAAATGGTGGCTTTTTTGTGCTCAATAAAGAATTAACATTGGCATGCCCACTTGTACCTTGTTGGTTTATAACGGTAATAGGTAGCACATTAAAAGTACACAACTGCGGCATGCGAATACGTTTTTTGTTTTCTGTTATTAGTTTATCAAGTGATGCAACGGAAAAGAAGGAAAGCTGCTGGCAAACAAACAAATAAAGCGAAAAGGTGCGCACTCCTTGCTCTGACTACAAATTACCAGCCATGTCAGCGAAGCAGCAGAAATACAATTAAGGAAAAGTGAACGCCGCTTATCTTGTCAGCCTAACTGTTCTTTTCCCTGAATGCCCAGTCGGCAACAAGCTGGTCGCCTTCCCGAGAACTTGGCGTCGCTTCCCCGTTATCGTGACACCCCTTTCTCTATAGCGGTCATTGCACGGCTTGTTTCTGCGTCGTTACAGCCCCGCCTCCTCCAACTGCCGCGTTGGCGCAGTAAATTCCCGCGGTGTTGCTCAGCGCTCGCGCGCCGTTTTCAACTATTGTAACGCCACAAATTTCGTCAGAATGCGGCAGGACGCAGTTCAGCGGCCAGCAGAGTTATAATGTCACTAGTGTGAAGTTCGAGTAGTGCTGAGGGAGCTGCATGCACAAATTCTGCCGGCGTACATTTCACCTGAGCCTCGGTTTGCTGATCGGACACGAGGGAGCGCTTTGCGGCCATTCACTGACGGTGAGAGAAGACGGTCGCTACCGGCACACTAGTAATCAAGCCGACAGTTTCGCGTTTCGAGACGCTTGAGGAAAGCGTTCCGAAGCCCGAAACCGTCTGCCCGAACTAAATAAAACTGCTCATAAAAAGAGATTTAATGCAGAATGGTCGCTTGTAATGCGAATGAGGCGAGGAAGAAACAGGCAAACGCGAAAGTGAACAGCGGGGCGACTCACCCAGTAGCAATTCCCGGTGTCCTGGCCGTTCGCTGGACGTGTGCTTCTCTTTTGCAAAGAGATAGTTGCTGCCTATCACACAACCATTATCGCTAACCCACATCGGAGAACGTCCATATTCGTTGCACAGCTCGGCGGTGCGACGCAATCTGAAGATTGCACAGGGTCCGCAGATACATTGTTTGACGGCGCCGCGTCTTTTGTCCCCATGAGCCGCTGGACAAAGGTTTTCGGGTCAGGTGTGCGAGTTCATAACACCGGCACGCATCGGGCTCGCTGGACGCGCAGCCATGGCGGCGGGAGGTACCCAAAGGCATCTTCGCGCCCGCCGAGGGCCTCCGCATACGCGTCCCGCCGCGCTTTACCCGCGTCTTGCGCGGAAGCGAGGTCGCTTTCGTCTGGAGGAGCGTTCTGCTTATCTCACAGTGACAATCCCTTCGTGAAGCCATCTGCTCTGTTACTGCCACGCGCCTATGTATTGCAGGTAGCGGGGTGGGTGGCATGCATTACGCTTTCTCTTAGTCTGCTGAGGAAATACTGCTCATGTCGTTGGAACGTGTCTGCATCTGAATTGGAGCCTCACTGTATGGCTCGGAACGCATACCAAGAGACGATCACCACGGAGTGCGCGGCTGACTGCATGCATCGAGCTCCTTGAATGACAGCACGTGTGAATGACAGCAGCGGCGCACTACATTTTAGGCGAGCCGCAACAAGGGCTGCAGTTTCAGAATCCACGCGTGACATGGCTTCCTTTTCTGCTCATGTCATTCATGCAAACGGTAGCAGGGAGGAAATATATTTATGGAGGAAATGAGGGGGGGGGGGGGGGGGGGGCTATACCTGAACTAAGGGGAGACGGTGTACACACTTGCGGTCACCCACAGCTAATCCAGGCGTACTTTAGGGCAAGCACGCATCAGCCGCTGCGTCTTAGACATCTAAACGAGCATGTCATAATCGACCAGCCTCTCAAACAAAGTTTGTTGCATGTTCCACCCAGTCCGTCTAACAGGAGCACTTTCCTCCTTCGTGAAACTAAAAATTTATTGCGCTTTTTAAGTGCGATCGAGGCAATCTGCAGCAACACACAAAACAGTGTGATTCAGTAGCCATTTCTGTTTTAACCATTTCAGGTGTACTTGTGAGGAAACCGCGCCTGAACAGAACCAACGCAAAAATAGTCACAAATAGTTGAAAACAAACTTACAGGAACCGGAGGTTTAGAAATAGCCAGAACCAACGCAAAAATAGTCACAAGTATACTCGTAACTCCTCCGGTTCCTGTAACTTTGTTTTCAACTATAGTTGAAAACAAAGTTACAGGAACCGGAGGTTTAGAAATAGCGTGCTAACTCTTATCAATGAAGTGTTTGAATAGGTGTTTGCGAAAGGTATCATGACTGCATTGCAAAGCGATGCAGTCCGGGAGGTCGTTCCAAAGGCGAATGGCTCGCGGCAGTAACGAAAAGTTAAAAGCACGTGTACTGCCGTAAATGCGGGCGTAGCTCAAGCTATTATGTAATCTGTGATAAGTAGGAGGGACACTGTAGGGTTGAATAAGTGACGTGGACGTATTTATGAAACGGAGATAAAAGGGCAATGTCTCGACGAGTTTTCAACAGATGGAGGGAAAATTCTAGCTCTATAGTGGGGTTACACTAGTTCGGTAACAGTAATTTCTCGAAATGAAACAAGCCCTATTCTGAATAGTGTCACGTAGCCGTTTAAGCTCGTAACTAGACGGTTTACTGGGGGGTTAATAGAGAAGGCACCGGAGAGCAGGTCCAGAGCACCGAGAGATGGTCAGCACCAAAACTTCAGCCTCTTCTAATCGAATATTACGGGGCCACTTCAAGTCAGCGCGGGAGACTCGCGATGAGCAGCCGCGTAGAGGCATAGCCTCCTTTGTAGAGGCTGCTGTTGCACATGCTACATAACCCCCCCCCCCCCCTCCCCCCGCTCTCTAAAAAAAAAAAACATAAATAAAAATAAACGTCAACCTGATGAATTCGAAAGCAGAAAAAGAATAAAGCAAGAAACATGCGATAAGGCGGTGTGCTAATTTTCTCACGGAAAGTACGCTTCATGCGCACGACGTCAACAACCTCGGGTTTCTGCTGGCGACGATTAGTAGAAAAGCCGTCCGGAAGCACTTCGTACGTGACGTCACTCAGCTGACGAAGCACTTTGTATGGGCCAAAGTACTGTTTGAGAAGTTTTTCGGATAGTCCACGACGTCGAATCGGAGTCTAGAGCCACACTCTGTCGCCCGCCTCGAAAGTCACTACACGGTGGCGGTGATCGTAACGCTGGGCGTCTCGGCCTTGCTGGTTCCGGATGTGTGCCCTCGCCAGCTGTCGCGCTTCTTCTGCGCGTTGAGTAAACTCCTCGGAGCCAACTTCGAGGTCACGGCTGTCATGGGCCAACATGGCTTCCAGCATAGTCGAAATTTCACGGCCATACAATAGGGAGAACGGCGTGATTTGTGTTGTTTCTTGCTGCGCCGTGTTGTATGCAAACGTGACGTACGGCAGGACGTCATCCCAAGACCGATGTCCAACATCCACGTACATGGACATCATGTCGGCGAGAGTTTTGTTCATGCGTTCTATCAAGCCATTAGTTTGGATGGTAGGCGGTTGACCGCGCTGGAGGGCCTTTGTTTCAGCGTAACGCGTGAGGTAATCTGTAGCGACAATTATCCACCTGTTGCCCGAATCAGAAATTGGAAAAGGACCCAACAGATCCATGCCAACTTGTTCAAATGGATATCTTGGCACTTGAACAGGATGCAGTAAACCGGCCGGTTTCACAGGCGGTGTTTTACGTCGCTGGCAATCATGGCATGTTCGCACGTAACGTCGTACTGCGGCCTCAAAGTTTCGCCAGTAATAACTCTTCTTAATTCGGGTCAGAGTTCGAGCATACCCCAGGTGACCCGCGGTGGGCTCGTCATGACATGCCTGCAAAACTTCTTCGCGAAGAGACTCTAGCACGACGAGGAGATAATCTCTTCCCGTCGCAGCGAAATTGATCTTGTATAAAACATTGTTTCGCATGCAAAACGATGACTGCGCTTTGGCGAAGAGACAGAAAACTTCTGTAGTACGCGCTCCAGAAAATCTATAAGTGGTGCGAGGGCCGGGTCGTCACGTTGCTGCTGCGAAACAGTGAGGGCGTCGACGGCTGCGATAAGGGGAAGTCTGGTTCTTCGTCTTCACGCGCAGCTCGACAAGTGAACGGGACAAGCAGTCGGCGTCGTTGTGCTGACGTCCAGACTTATACACGATGGTCATGTCGAACTCCTGTAGCCGTAAACTCCATCGTGCAAGGCGTCCGGAGGGATATTGCAAGTTCTTTAACCAGCACAGAGAGTGGTGGTCGCTCACGACCCGAAAGTGCCATCCATAAAGATAGGGTTGAAATTTCACCACCGCCCATACAACAGCCAGACATTCTTTTTCGGTGGTGGAATAGTTCGATTCGGCACGAAACAAAGTACGGCTGACGTATGCGATGACTCGCTTGGCATTGTCTTGCCATTGGACGAGTGCTGGCATCTGTGCGGACCAGTCTCGGCACTCGCATCGAAATGGGCAAGCACAGATGTCTGCAAACGGTGCCGTAACTCGTCGAATGTCTTTTGTTGTTCGTCTGTCCAGGTGAAGGTGACATTATCCCGGGCAAGACGTGTCAACGGAGCGGCAATGCGCGAAAAGTTTTCAATAAACCTGCGGTAGTAGGCGCAGAATCCCAAGAAACGGCGAACTGTCTTCTTGTCACGCGGAGTAGGGAATTTGGTGACGGCTAATGTTTTAGCGGGATCGGGCCGAACACTTCGATGTCTGACGACGTGCCCAAGAACAGGAGCTCTTCATAACCAGAGTGACACTTTTGGGGTTTTAACGTGAGGCCGGCAGATCTGATAGCCCGTAGCACAGGGGAGAAACGTTGGAGGTGTCCTCGAATGTTGGCGAAATCACAACAACGTCGTCCAGGTAGACTAGACACATCTGCCATTTTAGACCAGATAGAACTGCGTCCATCATTCGCTGAAATGTCGCTGGAACGGAGCACAATCCGAAAGGTAGGACCTTGAATTCATAAAGTCCGTCGGTTGTGACAAACGCTGTCTTCTCGCGATCACGTTCATCGACTTCGATCTGCCAGTAACCGCTCTTAAGATCAAGCGATGAAAAGTAGCGCGCGTGGCGCAGCCGGTCTAATGAGTCATCAATGCGTGGCAGCGGGTAGACGTCTTTTTTTGTGACCTGATTGAGCTTACGGTAGTCCACACAGAACCTTGAACTTCCGTCTTTCTTCTCAACGAGAACAGGTGAAGCCCAGGGACTCATCGATGGCTGTATGACACCGTCAGTTAACATCTCGTCTACCTGTTGAGCAATGACTACTCGTTCCCGCGGTGACACTCGGTAGGGGTTCTATCGGACTGGTCGGGTACGGTCGTCGGTTATTATGCGGTGCTTGGTCAGGGGCGTCTGTTTAACCGCGGAGGCGGACGAGAAGCAGTCTTGAAACTGAGAGAGTAGCCCGACAAGTCTGTCCTTCTCTGCCGGTGATAGAGCGAGATTCACATCAAGGTCGAAGGTGGGCGTTTGGCTGGCAGATGTGTTGGTCTCTAGAAGAAAGCAGTCGTGAGCTACTTCTGCGACACCTTCAAAGTAGGCTACCGTGGTGCCTTTAGCGATGAGTTGGCGTTCGTTCCCGAAGTTCGTAAGCACGTGCGCTAGACCGTTGGTCAGATGGACTATACCGAGTGCAACGTAGACGCCTAGAAGCTCTGTGTTCTGATCGCCAACGCCGGCAGCACAGGACTGGTCGTCGCACCTGACTGTGACAAGAGCAGACGAACGTGGTGGCATGGATACATCCGCGTCAACGATGCGTAAAAGTGCGTGACGTCGTTCGGAGTCAGCGGTCGTCGTTGCAGGCATTGAAAACGTGACAGTACGGCGAGGAACATTAATAATGGCCCCATGCTCATGTAAAAAGTCCATTCCGAGTATGAGGTTTTTGCAGCAGTGCGGCAGGATAACAAAAACGGCTACAAAGGCTGAATCGGCGATGGTTAGTCGGGCAGTGCACCGTCCGATCGGTGTCATAAGGTGACCGCCAGCAGTACGAATTTGCGGCCCCAGCCATTCAGTTTTCCCCTTGGAGAGCCGATCCGCGAAATTCTTGCTTATTATGGAGAAGTCTGCTCCGGTGTCTAACAAAGCTGTCACTGGGTGTCCGTCGACGAGAACGGGAAGGTCGGCGCTAACAACGTGATCGGCATGAGGTGGATTCGGAGTTTCGGGTTCATGCGGCGGCGGCATCCTAATCACAGCATCGGGCTGAGTCGTCACGGGGGGGTCTTCGGGACATCAATTCCGTTCATCAGCAACCTGCCCCCCTAAGGTCGCCGCCTTCAGTTTCCCCGGCGTGGGCTTGGCGACCGGCGCTTCGGCGCATCAGTAAAATCACGGTGGCTGCGGGTGACGAGTAGCGCACGGCAGAAGACGACTGTGTACGGTCGGTCGAAGAGGCTTCACGGGTTGCTAGGTATTCTTCGATTTCAGGAGGGAGTTCGCCTACTCGGGGACGCGGGGAATCACGAGAAAATCCCCGAATACCGAATTCACGATAGGGACAACGACGGTACAAGTGGCCGGGTTCTCCGCAGTGGTAGCACAGCGGCCGTTGGCGAGAAGTGCGCCAGACGTCTGCCTTCCGAACCGGTGGCTGCAAGACGGGGCTCTGTTGGGATGGCGGCCGGTAGGAAGGCTGGTAGAATGGTGACCGAGGAGTGGGCGGCTGCTGTGATTTGAAAAAAAGCTGTTGCGCGGGAGGCACTGCTGGCTGACGAAGAGCTGCTGTGTAGCTGATAGAACGTGGCTCCGACAGCGACTCAGGCGGTGAAAATGTTTGACGGATTTCTTCGCGCACGGCTTCGGTGACAGCAGCGGCTGTCAGATTAGGCGGTCCAAGACTGAACTTCAGGAGCTCCTCGCGAACTACCTCGCGGATCAGCTCACGCATAAAGTGATGGTCAGTGGACCCGTACAAAGTGTCCACACTGCTGAAGGGCTGACCACAGGGAGACTCAGTGCACCGACATCGCTGCTGCAGGGCTCGCTCAATGAGGGTAGCTTCATTGATGAAGTACGCGACCGTTTGAGGTGAACTGCGAACCAAACCAGCGAAGAGGGGTTCTTTTACGCCCTGCATCAGGTGGTGCAACTTCGCTGATTCAGTCATGTCGGGATCAGACCGCCGACAAAGACGGTTCACATCCTCAGCGAACATGGCCACGCTCTCGTTAGGCAGTAGCACACGAGCTTCTAGGATGCAGCGTGCCCGATCACGGCGGTCGTGGCTGGAAAAAGTATCCCGCAACTGCTGGCTAAAGGAATCCCAGCTTTGAAGAGTGGCCTCCCTATTCTCATACCACGTTTTGGCGCAGTCCTCAAGTGCGAAATAGACATTGCGCAGCTTCTGAGCAGGACTCACTGATTGAATTGAGCCACGCGCTCAAACTGGTCGATCCAGTCGTCGACATCTTCACCAATACCGCGATGGAAATTGGGGGGCACACGAGGCTGCTGCAGCAGCAAATGATGTTCTTGCCTGGGTCATTGAAGAAATTTCGAACTATTGGTCGGTTGACACCGGTTCAGGTAGAGGAGCAAACTCCGATGCCAGACCCCGAAGGCGACGGCTGCAGCGATGTAGAGGTGTCGACACGAGCGGAAGCCGGTCGGGATTCGATGAGCGGCTGCGAGAGGCCCGAGACATGGAGTTCAAGGCCGCACCTCCACCAGTATAACGTAGCCATTTAAGCTCGTAACTAGAAGCTTTAATGGGGGGTTAATCCAGAAGGCACTTTAGAGTAGGTCCAGAGCACCGAGATACGGTCAGCACCTAAACTTCAGCCTCTTCTAATCGAATATCGCGGGGCCACTTCTTCAAGTCAGCGCACGAGACTTACGATGAGCAGCCGCCTAGCGGCTGCTGTTGTACATGCTACAGCATATCAGTCAAGTGCTTCTGATGGGGTGACCAGATTGATGAAGCATATTCTAACTGCGGTCTCACAACTGCTGAGCTTGTTTACGCACAACTGGGGTAGTATTTTGCAGGTTGCGGCAAAGGAAACTTAACTATATCGAAGCGTTAGCGAAAATCGTGTTTACATGTTCAGCCCAAGAAATATTTTGTGTAAGGTAAACGCCTAAGTATTTATACTGCGTAGACCGAGCCAAAGTGTCATTGTTAAAGTAGTAGGGAAAGTTCCAGGTTGTTGTTGTTTTTGTTTTTTTTTTTTTTGCTCTTTTTTTTTACCTTCGGGTAAAAGAAACCAGGCTGCATTTGGAAATATTCAGGGTCATTTGCCAGGTATTGGATTAATCGTAAATATCTTGCATATCTTTTTCTTTCTCTGGCATATCTTTTTATACATCAAAAAAGCAATCGTAGCAGTTAGCGTGGTCTCTCCACTTTTGCTCACGACTGTACATACAGGATGTTAGAATTATCTTAGCGAAAACAGATGCGAAAAACGAGTTAAATAGTGAACTACCTGGTACCGCTACGTACTTTGACACTATAGGGCCTAGCATGCAAATATTCCTGCGTTACTCCAAAGGCAGAGCTGTAACAATGCTACACGCCGTATAGGCGGCAGACGTATATGTTTCCAAAGTCATCGATGAAACGAAACAGGAATCTCACAACGTCATTTACCCGTTGTTTGTTTTTCCTTGTGGATGACTTTGTTTCTACACGCTTACAGGGTTCGAGAATGCTTGAAAGCAGCCTTCGAACATGTTCGAGAATCTCGATCGCAATTGGCGAAGCGTTATCGGGCTGAGCAGAATCGAATTGAAGCGTACTTGAAAATGATGCATGTAGCAGTGCGCTCGAGCTACACTTTATAAGCTAGAGGCGGCACGATCGGAGTAATCTGCAGCTGCTGCCCACTCTCTGCGTTCGCGCTGTCTAAATTTCCTGAGGAGTTGAATAACAACGTTCTCTCCTACTTTGGCAAGGAACTTATAGAGCTTGCTCTCTCTCTCTCTCGGCGGACAAACAGGGATGGAAGATGTTCTATACTTTCTCCAGCTACCTATTGCATCAGCGCTCACTTGTCTGTGACTTGGATGTCATAAATTCCTCACAACACGAAAAACAACACCATTGTTTGAATTACAGGAAGGAAGTGGTGCACCTCGGCGAATGTAGTCGCCGAGTATATCGTTGAGTAAACTTTCCCCTAGTTGTTGCCGCTTTCAGCGGAGGAATTTCGCCAGATTGCTACATTAATAGATCGCATTTCATCATTACGTGAGCCGGTAGTGTCGATCATATTTTAATGCAGGAATGCATTTACCGGCTACATTTTCAACCTACTTTGTGCGTCACGGTTCCGTTCACCAAGCTTCTGGACAACCATAGATGTCTTAATGAGGCTCAGAGAAATTTCAAAAATTCTCGTGTTGTTTTTCTATATACTACTCCAAACATATCTTCAAGTAAAGTGCACTAACTGTGAACGGACATTTTAATTACTACCTACAATAACGACATTGTAAAAAGTAGAATAAGAATATAATAATAATAATTGGTTCACAAAAAAGGAAAGGCGCTGTATATATCACTTTTATGTGGACACCTGAATCGCGCTGTAAGAGAAGGGAGGAAGGTGAGGGTGAAAGTGGAAAGAGTAGCCGTAGTGGAGGGCTACGAAGTAATTTCGACTACTTTAACGTGCGCTGACATCGCACAGCACACGGAAGCCTCATCATTTCATCTCCATCAAAACGCAGTCACCGGTGGTCAAGTTTGAATCCGAGCACTCTAGTACTGAGAGAATTTCTAGCGCGTGTGCCCCGGAACCGTAAACGTAAATTGTTTTATAAGGAAGGCAAGGCGCAGTATCTGTCACACACCTTCATAGGCACCTGTACCAAGTTCTGAAAGAAGGGAGGAAGGTGGGATCCAAAGAATATAGATAGGAGTATCATAGTGGAGGGTTCTGTACTGATTTCGACAGCTTGGGCCCTGTCGCGGTGGCGCAGTAGTTAAGATGCCCGACTACTATTGCGAGTACCCGGGTTCGATCCCGACTACCGTGCGCTGTGCGATGTCAGCGTAGCCTTCCGCTATGAGTCGATATCCGACACCTCTTTCTCTCTTTCCGCTTTCACTCCTACAAATTCCTCCCTTCCCTTACAGCGCAGTTCAGGTGTCTACAGAAAAAGCGAGATACTGCGCCTTACCTTTCCTGTAAACCACTTATTATTGTTTGTGCTTATTTGTGCTGCAGCACAAATACCATATGGTTATTCCTGCGTACATTAAATAAAGATTGATTGATTGATTGATTGATTGATTGATTGATTTATTTATTTATTGATTGATTGATTGATTGATTATCTTTAACGTGCACTGACATCGCACAGCACAGGGACGAATTAGCGTTTCGCTTCCATCGAAACGCGGCCGATGCATTGCGCGGGCACTGAAGCATCTCTCACCATCTGCAGCAACTTTAATGTCGACGCTAATCTCAGTGGAACACTGTGGAGGGCTATGGAACGAAAAATAGTAGGGGTAACGTAAGATAGAAAGCGTGCAGAGCGGGTCAGAGAAATAACTCAAGTTACCGACATTCTAGTGGAAATCAAGAAGAAGAAATGGGCATGGGCAGGGCATGTACTGCGGAGAGCATAACCGATGGTCGCTTAGGGTAGCAAACTGGATTCCAAGGGAAGGAAAGCTTAGCAGGGGGCGGCAGAAAGTTAGGTGGACGGATGAGATTAAGAAGTTCGCAGGGGTCAAGTGGATGCAGCTAGCACAGAACCGGGTTAATGCGAAGAATATGGGAGAGGCCTTCGTCCTGCAGTGGGTATAGTCAAGCTGATGATGATGATGAGTCAAGACTAGCCTATAATTCTGTTTTATATGGGGCCCTAATTATCTCATTAGGGCGCCATATATGTAATTATCTAATTATAGCAGCAGTTCCACGGAGGGCTTAGATGACCTGTATACGGCTCATAAAATGTAACGAGCATCATTTTGGTTAAACTACCTTGAGAGAGTGTTCAGTGTAGTGGCCGATGTCTTCAAGAGGCAACGTTGTGAAATTAGCGACGAATATTTTGGAAAGTAACTGTTGAATATTAACAGTGCTGAAAAATTTTCAAGCAAACCGCACTACTTGATTGCAGTAATAGTGAGTTTGTCTTATGGCATTAAAATTCGAGTAATCGATTACTCCACTGTAATCTTCAGTTACTTTTCTCGGGCTGTAATTGACGACAGTAATGATTTACATTTCAGCAGGAGTAATTGTATTTGTAATCGGTTGCTTATTTTCTGTAACGTGTATATAACACTGTATACAACATCGTGTATACAAGTGGGTATAGCCAGGCTGATGATCATGATGAATCAATTCGTCATAGTGGTTTCCAGTGTTCATGCGTGAGCTACTCGGGCTCACAGTAGTGAATAACCCACATCATGCCACATCCAGAAGTGCATCCTGTGTTGATTACATATTTGCAAGACGGGTAGATGTAACCAGTATGAAATCATCAGTAACCACATGCCGTTACTCGCTGCCCTGTGTGACTAGAACGCCATACGCGCGATTAAAATTAAGTTTCGTCACAATCTGTACTTTGTGCATGCCAACAGAACACGGCCGAGCACGCATGCATTCCTGCAGTGGTATAACCTATGATAGCACGGTTTAGACCGCACATGTGATGAATCAGCTCCTAGCTTTACTGAGCAAAAAGAATGCACGAACGCGTGACATTATACGACTCGAGAGAAATACTGCGGCCGAATGCCCTATACCTTCACGATTATTCATGAAACGCAGCAAGAAATAATTCACATTGCAACGTATCTTTATATGAATACACAACATGACAGCCAGTGCAGTGGGGTCGGTTTTTTTCGAGTCACGAATTACGTATAGCGTATCCAGCGCTTCATGAAAAAAAAAAAACCTTCAACGTACGCCATGAAACTGCTCCGGAAGGTGCACAATATGTATCTAGAAGTCACCTGTCTCCTCACTCATTATGAGCTACTATGCGGAAACGATCGCTTATCGCTGGGCTGGACCTCTCGCATTGCATGTTAAGCGTTTCGAACTTTACTGCTCTAGGATTGAACTCAGAAGTATGGTGGGTATTGTACATATAGCGCGAGCTTGGGTCGCATAACGCGGGTTCGGACCAGGGCAAGTAGCACGGGCGAGCGACAAAGCTCCGATCTGGCAGCGGTTCGAGGAAGCATACAAGATACGCAGCTGGTGATCACGTGATTGCGAGGCTGACGTAACTCGCCGTTCGGCCAGCGGTGAGCCGAAGAAGCGAGCGCGCGGTGCAGCTGTGGCGAGGCGGTGATGAAACTGGCACATGCTCAGTAGCTAACTTGTCCAGATAAATGACCTTGGAAAATGGTAGCAGTACAGCTTACGCCCTGAAACGAAGCGCATCGGGAAAGAGAAATAGCAGCGCCGGAGGAGGATTCGAGCAAGAACGACAGAGTTCACACTTGACCATTCGGCGGAAAAAGCGAGCGAAATCCGCTGCCGCGGCAGAGAATCCGCCGGAAATCTCGGCGGAAAGCCATTTCGATCCGGGGTCGATTCTTGTCGCCGGATTTTTTCCGCCGAATTCCTTCCGTCAGCCAATAGAAAGGCGAGGAAGTTGAGTCAGCACGGCCCGCGGCGTCAACCGGATAGCAATCCCTCAGGGGTGAACATGGCAACAGCGTACTCGCAATCGACCATCGGCTCACAAAGGGACGGCCACAGTCGAAATGCTTTCGACAAGAGTCACCCCGAACACAAAAGCAATGTGTTGAAGGATGACATTTGGAATAAGATCTCCTTGGTATGAGCGGCAAGTATGTCCCTTTTGTTTACAATGCCTGCAAACAGCACGTTGAATGTCTTGTCGCCACATTACGTGGATCAAATGTGCCATGATTTAGTGAACAATTGAATTATAATGCGTTTTTTCTTCGTGGTGTACGTAGCTGCAGTCGAGCGGTCAGGTCAGGGTTAACGGGAGCTCGCAGTCAAAGTGGCGACGGCGGCGATGTGTTGGCTCAAAAGTGTGAACGAAGGAGCATGTCGGCGGCAGCGGATTTCGCTCGCGCCGCCGAATGCTCAAGTGTGAACGAGCCAGAAGAGTTCAGGGAAATAGCGGCGGCGCCGGAGAGCGTTAAGGAAAAGGCAACAGCGGCGCTGAGGAGGATGAAAATGTTAACGGCGGCGGCAGTAAAACGTTCTGGAAACTGCGGTCGCACACTCGCCAAACTTGTATACGTCCCTGCATGGACTCGGAGCTTAATTCCACATCACTACGGGCGACGACGCACCGGGCCGCGGGCGGAGAAAACCGAAGAGGTACGCAACGTCGGAATACGCTAGAACAGCTCAAAATGCCGGTCATCATACGCGCATTCGTGAAATAATTGTGGAAAATATATGTTGTGGTCATTGAAATGTGTAATGGGAGAGTTGGATATCACAAATTGTGGGTAAAAGACGGAAAAAGGATAACGAAACGCCCAACTAAACATTCGCCTTCACATTCTTAGAAAGTTCCTCGTATCCTCCGTAACCTCTTTATTTAAGGAAATGGTGTTTTGGTTGGTTTAAAGCATAAAAACGCCATAAGAAATGTTTTTCTGCCATATAGCGATATTTAGTACGCTTATTTGTGCTGCGTGGAAATGCGATTGGAAGAACTTCCAAACAATACTTATAAATGTTACGAAATGTTTGTCAAACTCACAAAATCGCTCAACTCTTCCTATCCAAGGCTTTCACAAGTGTTCCAGTGCATAAAGCACGGAATTACACGCACCAACTGGACCAGGTGCGCGTTTCCTTTTACAAGCAGCATATCCCCTAGTACAGTGCTTCCTTCTTTTAATGCGAAAGCATTTCTTGGCTCATCAGTGACGTTCACAGGAAGTGACTGTACGCAGAATGCGTGGCCAAAAGAGAGATCCAAAGCCCATCTAACACAATCCACATGACAAGCCAAAAAAGGCAAAATTACCGAATCCAGTCATGGTTACTTGGCTATAAGGCCTTAATGAAATTGAATAATGACTAGCAACATTAGTCATAGCCCGAATCCAAGTCGTAGCCAAAAATCTAATCCAGAATCCACATAACAAGGCAATACCGAATCCAGTCATGATTAATTGGCTATAATGCCTTAATGAGATTCCATAATGACGCGACATCAGTCATAGCCCTAATTCAAGTCAGGGCCAACTTTACAATTCAAAATCCACATAACAAGTCAACCAAAGTCAACGCTAGACGCCCTTGTATGCTTTCGCATTCCACTTCATGTTCCCCATATATGTTTCACTGTTAGCAAGGTCCTCGCTACCGTCGTCCTCTTTTGAAAAACAGAACAAATTATAGTCTCCAGTATGACTCCAGTCGGTCACATCGCCGCACTCACGCTTCGTCATCTCAATATGTGTAGTGACAATTGGTTTATCCGTTCAGGCTACACTGTTGAATATTCCGGGTGCCGCCTCCGCTACTGCAGTCTTCACAGCACGTCATTTAGGCCATCCCACTGACAACGGGGAATGGACGTACACGGACTAGAATCACCCATTCTTCACCGCGGGGTACGGCTGTGTGCGCGTGTGTTGTGTGGTGGGTGGCGCGCGAGAGGGATGCTCGTGCGCGTGCTCCCTTCAAGTGTGAGACACTCAGCGTTTCCGGAGCAGTGCGGTTGTTCATTGAGACGCTCTCCGACCAGTGTCATAGTGAGTGCAGTTTGGAAAATTAAAATTCATGTTGTTGTTTTAAAAGTTCTCCCTAACGTCACTGAATAACGAACATACACTGAAGCAATCTCTCTACATGTAAAAAAAAAAAAAAAATTAGGGCAGATTACACTCTCGTGTAAGACTGATGACACAGCGATGCTGTTTACGTTTGGTTCGACTATGTTATCCGTGATTACACTTCGAGACTCGTCATTTCCATTTGTTGTCATCGATAGCCCCCCCCCCCCCCCCCCCCCCCCCCCGATCAACGAATACTCAGTCATAAGTACGTACAACTGTTTATTTCAGTACCATCATTCATTCGTGTTGAAGTTAGCATTTGCGCCACCACGGGCAAAGCTACGGTGGCCAAAACGACCATACACGCCGCCTTCAAGCCTCTATCGAATCAACTTCCAACGACGACGGGCTTTGGCAAGGAGAGCTCAACACCTTCAGGACCGCATTCAATAACATAAAGCGCGTCATGGTCGACGAAATCAGTATGATGTCGGTGTACCAGCTCGACACGATCGACATGCTCCTTTTATTGTATACCACGTGGTTACGTCACGCCCCCGAAGGCGTCTGTGGCTGTAATAGTTGTAGTCCACCGCTCCGAGAGGGGTCGTCAGGCGTCCGTGGGTGATAGAGTCGTGGGTGACGTCATTATTGCGAACACATGCGGCTGCGCATGATCCCCGGAAAAACCTCCGACTTGAACAGCATCTCTGTTAAAACGCCTTAGACACAAGCCCTACTCGTCTCAAACAGTAATCGGATGTCACAAAACTCACAACGAGCTGGACTCGTCATGCATGAGCCAAAAACGACATCTAACGAGCAGCCTAGCTCGGCCAAGTCCGCTATTCCTGGCAAGTTCGCTGTAAGGGTATCCATCCGGAAGTCGATGCAGGCGCAGTCACTCTTCCTGAAGCTCTGGGGTTTAGAGATACCAATGGCCGGGTGAATAAACCTGCGGTGGAAGCTAGCAAAAAACGACTGGAAGATTGGTGGCTCAAAAGCAGAAAAGTGACATAATTTTTAGCAATGTAGAAACAAAAAATTAATAAATAGAATGATGATATAGTTAACTAATCTAAAACAATAATTAAGATATAGGGGGGAAAATGAGCATGATAGCTACTGCTACCACCCCGTTTCAAAGGGAACGCTCCTATATTCCATCCATTCATCGATCGCTCCGATTTGCCAGGAATGCGGCAAATGGTGAAAATGGAAATGTGAGACGAGTGTTCACTCCTTCAAAAGATTACTACAACTCTTTTTTTGATGAGTACGCCCAACCCTGACACAAGGAAGGTTAAAAACTTCGTTAAAACTTCAAGTTGGGCTAGTTGGTAATTTCTTGTTGGAATCATTTTGTATAGCGGTAAAAACACGGACACAAAGTCCGTGTCCGTGTTAATACCGCTACAAAATGATTCCAAGAATGTTAAAACTTACCCTGTGGTAGAGAACTTTGCTGCTGAGAGATTTTCTTTCTTCCTTTTTTTTTTTTTTTGTACCCACCTTTTAATTTCCGGTTGCATCTGAAATTAAAACACAGTTGATCCGAAAACACGCGAAGTATGAAAGACCACCCATATTTTGGAATCCCCTATGGAATTTATTTTTCGATTGCTATCTGCATAGTTGAAGCTACCAGCGATCAGAAATTTTTCCTCGCGGAATACGAGGTCTTCTCTGTTAATTCTATCGCGGCTGCATGCACTGGGCTCATGCGTCACACGTTCTTGAAGACAATAGACGCACTGGCGCGCAGCAACAGGGCTTCTCTGTCGTAACATGAGAATCAGAACACAGCAGGAGGATAAAGGGGAGCGGAAATGTGTAGAGGCGCACGAAATGGAGAACAATTCCTGAGCAAGGTAGTTGCTTCACTGTACGGAAAGCAGCTATATATAATCTATAAGCATTAAGGTCATTACTTATTGTTTTTAAAAAGTGTTCTAGGCCCTTTTAAATAATTCTGAGCATCATTAAAAACTCTCTTCACGATTTTCTGCTCAGGCATGCAGAATTCTTCTCTCATATCTACGAACTACTGAAGACGACCAGCTTTCGGTGGTCAACGTTTTCCCTGCACTTTAACCTGCGCTACAGCTAGCACACCTGCCGATCTCTCGGAGTGTGGGAAAAGCTTGCAGGCTAATCGGTGCTCTGCCTGGAGTACCCAGTCTCATTAAATGCAGCGTCGTGTTGCTTTACTCAGTATAGGTACGCCTTCTCGTTTCGCTTCCCGTAACGAAGCTCTCCGAGAGGCCCACGTATACTTCGGGGCTGCAATATACGCTTATAAGTTACGTTGATTCTCATTGAACTGAGCATGGCCCAGTCACGATAAGGTGGGCTCCGGTTGAAAACCATTAGTTACAGCAATCTGTACGAGTGCGGTATTTACGGTGTTCAGCGTCCGTACGCAGGACAAGCGCATGCAGGTGCAGAGCAGGGGTAGACTGACCCTTGCACAGGTGAACGCGAGTGCACGGACGGACAAAAATAGCGGTTTCAGGGAAGTCAAAATATTACCCAGCCCATGCATTAGCTGAACGAAGCGATGTCCCTGTGCTGTGTGATGTCAGTGCACGTTAAAGAACCCCAGGTGGTCTAAACTTTCGGAGCCCTCCATTACGACGTCCCTCATAGCGTGAGTCGCTTTGGGTAAAGCGCCCCTCAAACTTCGTTTAGCTTTGAGGAGTCAAACCTAAAAACCAAACTAAACCTAACCTTTTTTTTTTTTTTTTCTTTTTCGAATTGCAAGAGAAGCCTAATAACCCACTTCCGCCGTGTGCGACGTTTCTTGGTCGCCTATAGTTACTGTTGACATGTAGAACATATTTGCATCCGCTCAGCACCTCCGTTCTCGAATCGTTGCAGTGCTACGTTCCAGATCACTGCCCCCTCCGCGACTAGTATCGCCCAGCACCGCGTTTATCACAGTATAGGGCGCCTAGTGGGAGAGGTTCGCACGCACGCAATTAGCGCGGCAAACACAATTGGGGCCGAAAGGAGGGAACAAGAGGCGGCAGTCGACAGACGCGGCAATTTAGTCACCATACCACCATCACGAGCTGGGTCCCGGTGGTGGGCTTGCGATAAGATAAAGAGTCGTAAAAAGGAAACTACGGAACGCTCTAGAAATTCACTGCCGCAGGTTCTAGCCCCACGAGCAGCGGTCGTGCTTGGCGCCCTCCGCTCTATTGGTCGCCCGGTGCGCGCTAGGGGGCGTCGGTCTCGGTCAGGTGCGCCGGCGGCGGCGCCCTTTGGAGGGAGCGCGAAAGACAACACGTGCCGCGCACGCGGCGCAGGATGTTCGGCTAAACTCTGCCGCTCAGCGAAAGGTACCGGCGCGCAGCTGCCGTCAGTACGTCAGTCGCACCGCACGCCGCCCCGTTCAAGGCGCTCGTCGGAAGTCGACTGCTGCCATCGTCTCCGCTGTCCGTCAATCGCGCGCAGTGAGTATCGGCGCAGATAAGATGCGGCTTCCGCGTCGTGCGCCCGTCACGGAAGGGACGGAGGCCACGTCCAGCTTCCTGCGTTTCCGATATCCTTTCTTTATCGCGGTATCCAGCGGTGAGCACTCGGACAGCACGCGCGCGTGCTAGCTCCGACGTGCTCGTGGCTGTTTTTTTGTTTGTTTGTTTTTTAATTCGCGTGTTATATCAGCCAGTATACAGCAACTCATGGTGTAAATGCGTTTGTGCTGCTGCACTCCCTGCCCCAGTATCGAGGGGAAAGTGCAAAGGCAAAAACGCGATACAAGGCAAGCTAACATCCGCGTCAACATATATCATTATACGCTGAATCGGAGAGTTTGGTATGAGCAGACGCGCGATATCACCGACTGACAACATCTGCAGTCGATTCGCTAACCTAGCTGCGAAAAGATATGCGTCCTGGACTTACAGGGCTGGTCGCGGGTTCGACACCGCATAAAGGGTGCCTACACTTGCGGGAAAGCTCATCGTTCATTATCTGCCAAGGTCGTATGCTTCGCCTTTGTTTTTCTTTACTGTTTCGTTGCTCTGAAAGTAGCCGGCTACACAATTGCGGGGCTGTTGACATACCAGTGCGCAGTTAATTGCCGCAACGGTGACCGGTCTGAGAACCTTCGCTTAGGCACGTTTCCACTGTCAGTAAACTTTTGTATGCCGAGAGTTTGCAGCACGCACACCCGACGTCTTATTCTGCCGTCGTTCCCTGCTCCAAGTCTCGCGCGCATTTATTTCGAATAGATCTACACATAGAGAATAATAATATTTGAAAGATCGCGCGCTGGAAATCTTCGCTGAGCGGCAAGTCCACGAGGAGCAGAAGAAGCACTAATTTATTCCAGGCCCCTGCTACTCAAGCTGTCGCTTGAGCGTGTTGAGAGAGACTTGGCCGTGACAAGCATGCCTTTTCATAACTTGTCTCACAACTTTTATATCCACTCACCCCCTTCCCCCAGTGCAGGGTAGCAAACCGGTTACTGTTACTGGTTAACCTCCCTGCCTTTCCTCCTTATTTCTCGTATCGGTATTGCTCACCTGCACGAAGCGAGGTGGTGTAAACGAATTTCGGCAAATGAGAGTTCGAAAGCATTACTTTGCATTATGGTACTTTGTAAAGTTTTGAGTCGTGTTACGTTGCGTAACAACTATAAATCATGCCTATGACTGTTAGATTTTCGATACCTTGTAAACTGCCGAGTCATGCCACGTCCGAACAGTCAGTGCCCGGCCATGTCACTTGCCAATGACATGCCTGTGAAGAGGACCCCGATGTGTGTTGCCGAACTTGGCAGCTCGCTGCAGCCACGAAAGGAGCGACATAGAGGTAAATCTTCGCTTTAACCAAGTCGTATTAATGCGTTTACGTAGACTATAGGGAGTATGCAGTTACGTCATGGTCGCTTATCGTTATCTGCTCTGGCTTGCCCTGCTGAAGCTGTGTTCTATGCCACAAAATGGCGACTGTGACGTCTGTTGAATAACTCCTATATGATAGCAGCAAAATCAGAATCCTAGGGTTCGATTTCGATCTCAACAGCTGCCCGAGTTAGTAGCTCTTGTCTCGAGACATCTCGTGACATCACAGAAACCGCGAATCAATCAGTGTCTGACCATGTCACCTGCCAACACCCCCTGTCAGAGCCTCACCGCGGTTGCGCAGTGGTTAGGGTGCTCGACTGCTGCGCCCGAGGACGCGGGTTCGGATCCCGGTCGCTTTTCGAATGACGCTGCTGTACGTTGTCGGCGCACGTTAAGAGACCTCAGGTGGTCTAAATTTCCGGAGCCCTCCACTACGGCGTCTCTCACAGCCTGAGTCGATTTGGGACGTTAGGCCCTATAGACCAAACCAAATCACGCTTGTGGGTATTTCTAACTTGCGGAGAGCCAGACAGACACATGCAAGCCGATTTTCGCCTGAAGGGCTAGTACTGCTTTCGCATTGAAACTAGGCAATGATTAAGAAAGAAAGCAACACCAAGCAACTCACTGTGAAAATAAAACAAAATAGAGGAAATACTCGATGCATCAGGATGGCGCCCCATCGTGGTAAACTGAAATTACATATTATTAGCTTCGTTTCCTGGTGTGCGCGGCGCTCTCCTAAGTTCGAGCGCTGTATCGATCCATCAGAAAGCACAGAACTCTAACTACCGGGTCCAAATTTTGTTTCAAAATTCACCGGCTCTCGTTGTTCACCTCGTCGGCGCAAGGCGAAACGCAAGCTCCCGTTGAAATTTCCAGGTTTACCCGGAAGTAAGGATAATTATTTCTGTTTGTCTCGAATGTTTACGCACCAAGACTGAAACTCGACACCGGATTAGTTTTTATGCTTTAAGCGCGCTTCGCCACGGGAATTTCCATTAAAGCGCTATACTTTGTTTCTTGGTTTGTTTTTTTCTTGCATGGGCGCGCACACGCGTAGAAGCAGCCGCAACAGCGTCCGCGCTACCGAGGGGAGCACGGCGCAGGATTCACCATGCGCTGCAACGTGAGCGTCCTTATCCCGCGGCGCACAAAGAATGCAAGGGCAAAGGGGGCGCCTTCCGCCCCGTCTGTGTTCGCGCCGGAATGTTCTTATATTACAAAGAGATAGCGCAGACATTGATGTTCTCCCTCTTAAATGCGCGATACTTCCTTGCAAATGGGTCATACTTGAGCTGGCGTGGGCGAGTACCCGTGCACGTGTTTGTTTTTAGAGGCCATTTTGCAACACTTCTATTTTGCTATTGGGTGTTAGTACGGCCGACACGAGGCCACCTTGCAAACAGTGTCGTACGACAAGCAAGGCTCTTTTTAGATCCGGTGACAGATATGCGGATACTCTCGAAGAAGGGGTAAAATAATGCGTCGCGCTTTTGATTGAAAGATGTTTTCCCGGACCTGCCCGCGCTGTAACTACAGACAGGCAGGAGTGGGGGTGCGTTTACTGAAGCTCCACCATCAAGTTACCGGAACAGGTAATGACGGTTCGCGTTTACTTCGCTATAGAATCTGACCGGTGGTCATGGCAACGCTTGTCGATCCAACGATCAAAATAAATCTATGCGAGGAGGGGAAAGTTGTGCGGGAAGAAAGGCGACGTATACTCGACGAAAGTTTTTTTTTTTTTTTCCTTTATTATTTCGTTGCAAGCTTATTCAAGGCTCAAGCTTCCGTTTACTGTAACTAATGGTGCTCTTGTATCACAGTGATGGCGCGTTCACATCCGGTGACAAGGATTTGAGATTCCAACAGTAGCGCTTGGTCACTGCACAGAAGCCTCCTTTCTTGAATACCGCCGCCTATTGAAGATCCACCCTCCACCCCACTACGAGTCACTCTGAGTCAGTCTCCAGTTGCGGTAATTTGATTAGAAAAACTTCAGCGCAAATGAAATAGCCCGAAGGCGAAAAGAAGGGACAGGAAAGAGCGCTTTTAAGGCCCTTTACACCATGTGACGTTTGACTGCATCTGACTGTTCTGCCACCACTCTCGTATTTATTGCGCACGTTCTTGCTCAATAAAAATTAGTTGTCAGTCAGCGCTCTTTCCTGTCCCTTCTTCTTTTCGCCTTCGGGCTATTTTATTTGCGCTGAAGTTTTTCTAATCATTATGGACCAACTAGCCCAACAAAAAGTTTTACTGCGGTAATTTGTACCGTGTGAAGCCCTTCGATTAGAATCATAATTATGTATATCTGATTTTATTTGCGCTAATACGCTCTGCGACAAAATTTAAAGAAAACAAACGAATTCCCGGTCACATGTCCACTCCTGCACGCCCCGTGTCGAAGATGTAAGCACTGCTATGGGATAACTCGATGGAAGCGCTCGTCGGCCGTAGCGTAGCTATCCACGCTCGAAGAATGCCCCACAGCTCTCAAAGCCCTCAGAGAAAACTTATGCAATGTCGTTAATTACACTAGTGAACTAAGAGCGTCTTCGAACCAGATCTGGCTCGTATTGCAGCACATCGAAGATCGGAGTTGCCAATCGAGCCGCGTCCCTGAGACTGCCCATTACGCGCTATACTTTTCATCGCTGCTCCAGACCTGTCATTTTCCACATCCAATCAACCGCGGTCATTGTCGGATTGCCTCACTTACCTCCAATCAACCTAACTCCACAAAATATGCTGGTTGACAACCGCTGGTATTTGCAGGTATCCGCAGCTGAGCGGGCAATACGAGGTATGCGTCTCCATTCGTTCGAGCATGCAAATCGATTGTGCGGCCTATGTACGCTTTCTACATTTAGCACATTATAGCGTCGAACTGAGCCCTTTCGCGATTATAACAAAAGGGACAGCGTCGCTGCTCTCACGTACCTCGCTCTGCGGTTATTTCCACTCGCTGATCACATTTAATTTCGCATCGAGGGATACGTGGCGGAGCTCGCCGCGACGTCGCTCCAAGTATCTCCGGCATACATGACAGTAATTGATTTATAGTAATAAAATTACTGTAATTTAATTACTTTTTCCGGTCATTTTTAATGTAATGAATTACTTTTCCAGTCTGGTAATTCAGTAATGTAGTGAATCACTTTTGGGCAGTAATTTTGCTGCAAAAGTAATCAATTCCTTTCGAAATTACTTTTACTAAAGGGCATCACTTCTCTTTCAATAGACATTACTGTAGAGTGCCGCGATAGAAGAAACGGCGTGAGGCAAGCCTGGGCCAGTGTAACAGACTGGCAAAAGGAGGCGGGACAAAGAAATGAAACGCAGAACTCTGAGTCTGAGTCCTCCTGTGTCCTGTGTAGCCGGGCCACTTAGTGCGGCTATCCTATGTGTAGTTGCAACCATTCCCCCAGCAGCAGCAGGAGGTAAGGCGTCAAGGGGCTGGCGGACGGGCAGGTGGGGCAAGAGGGTAGGAGTTCAAAACTAGTTAAGAGTGCACAGTGACACTCCCTGTTGCGTCGGCCAGGACTCGGTGATGCCTGTGCCACCACGGAACTAGAGAGAAAGAGAGAGAAAAGGGGGGGGGGGGGGGGGGGGGGGTAGACGAGCGGAAGGGTCCATGGCGTGAGCATTACTATACTACTGAGCCTGAGCACAAGGTGCCAAGGTCGGTTCTTGGGATATGGGAAACAGTAAATAGCCTATCTTCTTTGGGGAGTTCAAACGGCGGAGACAGCTCTGAGCCAGCGACGTTCAAACTTGCTTCTGTTTTTGTTTTGTTGCCGTTACCATATTTTTGTGACACGTGCTTAGGAAAGAGCGAGAGAATTAATTGTCAGGGGCAGAATTTGGCGGGAAGACGAAACAAAGTGTGTGTGTTGCGTCTGGAGAGAAATTGTTTTATTTGCTCGCTTTACTTAGTTTTTGCATAGATGAAAACTAAAAAGTAATTTAAAAGTAATTGAATTACTCGGCAAAAGTAATTGTAATGTAATTTAATTACCTTTTCGGAGTGGTAATTAGTAACAAAATTTAATTACATTCCTGCCATTTTCAGCAAAGTAATTAATAATATAATTTAATTCCTTTGCAAAAGTCATTTTGCCATTCATGAACTACGGCTGGGCGTCGCGTCGGCGCTTTTCGACGCGCGAACACCGTGCATGGTACAAAAACGTCGCATGTATTCCCGGGCTTAAGGCATATCCCCCTTGCCTTCTATAAGGTTCATGTTTGCGTCAAAGGCTTTGATAGTAAGTACACTCCGCTAGCAGGTTTGGAGCCCGTAACCAAGCTCAGTGGGACAGCCGTCGAATGAGACATCTAAATACCATCTCCGGTGAAGGCACACGCTGTTGGCGTAGGCATATGCTTATGACTCTCATTTGGAACGCGGGAGCCGCCTATGTCTTACCCGTCATTGAACTGCACGGCGTTATTTTGGCTTCCTGCATACATCGAAGCATGCCGCCCGGACATTCGCCCGCAGTCTGAAGCACCAGTCGTTCGCTGTACAATGGGAAGCACGCTGGTCGCTCTCGACCTCTGGGTGAGGGCGGAACCCGCGAGTTCGTGGGTTTAACGACCCCTGGCTCGGGTGCAGGACCCAGGCCACGGCTCGATTTAGGCACTGCTCCACACAGGTATAGTGCCGTGCGATCGATACGTACGTTCACAATGCGGGAACTCGGCGGCGCTTCCCCATGTTGCGCGTATTAGGGCGCACCGTCACTGACCGAGTGGACGTGCCGCTTAGGCGTTTACTCCGCTCGGACTCGTAATGTGCGTCCCGTGCGCGTTTTGTTCGGCACCTCCAGGCGCGTAAACGGCAGTCTGTTCAGCAACTTTGTCGAAAGCGGTGTAGTTAAGCTAGTGTTACTATTTAGCAGTAGCGGCGTCGATTGTAATGGTTTTATACGTACGGATCGTTTTAGTCGTGAAAGTATGGGGTCGCATTTCCGCAAAGCTTAAATTTTTCTTTCACGATTTTTGTTTTCAAATTGTTCATTATTTCGAGAAAAAACGCACTCCAGGGTTCACAGTCTTCGAACTTGTGCAGAGCGCTGGAACCGCGCGCTGTCCTTCACACTGTAGCAACGTCTTGCCGTTCTCGCTGCTCGGTTCTACCGGCAACGCTTGCACCGAAACAGATACACTTGCAATCCAGCTACGATATAAGAACATCAAAAAAAAAAAAGATAAAAAAAGATAAAAAAAGCCGGAACAGTCCCGCAAAATACCATTTTGTCGATGACGATCAGGCGAGCGCTTTTCTTCGACGCACATCCTGCCAGCGGCTAAAGCCCTTTATAATCACGGGGCTTTACCTCGGATTTTCAGAGCGTACCCTTTGAAACAGGTACCACCACACTCGCTTTTCTTCGCTTTACACTCCACTAACCGATCTGTACAATTCATTTCTTCCTTTTAAAAGGCAGACAAATTCTGGTCACTCTTACTCAATTCCAATTCTGAACTCTGATTGTGTATCTTTATGTCCCTGCCTCGCTTTTAATCCGCCTATATTCCAGTCATTTTTATTAAAACCTGCCGCAGATTCATTCAGATTACCATTGTTATTTCTAAACCCTAGGACATCAGGAAGCGTGACTGGGGCTGTATCGACTAAGGGTGGGTACTGCCAGGTCCTAATAAAATCGATTGTTTTTATAGATTCGCCACCAGCACACGTATCGTCGTCCTGGTCATCAGTTTCTTATAGCTTCACGTTTTCAGACACCTTGATCTCGCTTCAAACAGCACGGTGCTGCCTCTTAAGTCATTATAGAACATTTCCTGCCTGATTTGACTTTTCCATTTTCTGTGCAGGTCCAGAGAGACTTTTCATTAAATTAACCCACCTCGTCCGCCTTATTTGTCAGGCGTTTGAAGCGCATTAGCCGCCCTCTGTTTTTGTCCTGTTTGGTCAGGCGTCCTTACTACGATTTGCCAGCGCAGTTAACGACGCCCAGACTATCTCTCTGTATACTGCATCATTTGTGGTTCTGCCGTGAGCGCTTAACTGCAGTCTGCCAACAGATTTCTACTTTAATTCTAGACCTGACTCCCTTAGACACAAAAACGAATTCTCGAACAAAATCTGGAACTATGATTTCTTTCCAAATACCTCTTAGTACTTCATAACTGTTGTGCTCCCATAATGTTCTATGCTTTCCTATCGGCACATCTCATCGCCTTATTAGTCTGTTCATGCTTTGCTATGTTCATAGCAAAGCATGAAATGCGTTCCTTCGGAAATACGTGTATCTTGTCATGCTGCTCGCCCGATGGAGAGTAAGCATCTGATCAGTGCCATCGTTGAATATCGTCAAGCCTGACTTATTCGTGCATAAGTTAAGTCTCCACATATATTATAGAGGATCTGTAAATCTCTGGTTGTCAGTTTATTTATTTATTTATTTATTTATTTATTTATTTATTTATTTATTTATTTATTTATTTATTTATTTATTTATTTATTTATTTATTTATTTATTTATTTATTTATTTATTTATTTATTTATTTATTTATTTATTTATTTATTTATTTATTTATTTATTTATTTATTATTACTCTCAAGGCCAGGGGCATTTCAGAGGGGTCAGTTGATATGCAGTAGCGTCCGAATATATTACATTCCGAATATATTACATTCGCAAAGTAGCGCATATCTGTTGTCACGCAATCTTCAGCATAGTGGTTGGGTGGACCGCCCCTTTTGAAACCGGTTGCTGGTAGACATTGCCACGTGGTTTGGGATTCTCTGATTCTTTGGAGGGGAAAGGGAGGGGGGGGGGGGGGGGTTGCATACCCTTAACAATTATTACCTTGCTAATTGCCCTCCTTTCAACTACGACTATCAAACATTATCGGTTATAACGAATCGCGACCAGCAAAAACTGTCCATACCCGACGGCGCTGGTGTTTTTCTTGCTCCTGTAAGTGAACGCGTGTGACGAAAGCTTCGGCTTCATATTTAGTATTGATTCCGACACCAAATTCATCGAAACATAGGATCGATGCTCGGCTAAGGTTTCCCAGAAAGGCAGCTAAGAGCGTATACCGTGTCTAATACCTTTAAGTGCTTGGCACGACGCACATTGCGTCCTCTCGCCCGAGCGCATACTGCACGTCGCCAGACGGATTTCTTGTGCTGTGACTGCGGATGGTGGTGCCGGGCGTGGTGTCGGCCGCAAAGATGGTGCTGATAAGTCCTGGGAGCAAACACAAGCCTCCCTCTAAGCGGGGAAGCGTTATACATTGGGTCGAAATGTCCAACTTTGTTGGGCTCTTCTGTTGGCTTCGTGTAGCGCCGCAGTAATACACCAACTATAGTCCTGTATCAGTACATGTTGTAGCTTCGTGTTTATTAATGTTAAGCGTAAGAGCATAAGATATGCACCCAGATGTAGAGATAGGGACAACAGGATGTCAGAGAACATGTACTGCTCAGTGTGTTATCAAGCGAGACAAAAATAACCCGCTCCTCGCACCGCGGGAAGTACTCCACACGTGGCCACAAAGGGAAAGAAAATAGGAAATAAAAGAAATGTGACCGCAGGGGATACGCAAACCGCACCCGGGACACAAAGAAACCCTCGCACTGTGCTCGGCATGTATACTCGACCCCCATGCGTGAGGCGACGCGCTACCGGTCGACAGCCATTTCGACATCTGTGATGAATGACGAGATATTAAGCGCAGAGGTGCCAGAACAATCCTGCAGGGCTGTTTATTTAACTACTAGGTTCAACATTCTCAAGGACCATAAACTAAACGAAACATGGTAAATTTTTCAACTTCCTTTGTGTCTTTTCAGGCTGCCCTGAATGTTACCTCAAACGAGGTCTTCATTCTAATCGCCAGTCAGCACTTATTTTTATTCTTAAGCCCCAATATGTGGTGTGACTGACTAGTCTAGGGGGAATGATATACGGCGTATAATGTCATTCAGCCTTTCCACCGCGTTTTTGTTTCGCAGCGTGAGAACGTCGCATAATTAAAACTCTGATCTGCAATATGCATCAAGAAGAGTGCGATGAAGGACACTTCTGGCGCACTTGCATGCTCTTTTGCTGCCGCCGCTCTGCCGACGGTCCCATTCAGCCGCAGTTAATTATAATCTCTCCGACAAAGTAACAAGACTGACTGCGGTCACCTGAAACAATTTCTTGCATACGAGCGAGCAAAGAAAAGTCCCGTTCACTGAGAGGCGGCTTGTCGCGATTCCAGTCACGCGATTTGTGACGTATGCGCGTGCTCAAGCTGCGACCGCAGGCATTGCGCTGTCAACCAAAGTCAATGTCAATCTCGGGTTACGCGTTTATCACTTTTTTTTTTTTTTTTTTTTGCGCAAGGACTAGGTTGTAAATGTCAGTCCGAAAATGCAAAGCCGGAGGCGACATCGTAGGTCACCGGTGGCTCGAAGTAGAAGCAATCGTTACGAAAAACGGACTTTTTTTTTTTTTTTCTGGTGGACGCTGGCACAACCGCGTGAAGCGTGCACCGTGCAGGGTGTGGCACGCTACTCCCGGTGACGTCACGTGTTTCGGGCCTGCCGTTTGCACGGTCGCAATAATAGGCGCCCACATTTTCGTTGGCCTGTCACGAAAGATCGTGCCAGACGCTCCCGTACACGGTGAGGTGCACGGAACCGCTGTTCTCCTCGTGATTCTTGAGACACCGCGCAGCTGCCCGCTGGCTGTCTGTCTTGCCCCATTGTATGCGTTGCTTGGAGGCTTTGAATGGCGCCAGTGATAAGCCCAGACTACAGCTTCATGGGTGGCTTGCTAAAGCAGCTGCTGCTCAGCTTATACAAAAAATAGGCGGCTATAAATCTCAATGTCGTGACCCAATCTGGTATGTACACGTTGTCGCCCTTAGTACGCATGCAGGAATTCGAATTCCTGCTCGATAGCTGTATTTCGAACGTATTCCACGCAGAATTAAATAAAAAATAGAAAGCGTGCAATGTGTTAAAAATATAGAAACATCGTCTGAAAGATTACATCTGGCAGCGCGGATACGTTATTCCGATGGATAAATTTGATAGCGCCTGTGTAATTAAACATAGGCGCACTTTAATGAGTCCGAGGTGGCCTCAGTTAATTCAGCGCCCTCCGTTGCGGGGACAGCCTCCCGGTGTTAATTACCCGGCGTGAAAATCAATCTTTCTCTACCTCGTTTGGCAAAGCTGTCATGACGTATTTGCCGAATGAGGGAGTCTCTCAACAGCTTCAAAAGTAAAAAAAAAAAAAAAAAGTCCGGCGCTGAAGAGCATTGAGCTAGCTACTTGTGTGGATGCAGCGCTATGAGGAGGTGCAGTCGTGGAGCAGAAAATGGAGAGAGGGGCGAGTGAGGAGGGTAGCCACTCTGTGTTTGCCATTACCTGGAGCCTTTTCGTGCTTATTGCGACCAGACCCTGTCGCAGTAAGCACAGAGTTCTTGCCTTATCTCATATGTGTTTCCGCGAGCTAATATGTATAGATTTTTTTTTTTTTTTCACGGACGATTGCAGACTGGAACGTCCTGCCGATTAATTCGCCGTTTTCATCGCCCACCAAATGAAGTGTGATTATTGTGTCGTGCGTTGACTTTTCGTTGTATTGTCAATGCACCATTGTGCGATTTCTTTTCTTTTTTTGTTGTTGTTGTTGTTGGGAAGGGGGGGGGGGGGGGCTGTATAGCATTGATTGTGCCAACCTCTCCTGCTTGGGCTTGGTATGTCTGCAGCATTTCTTAAATAAATGAAAACTACAGCCCCGCTTCAATAAAGCCGTAGGAACGTGTCTGAGCGTAGTGCTGCGTATCTGACTCTGGATGCAAGGGTCCCAGAGGGTTCGACTCCCATCTCACAGGGGTTGCCCGAGTTGGCAGTGCCTGCCTATTCGGCCATGTTTCGTGGTCTCTTGTGACGTCACACAACCCACCGCCCAATCAGCGCACGGTGCCAGCTACCACCTGCCATATAGGCATATGCCGCTCGTGATTTTTCTCTCGCAACGCCCACGCTGGGCTTTCTGCAGAACATTTAGGGCAACAGTGGGACCATTTTTTTAACCTACACCAACTACACTGGTGTAGCTAAAAACCATTGGAGGTATAGGAGATTTTCTACGCTGGTGTAGGTTAAGAAAAAAAAAAAAAGCCCTAGTATTAAAACGTTCGCGCTGTCTATTTCTCTGTCACCGTAAAGAAGAAAGTGTTGAATCATTAAATATCGTCACGACGGTAGGCGCAATTACATGTATATTCATCATAAAACTGCCGATCTTCGCTTCGGTTTTTGGCAGGTCTCTGCGAACGTGATGAACTTCGAAAAGAACGCCTAATCATCTATTTTGCATTTCATCATAGACCAGATGTGCAACTTTCTGACCTTCTCGCCCACCTGAAGTCCCACATGATAAAAACTGCGTGACAAAAAGGAGGATAATAAGAAGATAACAAGAATGGAGGTCCCAGAGCAGAAGCTGTATCGTGAACTCCTTTCTGTATTTGTAAGAATTCAAATGTAATCGTAAAAACAGCAGCAGTTTACAGTGAAATGACAGCGAAATCATTATGAACAAAAATAAAGAAAGCAAGTCACGAATAACACACGTTATTCCGGTGAGGAAGAGATGTGTCTAATTGACTGCTTGTAATTAATTATATTTTTGTGTAACTTTGTAATTTTATTCATTACTTTTTCAAACAGTCCCGTTTCGAGCAATTCAATTACGTTTCTTCTGTAATATGATGTCGGTAATTAATTACATTGCAAAAAACAAAAAAAGAGGCAACAGGGGCGAAGCTTCCATCACAATGTGATTGCGTCAAATTGTTCGGCCGCACGACGGTGTGTATGACTGCCTGACCATGCATACCGTGGTAGACGACGTCAGCAACCCTGCCGTCGAAGGCCGACGACAAAACGTCCACTAGTTTTTGGCCGAAAAATTGTACCTGACTTATCATGATTTATTATTCCACACCAGAATCCGCGCCTGATGTTCTCAAGAAAACAGCTATGAACAATTTTTTTTTTTTTTTCAGCTTTTCAACGCTCTTTTCACAAAGCCAACAAAGAATCGCGGCGCTTCGTTGAGGACATAAAAAAGTGGACACAGAAAAGTGGAAGGAAAATGTAACGCGTAATAAGAACTCATCAGATGGTGCAATTAATGGTCATGCCTGAATGTGTATGACGTGTGGTGCATAAACGGTATGTCATGTCATTGTCATTGTAGTGTGAGTCAGAGTAGCTTAAGTCATGAGTTATGATCTAGCACTAATGTCTAAAGGCATGGTTCAGGGTTTGCGTTAAGACATACATAAGTCACGAGTCATAGTCATCACTTGTGGGCCATAAAAAGTGCTGAGTCATGAGTCGCAAATGTCACGTTACGGTAAGTGTCGCGTGACAAGGTCACACAACAGTCAAGCTGCACGAGAATGTCCCGTGGCTTTGAGAACGCCACGCGACAGGAGCGGCGGCGTACTGTCAATCCCACAGTTTCAAGAGCGCTGCAACGAACACGCACCAAAGAACGCCATGCGACATGAGCGACGGTGTACCGCCCAATCCGACATTTACAGGAACAGTGCAGCGAATGCGCGCCAAGGAAGGGAAATTTCCACTATGCGGCACGAGCCAGAACCACCTGCACGAACCCTGGCAGCAACGCTCAGGCTTTCGCATTTTTTCAACGCAGCATCTGCAGTGCTGTCAGATTTTCACTTATTGATACTGCGATATATCACAATACCTTAGTAGGGTGGGAATCGAAGTACATGAACGCTGAAACAACAAAAGGAAGATCTTAAATGTGAAGAACGCAACTGCACAATTACAAACCAAACACATGTTTGTAGCGGTAGAAAAGATGTGAAAAAATTAAACGCACTTTTTAAGCATTGCCCCGCCGGTGTGGTGCAGTGGTAAGACGCCCGACTACTGTGCCGGAGTTCCCGGGTTCGAACCCGACCACGGCGGCTGCGTTTCGATGGAGGCGAAACAGAGAGGCGTCCGTGTGCTGTGCGATGTCAGCGCACGTTAAAGATCCCCAGGTAGTCGAAATTACTCCGTAGCCCTCCACTATGGCTCCTCTTTCTCTCTTTCCACTTTCACTCCCACCTTTCTCCCTTCCCTTATGGCGCGGTTGAGGTGTCCACAGAGCAGGTGTGACAGATACTGCGCCTTTCCCTTCCTGTGAACCAATTATTATTATTCTTTTAAGCATCTTTAGCGTAGTTTTTGTTACTGCAATGTTAGTAAGATTAATCTAGTCTGTAATCGTCCTAGGGAAAAAGGAGGGCTTATTTATTAATTCATGCATGCAATATTCTTGCTATAAAATAATACCGTTGTCTCGTGTTATACCTGGAGGAGAACAATAAAATATTGGATGTGTCATTATTTTTTTATCTTTGATTAATTGAAAAAAAAATAAATAAATTTCGAGATGCGGCACCTGTGAGAGTCTGGAAGCAAACTATTTGATTAAGAAGATCAGTGATAGATGCATTGCTATATGAGTTATAGATAAACCCCACTGTTTTCTTTTGAGCTCTGTCTTAGCACTGTTAGAGTGAGTGAAATGATCCCAGATTATCACCGCATATTCTAACATGGGGCGAATAATGATGTTATATGAACGTGAACGTACAGAGATAAGAGCTTCAGAGCATGTCGGGGGAAAAATAGTTTGCGTAGGGAAATATAGCATACGACGTTGTCAACGTGCATTGTCCAGGAGAGGTTATCTCAGATCCGAAAGACAAAGTACTTGTAAGTATGCATTCACACTGTGGCGCAGTGGTTAAGATGGCAGACTACTGTGTCGTACAGTACCCGGGTTCGAACCCGACCGCCGGCGGCTGCGTTTCGATGAAGGCGAAACGAAGAGGCGTCCGTGTGCTGTGCAATGTCAGTGCCCGTTAAAGAACACCAGGTGGTCGAAATTTCCGGAGTCCTCCACTACGGCGTCTCTCATAGCTTGAGTCGCTTTGGGATGTTAAACCCCACAAACCAAACCAAACTCCAGAGAGTATTTTATTGTTTACAGCATAGTTAACACAAACATGCACGCACGCACACACGCACACACGCACACACACACACACACACACTTAAAGAGGAGAGGCTTCTTTTTCTGCGTTCTACGCATGAACACTTTTATCATAATTAGCACAAACTTGCCATTGGTCACTTCATATTATTACCTGAGTGAAATCATTATTTAGCCAGAATTTAACACCCGTAGTACTAATATTTTTATGCAACACACAACCTTCGGTGTACACTGCTGTAAAAACTAAGATGTTGTAAGTAATGATATTGTCGCCAACATCTTAGTTTAGCATTATAATTCGAGTAATCGATTACTCCACTGTAATCTTCAGTTACTTTTCTGGGGCTGTAATTGACGACAGTAATGATTTACATTTCAGCAGGAGTAATTGTAATTGTAATCGATTACTTATTTTCTGTAACGTGTATACAACACTGCGGTATAAGGCCATATAAGAATGTAGTTTACGGCTAAATGTAATAAAAGACGCTGTATGTTTGATGTCAGTAGAAAGCTGGTTCCAAAGTCATAATGCAGAGAAAGGATTAGCTTCGGCATTAAAAGAACGATTAAATTATGAATTTCACCAAGGGCCTAGTTCATGGTCATGAAGAAATGATACGGATGGCTTGATGCCAAAAGAAATAGTGGTGTCTGTTGCGCATGGCGTCGTCCTACTGGCCTTTTCGGTGGCTAGACAATGGCTGCTGCAAAGATAATTTTTTGAGTGTCATCGCGTGTTGCCTAAGCCTACAGATTTTCGCCTTAAAAATGCTGTTGAACGACGGAAAATGTGTGATTTTTTTTTAGCTGCCATCAGCCCAACCTGTGAACTGACGGAAAAGTAAAACCGGAAAACATACCATAGATACTTTCGGTCAATATAACCTTAGCTTTGTTAGTTGTAAACAGAAATATACCTGTGAAATCACAATCTAAAAACATAAAACATAGCAGAAAAGAAAAGTTTTGGCGGGCAAGCCGCCAGAACGTTTTTTTTTAAACAAAAAACGTTTAGTGCGCCAACGCGGCTCGCCATTCTCGGCCATCCGGTCGGCTTGTCTTCAGTCCAACAGTACCTCGATAAAATCCACGCCATCAAAGACTTCCTTATTCGCCATACGAAGATTCTCGTAGCTTTGGCGACCTTTTTTCGCATTGTCTCGCTAAACTGAACACCTCCAGGAGACGTCCCTTTTACATTTAACCCCACTCAAGAGGAGGCTTTGTCGCAGCTCGCTACGTTGCGGACCACGTCGCCGGTTTCAGCTAACTTTGTCGCGTCAGCCTCTACTCAAGTTCGCATCGACGCGAGCATACTCAAAATCGATGTTTTACTGGTTCATCAACAGGCATTACCGTGATTACGTTTTTGGCTTTCTTCACTATAAAAGACCACACGGACTGACATGGTGGTTGAGATTTGCGCCTGCAGCTGTTCGTTCACCGTCACGTCCATGCGTCTGCACTGCGACGCGTATACTCTTTTCTCGTCTTGGCGTGTCGCGCATACGTATGCCCAGATGCGCGGTCGTTTCTGTTGAGTTGCGGCGCGCCAGCGTAAAAGGAAAGCCCTCTATACGTTCCGGTTCTCTTCAGCCTCCGGACATTATACCTCTGATCATAATGATTAGGACAATTGTTCCACCTTACATTACGTTTGTGCGCAGTTGTCGTCATGACAGCGCCGGTTTTTTATTATTATTTTTGTTCAACAGGCACCCTACACATACCCTTGCACACACTGATATCGCCCACCTTTCGTCAAAAAGACGTGACAGGCGATCGTTGGGCCAAATGGATGCGTAGATTTAGACTGTCCTTCCACTTTGCACGACACACCATTGTTTATATCCCCGCAAGCGTTGGTGAATAGGATCGTAAGCGATGAAAAAACTCTCCGTCCCGGCACACTGGTCCGGCCCAAACTGAATGAGCCGCCCTGGCCAGACAAGATGGCGTGCCTTCGGGTGCACAGTCAGTACTAACTCCCTGCCTCCTGGGCTACCCCGCTGTAAGGGACTCGGGCAGCCCGAGCTTCCCGCATACTAGGCAGAAGACGAGGCATATGACTCCGCCCAACGGTAGAGCCATGTTGAGGGACTGCCCTGCATGGTTCTATGACATGAGAGAAAACACCTCAATGATAATTACCAAATTCAGTTATTGATCTACACCGAGCAACGACGCTTGGGAGCAACCCACACAACTGTCGACAGCAGCGTGGGTCCTCTGGAAGTTTGCACGTGAGGCAGGCATTAACCTCTAAATGTGATATCCCTGTCCATTTTTTCCTCTTCCGCGAGTAGGCTTTTGGAGTCTGCTCCAGTCGATAAAGACGACTCAACTCTCAACGTCAACCTTTCTTAGTAGTTCTTTACTCTCTCATGCTTCTACTTGTTTTCCGCCTCGAGAGGAGAATCTTCCGTCTGTCGCTGACGCACTCTCCGGAAGCGTTGTTGTCCGGTTCATCGCACGTCTTTGACGCTTTGTATGCCGCTCGTTGGAGGTCCCACTTTCACTTATAAGCACCCGCCAGGACAACTGCCAAACAGGGCTGGGAAAGATACTTCCAAAAAGTATCTTCGATACAGATACTCGATACCCTAAAAAATTGTATTTCCGATGCCGATACAAGATACAGGATCGAAATCGAGTTTTGATACAGATACTCGGTACTGTATCGTCGATACTTCGATACATCACTGAAATTCTAACATAATAAAGGTGGTAATACGATTAGTAGCATTAGGAAATTATAACATGCTTTCTGGAATCCTTAGAACATTCCTATAGCGCAAGCTTTCCGAAAGGGCTTAATGAATACAGCACGGATTTACTGTTTGGGCGGCTGTCCTTGTCAGAACTTCACATTTAATTGAAGTCATGGTTACAGTTAAGCGATTGCTTCCACAAGCAGCTTAGCGAAATATTTCTTTAAACTAATGCTCTTCATGCAAACCGACCCGTGAGCACTTAGCTATATACATACAAATACAAAGGTGCAACCTGCGTGCGTTTGGGGAACTGAGCAGTTATATTGCCATTAGTGCGACAACAAACTTTTGAAGCCTGAGTTGCTTTGGGACCTTAAACCCCAGAAACCAAACCAAAGCAAACTTTTGAAGCTCTGCATATTGTTAAAAGCTAGAATAAAATGGCTGAACATTATTTAGCTTACAAGCTTGTGTTCTTGCCGCCTAGCAGAGCCGGTACGCGGAGCCCAGGGGTTTTGGATTGTGCATAGGTTACTGCGTCCGACAGCACACCGAGGGCACTGCTTGGCAAAATCGGATGGCAAAGGGTGGGAATTAAGAGCGGGTACAACAGTGTGCTGGCTCCCTATACTGCGTGTTTGCCTTGCGTTTCCGCTTTGCTCATATCTCTCTGTGTGTCTGTTAAAGGCTTAGCAGCTTTTTTTTTTTTTTTTTCGCCTTCGTGCATAGCTTCGTGCTATGCACTCGGTACTCAAAAGCAAAGCATCTCAAGAGCTCTTACTTACCGTTGCCTGCTTCAGTTTTAAAGAAAGAGAATCTGGAAATGTGGTTGAAGCTGAGGGGTCGGGCCATTTGTAGGGAACTTGAGGCTGTACTACCAGCCGTGTCTCAGGGTCTGTATACCGTCTGAGCGAGCGCCGTCAACCCGAAGTCTCACAGCGGTTTCAATATTTGAAGTTTTCTGTAGTATCGAGTGTCTTCAAAATACACGATACTTTAAAAATGTATTTTCAATACCGGTAGTCCGATACTTTGATTTTCAGCACACGATACCTAATACCGATACATAAAATGTATATAAAGATAGTATCGAAGATACATGTATCTTCGATACTGTCCATGACTGCTGCCAACCCGTTAAACCGCCAAGACAAGCTGGCACAAAATCACTTCACAGAACAGCGGCATACGGCGCGTCACCATACACAGTAGCCGAGTTGTCCCCATGGCAACCATACTCAGTTTGCGCATTCCTTCTCCCGTGGCGAGGGGCACGTTCCGGCCTCTCATGTGCAAGTGCAGAATGAGATTTCCCTTCCTCCACCGTGGTCGGTGAGGAAGTCCGTTTACAACCACCTCCATCGAGAAGTCTTCTCTTCAGGCCCACTTGCCTATGCGATGCTGATCTCCTCGTAGAAAAAAATCATCTTCCGTCCACCGTCTCATAGCGTCGTGCTCCCTCAGATCACCGATGTGAACTGCGAATCGCCTAGTTCAACTTTCCAGCGTCGAGCATCATCACCGCGACTGATGCTGTTGACGTTCGATTCATGCCGTACCGCGCAGCTGATCCCCATCCAGCACTGCATGGAGAATGCGCTAGGCGCTGTTCCTGCAAAAACGCGAACAGCTGTACAATACCGCCTCCAGTTCGGCGTACACATGTAAAAAAAAAAAAAAAAAAAAAAAAAAGCATGTAAACGGAACTTGCGAAAACGTTATAACAATGCCAGTGGCGATAAACTTTCATTCTAGAAATAGCAGGTATGTGCTCTTCAGTAGCGTACACTGCTAGGTTAGTGCCGCTGCTACATGTGTTACTATTGAGCGGAAATGAGTACAGCGCGTGACCAAATAAAAAGAAAAAGGCGGCTGCTGCGGACTAAATCATTTATTGAGTAGAATACGCCGGATACACGATATGCATGAAGCCCATCCTCTTCCTTTTCGCCGCTTTTCATTTTGTTCGATCTCTCGTTGTTCGCGCATGTGTTAGGTATTTTAAACTTTCTTGAATCTGTGCCGCAGACAGAATAGAGCATAAAATAAAATAGAAACAATGTGAGCCCCATTACGGTCGAGGGAGCCTTTTCGCAACGATGCGGCCTTATGAAAGACGGTATGCGGTCCCCGCAAAGGTATAAGAAGACAGAAGAAAGTATAAAGCGGCTGCACTGGCTACCACTTCCCTCTATATAGAAATCAATAAAATCACAATAAAGAAGGGTGTAAGGCAGAGAGACGCAATTAACGAATAATACGATCGACTCCCTGATCGTATTGCATTGCTGAGTTACACGTGTGGCGAACTGCAAAGCATGATTCCTACATATACAAAACACAAGAGTGGGTCTAAAAATGATTATGCAGAGAACCCGACTCTTACACAACAGTTGCGGAATGGAACAGCTGTTTACAATATGTAGAGAGGCACTCGAAGAGTTAAAGTAATACATCCACTAAGGGCAGGTACTAACAGCTGATCCGGACCCCGAAACTCAGCTAAGTAGAAAAGCAAGGATTTCACCGGCACTCACTTGTGGGGTGGAAACGTGGAGGCTAGTGAAAGGGGTTCAGCCTAACAGAGGACAGCGCAAAAATCTATGCAAAAAAAAAAAAAAAAAAAAAAAAACGAAAATAAAAAAAACAAGCATGTAACCTTAATGAGAGCAGAGTGCGTCACGAAAAAAAAAAAAAAAAAAAAAAAAAAAAAAAAAAAAAAACTCAAATGAATGATATAACCGAAATCGAGAACTAAATGGGCATTGGCAGGATATGTAATGGAAAGGTAACATAATTCCAATAGTTGTTAAGGGTAACTCACAGGACTCGAAGAAAAGAAAAGCATGCAAATGCAGCAGACAGGTGGGCGGATGAGCTTAGGAATTGTTTGCGCGGATCGAATGAATGCAGCTGGCACATGACCGGGTTAATTGTAGGTATATGGAAAACATTTGCCTCGCAGTGGGTGTAGTCAGGCTGAAGATGTGGTGCCAGCTGCAAGCACCCATGGGAACTGCGGCAAAAGACACTCGAAGACTCAGTTTGACTGCCGACTGGAGTAGCAGCTGTACGAAAACAGGGTGCATTTAGTAACGCTATAGGCAAGCCTGGCAACAAGATGCAGACGTATATACAAGTCGCCCGAGCCCAGGAAACCTGGTGGAAGCTTGTCTGGTGAACAGTTGAAGCTTAACTCCTCTAAACAGAGCGCACGAGCGGTACACAGGACGGAAGAAACGGACAAGAACACGTCGCTATGAATTTGGTAACTGATTTCTTCTAAAAAAAAATAAATCTTAAGTAGATTCTTCTGAAATCATTTTAGCGATGTGTCTTTGTCAATTTATACCGTCCTGCGTACCGTTCTTTGAATTTTGTTTCAAAAAGCGACGCAAGCCCGCTCTCCCAAAGACAAAATGAGAGCTGGCAATAAGCGCCACGCCGCCTCCGCTTTTCAGCGCTTCTTACCAATCACGGGTTCGTTGAGGTCATCTTGGGCGTCTCTGATAGGGCTCCCAGAAAGACCCTGCTTGGCCTTCTTATCGCTGGCGTCGTCATGAGGACTTTTTTGTTTTCTATTTGTCTAACTGGGAATTTATTTATTTACTGCCATGTAACATGGCGATAAAAGGCGTCCAGCCAAGAACCTTCCGAAAAAACCTCCGCGCGACCTCCCGCCAGTACACCCTGGGCAGGGGCACGTGAGCTTTATACCCCGGCTGACGGTTTCGCGGTCACGTCACTGTAAACGGAGCCCCCTCCTCTGCTCCATTAGTGACACCTGTTTATGTGGGTCACTTGAAATCGCCCCTTCCCTAATTCCCTCCCCTACAGACAATCTGTGCGTGACGTCATGACCGAGCGAAGCGCCAATTTTTATCGCGTTCTTGTTTTTCGTGCAGTGACTGCCGGGAACCTTTGGTGAAAGATTTCGAGCTTACTTGGAAATGTCCAAAACAGATGCGCAGCTCACGACGCAGCGATGCATGCCGGTCCGACCACCACGTCTATTTCCCGAAAACCTAAATACTGTTCGCGACGTCCTCTAAAGGCGGTGCGCATTATAGTATTGTGAACTCAAAAGCGTACCTGACTTCTACCCTTCGTTGCCTTTAAGTCCTTTTCAAAAACGAAAGCCAGTTAGCATCATAGGAGATTGCTATCCTGATGTGCCATCTTCTGTGCACTGTCTTAGGGCACAGCACGTACGCACTGAAAGGTTTCGACGGCAAGACGGCACTTGTTGTCCGGGGTGTCTTCTTGCCATGGCTGCATGTTCTTCTGGGGAGCACTGGAGTGAGAGGCAAGAGTTTGCGCATTTTGCAAATTTCCACGCCTGTGAGCGGGCCCCTCGCTACCCACAGGCTCCGACCACGGTGCACGTGTGGAGGTAATGTTGAGGGGCGAGGACGCGGCAAAGCAGGACAAAAGAGCTTGTGTCATACAGTATGGAAAGGATTGTCCACGGGACGAGTACAGAAACAAGAGTTGTCGACAGAAGGCGTGTGCAATCTTATCGATTGAATATAGCCATTGCTAATCAATCTTGTTTCTGTGGCATGGCTCGTTCCAGGAATTGGGCCACACAGTACACGGCAGATTGGCAGGCGCTACCGGAAAAATCACAGGACGATTATGATGCTCGGTAATGTTGGGGTACTATAGCTTAGCCACAGGCGATCGCATATACGAAACATGCACTGCCGAACGGCGGCGGCGCTTGGGTTCCGTTTTGGCCAAGCCCTAAATTCTACAGTTTAACGCCTGCTGGGCCAACACGTTTTGCAACAGCCGCCACAGACCCGCAGACGGAGAGCGACGCCACAATTGCCTACCCACGTCGTACCGTCCTCCTTCGCTTTCTCCCTCGCGCCCTCTTCTCTTTCGTAGATTAAAGCGCTAACCGCATCAAGCGACGATTCGCGGCGACACGCGCGGTGAGCTGAGGGCCGCCAAAGCATTGCCCCTCGTCGCTGTCGCTCAGGTTCTGGGTTTTTAGCAAATTTCGCCTGTCGCCCGGAAGCAGCTCGCGAGGCAGCCAATCGCTGAAGGCTTTGGGCTACTCAACTTCCGTTCTGGCTTTTTTTCCAAGTGAAGTTTGTTTTCCTATAGTCCGGTTTGAACGAAGAACCTGCAGGCGCTCGCTTCGTCTGATCCGTGCATATACGAGCGCACCGAGACAATTCAGTAAAAGCTTAATAGGGTAGTAAGAAAACAAAAAGGTTAGTGTGTCTAGGCATTGTTAATCTTTGAAAGGAGCAGGAGAAAGTCACTGCTTGTAATGCAAGTCTGCATCGCAGTGTGGTAGCCCACTGCTGCGTTGTGACCTTTCTTTTTCTTTTTCTTTTTTAACGCGATGCGTTACAAGACATTTCATCAGTGTTTTAGCGTACTTCATAAACAGGATATAGCGTTACTGTACTCCCCTTCACCGAATGACGAGGCGGCGGTAACAATGCAACGCTGAAAACGCGCTTCTCTGTCGCCGAATTCCGTCGCTCCGTGCGGTGGTCACCAGCGGCAACGAGAGGTTTTGGCGACGGCGTCGCACGACGGATCGCCAAGAATTGTCGCCTCATGCGGTTTGGTTTGAAGGTTTATTTCCGCCACTGGTGTTGCGAGGACAGCCAGGGAAAAAGCCGCATAGACAGTTTGAGAGGTCCTGGCTTGATCTTACAATGCAGCATTAACGGTGGCGGAGTACAATATCAAACCGCTTAATCCTCCGCTGTGCTCCGCGTTCGGTCTTTTTTATCCTTCTCTGTGTTCGTTCACTTAGTCAGTTACGAGGCCGACGCCGCCGCTCAACCCCTTAACGATCAAGATCTGCGCTCTAAAAGCGGAAAGTAAACTTAGTGAAGCTGCGGCCTTAATTTGACCACTCTCGCCGTTCGAGCAAGCATGCTTGGACTCCACGCCTAATCAAAGGCTTTACTAGAGTGGATGAGCCTCTTCAGAACGAAGATGGCGCTATGCAAGTGTCCAGCAGTGCATGGTGTTTAGTCGCGATGGCCGCAATAAACGACGGATTGTAGCAAGATTAATAGTAAGCTGACCGCGTTATGATTCTGCTGTGTTGTGGGGATACGTCCGACGCGCTTGCTGTGTGTCGTGCAGAATTCCTGATAAACACTGGAATCCTTGCGCAGTGACTTATTGATAAGGGGCTTTTAGCTTATTTTCGCAGCCTTACTGAAAATCCTCACCTTTCTTTAACGCAGTTTATTAAGGCGAAAGCCTTTATTGCCTCATCCTTGTCGTCAACAAAAGTGTCACGCTTTTGCGACGACTCTGATTGGTCGAGACGGGATGACGTCATGGAGGTCTCGACCAATCACAGAACACCATCACAGTAGCGCAAATGCATGCCGTATGTGGCCATATGCCAATCAATGATCAATTACTACAGGGTCTTGAATATTTGGGAGCTGGGATTTAAAAAATTCCTATGCAAAATCTACTACACCATTCGAGCTGAAATAACGTTCACAAAGTAGCAAAATATCGTCTACGTTATCTGATAAGTGATTCAACATCGGCACTTTCCTAGATTTTCCGAAATCGAGAAAAAACTGCTCTCGGAGGCGTGCACAATTTTCGTAGAAGAGAATCGAAAAGCTATTTTGACATGGTGCGTCATCTGTCGGGCAGCGAAGCAAGCACGCCAACGGCCGGGATGGAGCTTGTCTTACTGCTCGACAGATGACGTATCATGTCAAAATAGCTTATTGACTCTCTTCTGCGAAAATTGTGCACGCCACCGAGAGCAGTTTTTTCTCGATTTCGGGAAATCTAGGCAAGTGCCGATTTTGAATCACTTATCAGATAACGTAGACTATATTTTGCTACTTTGTGAACGTTATTTCAGCTCGAATGGGGTAGTAGATTTTGCATAGGAATTTTTTAAATCCCAGCCCCCAAATATTCAAGACCCTGTAATTAATGAGTAATAATAATTGATTACTGATTAAACACCCATTAATAATAAATGTCCAATTAATTATCACTAATTACTAGTTAATTACTAATTGTGATTAATTATTAATGGTTAATTAGTGTCATTTACGTAGTTAATTACTTAATTACTAATTAATGTTGCGCACCCGGTAAAATCAACCCCACAACAATAAACGTAGAACAACTGCGAATATACAAGGCGATCTCGTCGCTTCCAAGCATATTTCACTGAATAAATGCACTCGCAGAATGTGAAAGAGTAGTCGCTCGATTTGCTCGTAGCAGTATTCATCGCTACATGCGCAACAGTCGCGTAGCAGAATGCAGCTTTGCCTGAGTGCTGCATCACTTTAGTCGCCAAAGTGTCCTCGAATTTTTTGTACTAAGGAATTGAGCCCATCCGGGAAGTCACATATTGTTTACTGCGATTCTTTGAGACAGCGTCTATTCGCGGTCTTATTATTATATTTTTTCCGGGTATTACCTACGATTTGCGATGAACTGTCAGAGGTCACCACGCTTACAATTGTGGTGCACAGTGCAGGCTATCGGGTGGCGAGCATTGGCGTTTCTGGCAGCTTTTCTTGCAAACAACTCCGTGTGCATGCGTAAGTCGTACCTTGCATGTCAGTACTCTGAACGAGCTCTTGGGTGCGTCTTCGCAGTGGCTTATAATGAGCTGTAGCGCAAAGGCGCATCCGTCGGCATGCCTTCACAGACGATGAATTTACGGCTAACTTTATGATGATTGGGACTCTGCTACACAAGACTTGAATCGGCAGCGCGGCAAATCGGTCACATGCCTGATTTTGGTTTAATTTTATTCTTGCTGCTGCTAAATAATGAAAAAAAAAAAAAAAATCTGCGGAAGTAGGACAGCGCCGCGTTATTACATGCATGCGACGAAGCTCTCTGCAGTTGCAATATTTCTTAAACTTCCATTTACAAGCACATTTCCCGCGACCCATTCAGCAGCGGGATACATGGAGGAAGGCACAAACAAGAAGCAACAGCTCCCGACTTTGCATATCGTGACAGGCTGCCAACGGCCGGCGCCCAGAACTGCATGTCTGGCCCCTCCTCGACAAATTGATTCTGTTCAAGTTGCGCGGATAAGCCGGATCAGTTTGTGCGGCGGCTTATCTAAAACATGAAGCAAGCGGCTGGGGCTCCTCGAAGATAGGCGCGGATCATCTCTCGCCACAACAAACTTACAGCAACGCTGAACGCTCAGCCAGGGGCACAGTGTGAGAGAGCTCGCAGACGCAGCCTTTCCACGTCTTCGCAGTGGTGTTCCGTACAGCGGCATCCGGTGGCACACCAGCGGTTTGGACGTTGTACAGCTCATGCTGACACGTACCGGGTTGAACACCCGTATACTGCCGACGCATGTCTAGGACAAAACGCCGCGAAAGCCATTCAGTTCCTTCTCGGGGAACTGAATCCTTTCCCCGCAGCCAGTGCAAAATTTGTGGGAGAAAAATTCGCAGATTTTCGCCTGAAGCCGAGGGAGCAGAAGTTTATTTGTACAAATATTTGAACGACGGAATGTGAGTGGTGTCCTCCATCCGAGACTCCACTGGAGGCTCAGGATTAACTGTGATAAATCTACAAGCCCCCCTTCCCCCCCCCCCCTTTTTTTTTTTTTTTTTTTCGTTTCGGCACCGTCCACAACGCAAAATATATGCCCTACAGCGGGCTTGAATAGAAAGTAAAGTGCATTTCATCCCTTCTGCGCGGAGACGAAGCAGGTTTGATAGCGACCAATAGAACCTGAAAAGCTGTATTCTCTCAATACAATAGGCAGTGAAGCTCCCGGAAGTGTCGGCAGCCGGACGGAATTACCCACCAACTCCGCCTCACCCAGAAGCCGACGTTTAACGCAAAACAATTGATGCACTTAATCAACTGCCCTCATGGGCAGATGCAAACTCTCTGCTCATAAATCCGACAAAAACACAAATTTTGTTATAACTCCTGAAGGGAAAGAAAATATCTACACCTCTGAAAATAGTATTAAATAGCGAACAAATAGAGCTTGCTATTTCTGTAAAAACGCTGGGGGTTATCTTTCCAACCAATCTAACTTGGGATGCGCACATAGAACGCATTTGTTTGAAAGTTTCCTCAGCTCTAGGTATACTTGCGCGCTTTAGATATATTTTTCCAGTAAAGGTAAAGATGTTGCTCTACATCGCGTTAGTACAAACTCATGTTGAATACTGCAGCTTGGTTTGGGGCACAGCAGGGTAACAAATCTTCATGGATTGCATTTGCTGCAGAAAAGAGCTGTCCGGTCTATAGCGAATGTGCCACCATCTTTTCCCCTCAAGAAATATATTTATAAAGTATGATATCCTTCTAATCTTTGCATTATGCTTAGGCTTCTCATATGCTATAAATACCATTCATAACAACGTGGTAATCCCTTCACTGTACTTGGACAACTCGGAGAAAACATCAGCCGCCGTAACACGAAACACAGAGAAACTTGGATCACCCCAACACCAAGAACTGACTCTATGAAACAATCCTTAAGTTACAACCTTCCCGTCTTGCTAAACAAATTAAACCATGACAATTTTGATATTACCAGCAATTCAAAACATATAATCCGTGACTACTGCCGTGACAAGTTCTGTATATGAAAGAGGCTGGCATGAAATATTTTGTTGATTGTTATGTGACATCTATACTGCGCATATTCTAGTTGCTTTCACTACGTGTGTGTTTGCTTCTTGTGTGGTTTCTTGGCGTTCGCGCTTAGCCTAAGGGCTCAGTATCTATCACCTATCTATGATAGTGTGAAGTGTGACCCTCGTCTTCCTTCTGTACTGCCGCTATCTCAAGGAGTCGGGACTTTTAGTCAAGCTGCTTTTAGCGCCGGCTCCTCCTTGTAGGAAAGGAATGAACTTGAACTTGATACGGCCGCGCTGTATTTGTTTGCCAAAGTGCATTTATTGCTTGATGCAAGAATTTATCGCTGCTCTCCGTGGTTATGTGTTTGAAAAACAAGCACGAACCCCGGAAGGCACTGCTTACTCTTGCGGTGAAGCAGAATGCACGGGTAGCCAAAGACCAAATCCTTCGGCACGATGCGTGCGAACGATAAATCTCTGGATGAATCATTAAAGTCGCCCCTGATGAGCACCGATGAATAAAGCGCAGTTTCGCGGGTGTAGGTGAAAATGTACCCGAAAGAAAATGGCCCCGGAAAAAACGTCCCCGGAAGAAAAGGCCCCCGAGAAAGCGGCCCCTAGGAAAAAACGTCCCCAAGGCGAAAATGTGTCACAAGAATGAATTGTTCTGGGACTCACTTCGCAAAAAAAAAAAAAAAAAAAAAAAAGAAAAAAAAAAAAGAAAAGAAAAAAAAAAAAGCATGGTTCCCAGTTCCTCAGCTCTTTAAGCACACACCCCGCCGGGGTGGCGCAGTGGTTACGGCGCTCGACTACTGTTCCCAAGGACGCGGGATCGAATCCCGGCCTCGGCGGCAGCTTTTCGATGGAGGCGAAAAGCAAGGTGCCCGTGTGCTGTGCGATGTCAGTGCACGTTAAAGAACCCCAGGTGGTCGAAATTTCCGGAGTCCTCCACTACGGCGTCTCTCATAGCCTGAGTTGCTTTGGGACGTTAAACCCCACAAACCAACCAACCAACCTTTAAGCACACAATAACACAGGTCTCATCAGCTGAATAATAATACTTATTACGAAGCGTACAAATCGCCTTGTCAAACTGGTGGTTTTCGACAATCACCCAACGCAGAAGACACTAGAAGAACCTCGCAGTTGTTCTGGTTATGGGCGTCAACCCTTTCTGTGGCTTTCCATTACATTTGTTATGAACGCCCCGCATCAGTATATGATGTTTTGCCATTTGGTCACTTTAAATCTGACGGGTAAAGGCGCTGTACCATAAAATACTGCAGCACGTCATGGGGCAGCGCAGTCTACTCCTTCATTGTAGGACGTAGAAACTAAAAAAATAAATAAAATAAAGAACGGTGAAACGAAATACAAACTAGGTTCAAGCTGAAACAATAGAAGGTGTAAAGTAAAATCAGTTCATCACTAATAATCCAGGAATCCGACGAGGCGAAGCTTGATGTTACAGTACGTTTGATGGCACCCATTTGGGGACATTTTTACCTTCGCACATGGGGGCTTTTCTTTCGGGGACGTTTACTCCATGGCCGTATTTTCCGGCGACGTTTTTACTGTGCCGGCGATATACAGGGCGTCCTAGCCATAGATGGACCTCAAGGTTTAAAAAAAAAAAAAAAAAAGAAAAAAAAAAAGTCTAGTCATTCTTCCGAGTTGAAATCAAGTGGAGAAAAAAAAAAAAAAAACGCACTATGGGTCCGCCGGACGCTCGCTGTATGCATACGCTTCCGCTGCAGCGAAGCGTGCTGAGATGAACTTTGCCCAGTGCTCGCGTGATCCGTTTTCTTTTGAGGCAGGCTGTTAACTCGGTGGCAGGAATGAAGTTCGCTGTGTCAGAATCAGAATGCACGCTCTGTCGAAGCTTTGCATGGCATGTGTCAGATAACTGGGTTACGTCGAGAGCGCCTGGCCAAGGACGTTATCTGTCACCGCGTATCAATAATTCTGCCGAATATGCTCGATCGTTTATCGCGAACCAAGCGGCCAACAGCAGCATTTTTGAGGCGCGCTGTGGAGCAATTGTAGCGCCACCTAGGCAGTGCAGGTTGCCTATAATCATTTAATTCTGTTCTGATTCTGATTATAATTCTGATTATAATCAGAATCAGAATAAGAATTCAGATTATTATATTTATTTCTATAATCATATAGTTCTGAACACAGCGTAAACCGTTGTGTGACAGTTCTGAGCATTCGAAATTTGCGGCCCCTGCATTAAAAAATGTCAGAAAATGAAAAACCAATAGAGACATGAAAAAAAAAAAAAAAAACTGCATAATTTCAAACTTATCAAGTTTTTAATCACTTCAAGTTATTAAAAGTTATAAAACAGCGCGCAAATCTTCCCTATCCTACGGGATTAGTAAGAACGTAAATTTAAAGTAATTCCAGAAGGCGCGATGAGCAGGAGAATGCCTGCTGAAACTTTATTGGTTCACTCGCAAGAGGAATTTCGGCAGTGAGCTATAAGGCGCGCCTTTCGCACCTATGATAGCTGGTACTTTGCTGTGGTAACTATTTATTTATTTACACTACTGTTTAGCCCTTAAGGGTTGTTAAGATAGTGGGAAATCGACGTTTCGCAAACACTGCACGCATGAAAACTGTTTGCCAGCCTCTGCTGAAACTGTTCAACCGATTGCACCAGAACTGCTCCATTCAACAAATGCGTTTATAAGTGCGCGTTTTGTACAATAAACTGAGGACTGGCTTCATAGAAACTTACTGGCAAACGTGAAAACACGGCAGTAAGTATACAGTTTGTGCAAAACAAGCGGTATACGTTGGGCACTGCAAGGTTGACTCACCTGCAAATGTAACGTAAGTTTTATAAACGAACCATTTTTTATTCCGTAAGACTTATTTCTCCGGCAGCGCTTTCGTGAACGCATGCGTAAAAGCTCCGTTAGCGACTGTCGCGCAAGCAGGCTGCTTTGCGCCCACACGTGTCTTCAAAATACAAGTTTTACGAGAGAGGAAGAAGAAAAGAAAAGAAAAACCTTCGCGGTCGCTTAGCGAAGTGAGGTGGTATATGGAAGGCTTTTCTCTAAATGGTTTTCCTCTCGTCTCTTTGTTTTGAGGCACAGTTTCGTCATCGCCGGAACTCGTCGGACGAGTAGCTCGCGGCATTCCATTACCGCTTCCGACCCTCCCATTCTTTTTCCTATATCAAGCCAGCTCCTGAAAGCGCCACCACTTGCCATCGTTATCTGCAGGATGCGTCGATCGACGCGGCACGTAAAAGCGCGATAAGGGTGAATCAAATCGTTGTAACACGCTCTCGTACCACGGCTGGCCTCACCTCTCCCGGCCGCAGCTGCCCGTTAATGAGACACGCCTCATCGCGAAACAAGAGCAGACAAAAAAAATCTAGGCTTTTCTTTTATTTCTTTATACGCCACCGCACAGACAGCGCACAGCCAAGCGTGCTTCACAATCGGTTCCTGTACTACTGTTACGACGCCCATGCATTTCGTCTTAGCACTGTTTTCGCAACGACGCGGAAATTGCGCAAAAATTGCACATCAGGTTTGCCGAAGGGCGCGATGCACCTGTGGCTGAGAAGTCATGCACGGCAACGACGAGCTTCGAGAGCGTTCGGGACAAGAATGGGACATTTTCGCTTCGGCCGCACGCTTTGTATATATGGGCGCAGGTGAAACGTGCATTCTTGCTGTTACATATTGCATAAGTGGAGCAGCCTGCAATCCGCGGATTGACTGCGACATTTCCGCTGCTTTCGATCGTTTTCGCGCGTCTTGTATCTAGGGCTAGTGAGTGCAGAGCTTTTTGAGCTGCTTGCTCCTTTTGCTGTGAAATCATTCACACAACATTTCTCTCTTTCTTGCTCTCGATTCGGAAGAACGTTAAGAGTCTGTGTCGCCTACAGAAGTTCTGAATTGGTAACGTTTTGCGACATTGTCATCTGTCGCAACAATTTGACTGCGAAGAACCATGTCGCTATACGCTTTGTGCAACAAAGGCTTACAGAAGAATTAGTATGACATGAAGTATGGGAGCGGACAGTTAGGCTAGTCGATAGCTTTGGGCGAAGTTATACATGGTTTCATTATAGAAAATTTTCTAAGGGATGAAATAAATAACGCCAGCGTTCCCACTGCCTACTGTTCTTTGTTCCTTGTCCATTTGCGCTGGTATACCATGTATAGTGCTATACACTCATAGAGCAGCCATTGTAGCACTACACGGGCCTCTCTCTGAGGCCCGGGGCGGGCCCGAGGCCCGAGCCACTCCCTAGTCCGCGGCTTCAAACCCGGGCACGGCCCGGGCCCCAAAGTTCAGACCCGGCGCTGCCCGTTCTCACGGCAACGCACGAGGTAAATTGCCCATGTTGAGCAGGTGCATTCCCATACAGATAAAAGGACTAGGAGATAAAGGAGCTCAAATCGTAGTAACGCTTGAAGCTTTTTGCAGAGGTGTCAGCTACTATGTGCGATTATCTGCCCCTCCCACTTGACATATTTTTCTGTTGCGGGCGTAGAACGGATGCACTGCACGCGCGCGATCTGCGAATGGCTGCTCAGAAATTAGCGTGGGCGCTCAAGCCTGTGACCACAAATCCGCCGGTCTGCGTATGTTTGTGCGAAGGTTCGTTCGCGGTGTGTTTACAGGAGACGTGCAACGTTTCCCCAGCCCGTGTATACATATGGATGGCGCGTGCAGGCCTTGGCTCCGAAGATGGCCGGCTGCCTTTGAGCCTGGCGCGCGTATACACGCCTCCCATTTGCATGGGCCATGGAGGTTGCGCAGATGGCGCGCGTTTTACTTTTCTGCAGTACTGCCTCCGCTGCCATGCGGTGATATGGCGTTTTTGTTTTTCTTTTTTCTTTCTTTTTTTTTTTCGCACCACGTAACTGCCACGGGGCACACGCATTTTTTACGCGCATAGCTTTCTTTCTCCGGGCCCGGTACAAACAGTCACACCACTTATGTCACGTTGCGCAGTGCGCACGCGGCCCTGACTGCTAGTGCCGCCGTATCGCGGGTGCGCGTACATGCATTGTTCCTGCCGTCATCGTCACAGCCTGCGAGCGGAATTGGACAACGGCAGTAGCCTGACATAGGGGTTCATATAGATATCCGTTTTCGGTGAAACAGCGAGGGGTCAATAATAGAGTCGAACGTTGAGCTAGTTGGTCACACGTTGTGTTGTTACCTGCTCTGCTGCCTTCTTCCAAGAGAAGCGAGGGGTCGCCAGCCACATAATCTCAGAGGATGGTATGTATGTTGGAATCGGCACTTATCTGTATCAACGTGCTCTCCCCCCCCTCCCCCCCCCCCCAAAAAAAAAATTAAAAGAAATACATTTTTCTTTTTAAATAAGCCAAGCCCACCAAAACGCAGACTGAGAAATGCGCAAAAGATTGCTACCAGCGCAATCAGAAGAAATACTCGTTTTTTATATATACATACTTACACCAAGTTTAATGAAAATTTTACGCAGATAATTTAGACTCTATCAGCTGCGATTCTTCGATTTTAAAGTCCAGATTGGATCGCATTTTGTTGAAAAAGTTTTTCTAGAGCCTTTTTAAACTCTACTTATGATTGGTTTCGTTTGGTTTGTGGGGTTTAACGTCCTAAAGCGACTTGGGCTATGAAAGATGACGCAGTGGAGAACTGAAATTTCGACCACCTACTTTGGTTTGTGGGGTTTTAACGTCCCAAAGCGACTCAGGCTATGAGAGACGTCGTAGTGGAGGACTCTAGAAATTTCGACCACCTGGGATTCTTTAACGTGCACTGACATCGCGCAGCACACGGGCGCCTTGCTTTTCGCCTCCATGTAAAAGCGGCCGCCGAGGTCGGAATTCGATCCCGCGTCCTTGGGAACAGTAGTCGAGCGCCTTAACCACTGCACCACCCCGGCGGGGTAGCCCACCTGCGATTCTATAACGTGCCCTGACATCGCACTTACGAAAATAATGCCCAGTTATGATAACAATATAAATAGAATAAAAAAAAAAAACAATGAGAAAATTGTGTGCAATCAGCAGCGCTGGTGTGCTTTAACGCGAGCAAGTAAAGTTAATAGCAGGTCAAGCACTGACGTGAGTCTTCTATCGTTCACGATTCGGAAGCGGAGACGTAAACTAGCTAAAATATGTGGAATCAGGAATTATTTTACTTGGTTGTACCATTACAAATCCACGAGTAGTCGCGAAATGGTAGACGTGCGCGCAAAAATAACGAGGCGACGGTTAGTATTCTTTCCTTCCTGCCTCGGATATTTCGCTTTCGTTATTTGAGAAAGCCACTCCAACACGGCCACCTGAGCGCTTTAACGTTCTCTGTAGCAGACACACATCCCTGATTCATATGCGGCGGGGTAATGATCCCATTGCTACCGTCGTCTTCTGTGTTTAGATCTTCCACTAATGTCTTCATATCCTTGGCAGTCGGTAAGATAGCAGCGCTGGTGAAGGAATCAATGAAATAACGCTCAAACAGTTTGACCTTCGAGACTGAGAAAGAAGGTTCTCAAAGGCATGTAGATTTGGCTCATTTCGATCCAAACATGAGCAGGATCTAGCTCATTTTCTGTTTAATATAGGATTTGCGCGCAGAATTTTTGGGCTTCACTGGACGCCTTTCGTTCACAAAGCTTTTGCAAAAGTAAGATCTATAAAATCATATTTCCATTGAAAAAAAAAAAAAGAATTGACTTAGTTTCAGTCCCTGAATTTAGCTCACTTCGAAAAAAAAAAAAAAAAACACCTTTCAAATATATTAGCATAGCGGCCCCGTGGTTCTCCCATTGTCGATTTTTTTTTTTTTTTAAGCAAGTGATACAAGTAATGTTAGCTTTTTCGGCTGCATCACCGAAACAAACCGTATATATTTTCAAAGTGGAATATTTCTAGCGCAACACATAAGGGTGACCAGAGCAGCGCTAACTTTCATCTGTTTATTCAAGGAGAAAGCGCGTATCAAAAATACACTTCTGTAATCCTTCGTCATATCACAGGCTTGTAATCTCACACACGTGTCGCCAAGAAAAGTTATTTCCCCTTCAGGCACACAGAAGTATCGCTGATACGGATATCACACTTTTTTCTGATGTAAAACGCTTCTAGCCATGCGTGTGCCAGAGTGTCACGACTTCTTCCTAATATATTTATTTTGGTGAGCTTAAGTTTCATCTTTTTTTAAATGTTTTGGCAGATGTATGCTCGCATCGTTCTTAACTGATAGTTCGTGTTGCCGTGCCCTCTCATTAACACATTTTCTCGTTTGTCCTATATATATATATATATATATATGCTTTACCGTAAGAAAGTGAAATTTCATATACAACCCCGCGGGCACACTTCACGTAGGAATTAGCATGGCGTTTCCCGAATCCAAAATTATTTTCTTTTGCATCCATTATGAGGGACCATAGTTTCGCAAGCTTCAGGAGGGCTGAGAATACAACCGGTACTTTGTGCTTATTTGCCACTTTTTTCAGGTTGTGCGACATTCAGTGCCCATAAGGCACTACTGTCGGCGCCACTTCATTTTTCTGCTCGGGCGTTTTCTTCAGCCCCTTTACTTTCTGCAGCAAGTTCTCAGTAATTGACAGGATAGTTAAGCGGGCAAGTTGGCGATACATTATCAAAAAAAAAAAAAAAAACAGCGCAAACAAACGGGGACGAAAGGAAGAAACCACAGGAACAAGCGCTGACTCTCAACTAAAGTTTAATCACAGGAAACACGCTTATATAAGGAAAAAGAAACAATAGAACACCAAAACCAGAACGCACGTGTTACTATGTGATATCCAGGTATGCAACCTCACAGTCACGCTTGCTGACACACAATCTTTCTTTCTTAACCATATTATACGCCTAGATGATTTCCCTGGTCAACTGGTCGGGGTGTTTGTACAAAATGTCAGTAAAATGCAAGGACGGAAAACAGTATTGACACTCACGGCAATGATCAACTAGATTAGTGGAGCGATTAGACTCTAATGAGTTTAGATGTTCTCTGAGACGTGTATAAGCGTTACATATAAACGTTATATAAGCGTGTTTCCTGTGATTAGACTTTAGTTGAGAGTCAGCGCTTGTTCCTGTGGTTTGTTCCTTTCGTCCCAGTTTGTTCGCGCTGTTTTTTTTTTTTTTTTTTTTTATAGTAATTGACACAATGACCTGCTGCGGATAGCCTGCTTTTCTTAGTCTCTCAATCTGCTTACAGAAACTGTTCTCTACCGTATGAGTGCAGGATGCGTTTAGTGCTAATGGAAGGCATATGTTTGCTATTGACCTCTTCAGTTTTAGAGCGAGCGGAATCATACCACAGCAGATTTTTTTTTTTCGACCTTGTATTGTACATCCAGCAAGTCTAGCTGTTTCTTTCCAAAAGTGAGTTTAACGTCTAAAAACTGTAGACATGCGCTAAAAATATTTCACTTCGAAAGCATGAACAGCCAGGAAACAAACGCCGCTAAAAAACCGCATATTGTAAACAATTGAATACGTGTCGGCACCTAATGTTGCAGGCAGACTCAAATGCAATGCATATCAATCCGTCAGGGAACCGCTGGGGAACCTTAAAGCTGCGCAACGTTTCTTGACCACGCGTGTTACAAAACTAGTTTTGTAACATCCCAGCCATCCCAGAAAACGCAACAAACGCTTAAATGAAGTGGCCAACGGCACAGTCGAATGGTTTCATCGCCAGCTCAAGGCTGCGCTCACTGAGCGCATGGGAGCACTATGTCGACCACTTTCCTATGGTACTTCGAGGCCTACGCGCCGTACTTCGTCGCGAACTGGGCTGCTCCGAATTCGTCTTCGATGCACCCTTATGGCCCCCCGGAGACTTGTTCTTTCCTTCAGCTCCCTCGTTACCGTCTCTACAGCACCTCCAACGTCTTCAGCAGTGCATTCAGCACCTGCGCCCATACCCACCTTGACCATCTGACCGGCATATCTTTGTGCATCCTGACCTATAGGGTCTTCCAGCCACTTTCTTCTCCGGCAAGACGCTGTATAAAGGCGCCTCCTACACCCTCCAATTACGGGCCGTACCTCGCCTTCCACAAGACGCCAAAGATTGCGACCATCCTGCTTCCCGCTGAGTTTTCCTCGGATCTCGTCGGCGTATCCGTCGTCGAGTGGCGCGTGCCTGGGTCGCAAGCCCGGCTTGCGCAGTTCGGTCCTGGAAGCCTCATACCTAGGATACCTACTTTTGGTGTTCCACTGTAACCCCGTGAAGACCGACATTAGTATACTTCAAGACCACTCCCCTCCCAGCGCACACACAAGAACGCACGCACGCGTGCAAATTATATGGTTAGGCGCTGAAGTATCGGGCAGTATCAAGCATGGGCTATATCAAGTATGCATGGAGCGCGCGTTTATGGCGGGAAAAGCAGCTTTGTTCGCGCAGGCGTGCCGAATGCAGAGTTTGCCTGGGCGCCCAAGAACGCCCTACGCGCCCAACACAGATGCGCTGATGACAAACCGCAATAACTTTGCTGGCCTCTCTTTTCTTTTTCTACGCGCAGCATTTGTACATGTGGAATCAGTGTCAAGGTATATGTACAATGGTAGCGAAGGCTGGGCCCAAAAACGGTCCAGCGCGACAGCAGCACAGCCACTTTGGGGGGGGCCAAAACACTTAGATAATGAAATTCAAAAGCACAAATAAAAACGCTACAAAACAACATAAAAAAAATACACATTTTAATGCCACGTTTTATAAAATAGGTAAACTATTTTAGCAAAATATTACTCCCCATTTTTAATTTTTTGCAACGTTCTTGTTACGCCCCCTGTTGATGAGTGTGCGGTGCATTTGCAGCTTGACTTTGCAGGCCTTGTTTCGGCACCCAGCCACAGTGGCCGCGGGAGCTCACGAAGCGGTTTCTTATCGCCAGTCTCGAAATGCACCTTTTGCGAAGTTTTCGTCGTCCTTGCGCGTCGCGTCTCTGTCACCGTTTTGTAAAATTTGCACCCCGCCGCACCGCTGCGGCAGTTTTCTCGGTTTTTGTCGTTTCCTTCGACGTGCGGCTAGTGCGAAGTCTTTTTCCGTCTTTGCACGCTTCGCGCTGTTCTTTTGAAGCGCTTAGCGCTTTATTTCAAGATGAGCTTGCGGCGTGTGAAGAAACGATGCGCCGTGGCACATTGCGACAGCATGGACAGTGGCGTCGGTGTCAAGCTACACCGCTTCCCGCTGGACTTTCACAGGTGAGCTGTTGTCAGTGTCGTCTGCTACAAGGCGTCTGCTCTAGGTATGCTCCGAATGCTTTCGTTGGGCTGTTTCTTCTGTTTCTGTAACCAGTTCGTGCGCACGTGGCTTCATTTTTTTTCGGTGATATTTATGTAATACACTACAGGGCACACACTTTAAGTGCTGAGCTGTGCGAAGGAGGCCCCCCAGGCCCACCATTTGTCTGATTTATGGTGAGTTTCATGCAGCCGGCTATCACCAGCGTTAACTTGATACCGGGCTCTCAGGAGCAACCACGCGCATGCCACTGACCGGAAGGCCAATTTAAAACCAATTGTGCTGCCTGACAAGTCTGAGCACAACACTGTATAGTTTTCCAACACCGCGAAGCCAATTTGACCCTCGCAACTGGTAGTATCAAAATTCAGCCACGTGTATATGCGCGGCCTTGAGGGTGCTTTAACTGAATTCACTCAGGAGTTACTGCCTGTCTTCTTATTGCTATCCTGCATATGCATGACCGTTAGGGTAACTTTAAACGCACTTCATTCTCGTCAATCTTAACCATAGAAAAGTATAGCTACCCGCATGCCATGAGGACGAGCGTACGTAACCGCACTCTTAGGCGCTGAGAGCTTGGGGCGAGCATTTACTACCATAGTTCAGATATAATGGAAATATAATGTACTGCAGTTAGCATTGACAGGAATAATGACGCATTGGCGTTTGGAGTATGCAGTATTCCTTACGGCGCAATTGTGAATAACGTGCACGTTGCATCACGTCCAGGTGCCGAGCGTGAGCGTGGGTGCTACCACAACGTCAGCCTGGAGAAGAAGACACCATGGCAGCTGCGAGACTTGCGGGGTTTTTTTTCAAGCACTTCGAACCGTCTGCGTATCTGTCGTCAAAAAAGCTGCGACCCGTGTTGATGCGCCTACTTATGTCATGTCATGTTTGCCTCAATTGAAGCAGCACTGTCTTCTATGCTTTTCAATTTCCTACCTGGCAACGTTCGTGGAACTGCAGGGCTTTTTTCTATCCGCACTGTGACCATTAAGATGAATAGCCAGCTTAAAGAAACTACTGCTTGAGCTGCCTGTGACGTGTATTTTTTGTTGGTGTGCTTTATCACTGTATTTGTTTGGTTGCTGTAATAAAGCATGAATATGAAAACCATACTTGCCGTACACTGTATTGCAAACTGTGCACTTGAGCCTGTGCTTTGTGCATCATACCTTGTACTCAAAAGTAGTAGCACCAGTATTTCCACAAAGGTTTCCCCTACGAATCATGCATGATTGCATTCTTAGCCAGCCAAGATAAGCCAGCGTCTGAAAGTGTTGCTGCCTTTCTATGCTGCCTTCTTTGCCAGTAACTTTCATTGGGTTCCGAATTGCACATTACCAAGGCCATAACTAGCAGGAACTCGAGCACATTTGACTGGAAAAGGTTGGTGCGCACTGAAAGGCAACCTTCATGAGATGCCGGCTTGAAAAGGCGGGTTCTTTAAAAAGACCACTTTAAAATTCGCGCTAAAAACATACGTATGCGTGACGTCATCAACGTCACTCATACGTAGTTGCCCCCCAATATGGCGGTGCCCATGAGCCGCCATTTTTTGGACCAATGGGAGCCTATGGAACCTTCGCTACCATTGTACATATACCTTGTCAGTGTGTTGTATGTCAGAAAAACGAAGGCTTCAAGAATCGTAGACGTGCAGGCGAGTATGATCAATGCGGACGTATACGCACCGGTGACGTAGCCCAAATGGTGCAATTTAAATCGTTGCCCAAGATAATAAAAACAAAAATAGCATGGCCCTTTTCAATTCCCCCTAGAGATGGGAGAACACATTTATAGCGTGTGCTTTACGTTACGCCAAAGTCGCACCGTAAAAAGTTGCTCCTGCACATGGCCCAGGGCACTGCTGAGTCTTCCTTGAATCACACACCTTCTTTTGCCAACTCACGGTCCCTGGGTTTCTGCACAGTTTCCACAAAGATCGCTACCGGCATAAGCAGTCGGAAAGCGCGACTGCCTGTAGAACTGATCTGCGTAATGTTGAGACACCAAAATTTGATTTTCATTTCTTTTTATGAATTTCAAGCCTCCTGTTCCCTCCCCAGTGACCTTCCCCTCTGGCCCCCCCGTTCGCGGGAAATGAAATCAGTGGTGGATAGAACGCTCTGCATGCGGTTTCTCGCAAACACACACACACACACACACACACACACACACACACACACACACACACACACACACACACACACACACACACACACACACACACACACACACACGCACGCACGCGCACGCACACGCACACACACGCGCGCGCACACACGCGCACACACGCGCACACACGCGCACACACACACACACACACGCACGCGCGCGCGCGCACACACACACACACACACACACACACACACACACACACACACACACACACACACACACACACACACACACACACACACACACACACACACACACAAAAGACGGCCGATGCAGACATAAAGGCTGGTTCCTATAATATATGCAAGCGGCTGAACGAATCCCGCGAGAAGCGGTGCTCGGCAGCATGGTGAAAAATTTCAAACTTGTTGAAATATCGTGGTTTGAGACACCCTGACCGCTACAAAGAAGTTTTTGCACCGTGGTGGCAGCAATCTGGAGCATTTTTGCTTCCATATTAAATGACAGTAAAATGCGTTGGTTTCTTTTGGGCCCCTTTTCATAAACCGTAACAATGTCTTTCTCTGCTGCTGCTTCTTAACAGTACTCCGACGTGGTGTCAGAAGCGGTGTAATTACGAGCTACTGTCGAAACTATACAGCGAAAACGAAAACGAACCGTAAAACTGAAGAGGAAGGCTGCAACGAAATATAAGGAAACGAACGCACGATCAAGAGCTTCGGTGTAGACAAAATGGCGACAGGAGAACAGCATCGAGAACAACGAGCCAGCTTCGGTTTCGCGCCTCCGACGCAGCTCGGCTTCCAGTGTGCAGAAGAGTGGATAGACTGGTGCAACGCTTCAAGAGATACAGGCCAGTCCCGGGGCTAATCAAGGAAGACAGGGCAGCTGAGTTGGATACTGTGAGGAGAGGCCGGGGATATTCTCGCAGCGTCTCGTTGTCGGAGGCGAAGAAGGTAGACTTCGACAAGATGATTGAAGTAATTCAGAATCACTCTATCGTCATCTCGTCACTCTATCGTCAGAAACGTCATCTACGAGCGGGCGAAGTTTCGTCAATGCAAGCAAGAAGCTAGTGAGACTGTGGAGGTGTTCTTGATGGCCCTTCACCAACTGGTAGTGAACTGTGGATGCGAAACTTTGAAGGGGTACTGGTGCGCGATCGCCTAGTGTTTGGCCTGTTGGATGTAAAGTTGTCCGAGACGTTACAGAGCGACCCAGATCCCACATTGGAGACAGCTGTTCTGAAAGCAAGGCAGCGGGAAGCTGCACGGATGCAAAAGGCTGTAATTGTGCACCCTGAAGACAGAGGCGAGTAACTGTCCGTCGACGCCCTGCGGAATCATTCGAGAAAGGGAAACTACGGCGTCGACGACGCTCCAGAAGAGGGCAAGACGCCAAAAGTCGGCACTGAGAGATAAGTGCGGCTGGCCAGAACTTCACGAAAGGGCAGCTCTCCAGCATCCCCGTCCAAGTGCCACTCCTGCGGAAAGAGACGCCATTACCAGACGTGCCGTAGAAAACAGTTGCGGGAAGCCACAGGCCGTGAAGAGGCGGTAGGCGAGTCACGGACACTCGGTGCTCTAAATGTGGCCAAAAAGGTGTCAGCATGGAGAAAAGAGCTGAACGTCAACGGAAAGCCGGTAGGCTTCAAAATAGGTGCTAGAGCAGATTTCAATGCTGTACCAACAAGAGTTGCAGAAACGTTATTGGCTGCCGTTGGCATTCTAAAGTGAAACTATGCATGGGGCCAGTGGATAACTACTGAAGGGGTTGAGAAAGCTGGAAGCTACGCTTGGATATGAAAAGGAAGTCACCAGAGACGAGATGCTTGTGGTGAAGAGTTTGGAAGAGTCTCTGCTACGTCGACGAGCAAATGTGGAACTTATATAGTGCAGCTTTTGCAGTCAGTTATGGAAGGTCTTGGAGCAAGACACAAAACGTTCCCATAACTGTTCTATGTGCTTGAGATAATGAAGGGAGAATACACCATTGAGCACAAGTCGGGTACAAGCCCGGTTTCGGTGAATATACATCCTGCAGAGTGCCCGCAACCTTCCTTGACGAGGTCGAAAAACAGTTGAAAGAAATGGGGAAAGACAGTATCAGCCAACTTTCTGGTGTTCGGCTATGGCGGTAACCCCTAAACCAAGTTAGAAAGTTAGAATTTGTTGCCAAGTCTAGACCAGGACATCTAGAGGAAGAAGCTCGTTTTTCATCTTTGGAGGAAACTTTAGGGCGCCTTTTAGGAGCAAAATATTTCTTGAAGCTGGATGTGAAACCCGGGTCCTTGCAGGTGAAGCTGAGTTGAAACTCATAGCTGCATGTGCTGGAAGGGAAACCGGAAGTGTTGTGTCATATATATGGCATCTTCATCACAGGGGAAGACCTTTCAAAACAGGACAGAAAGGCTGGAAGAGGTCCTGATGAAGCTCAAGGCTGCGGGAATCACGCTTAACGGCAAGTGTGAGTTTCTGAAAACTTCGGTGAATTCCTTAGGTCACATTCTGAGTGCAGACAGCATTCGGCATGACTCTAAAGGGGCAAAAGCAGTAGACTTCCGAGCACCAGCCAGTGTTACTAAAGTTCGCCAGTTTTTCGGCAAGGCAAATCAAATTGGACAATTTATGCCCAACTTGTTGGAGGCGCTGATGCCCACCAGGGACACATTCGCAAGAATACGGAATGAAATTGGGGCATGCTGCAGGGAAAGGTATTCAAGCAAGTGAAACAAGACATCAAAGAAGCGACAATCCTAACACTGTATGACCCCGTGCAATAGTTGGTGGTATCGGCGAATGCTCCGTCATATGGCTTGGGGGCTGTGCTGTTGCAAAAAGATTGACAGGGGAGGATGCACTCTGGCGTTTGAAAGCACTCACCGAGACGCAGGTCAGGTACGCGAAAATAGAAAAGGAGGCATATGCTGCGATGTGGGCTCCCGAAGGTATCGAAAAGTTTCTCACAGGAAGAAAGTTCCACGCGCAAACGGATCACAGACCCCTTATTTCGCTCTTGAGAAGCCGTGAGTCGAATGTCATTGCTGTGCGAATCAAGAGGTTTAGACTAAGACTGAAGCGCTTCAACTACACCATAGAGCACGTGCCTGGAAAAGAGTTGTGGAAGGCAGATACCACGCCGCGGTTCCCAGTAGAGCCCCTTCACAGTATGAAAAAGGAGGTAGAGGCCTATTGTTCAGCTAGTAACCAATTCCCTGCAAGCTACAGGAAATTAACCTGGAAGTGGTAGGCAACACGCAAGGGTACGACATGTTGCAAGCTACAAGAGTTGCATGTTGCAAATCACTGAAGGCAGCCCCAGCAAGACCAATATCCCTCTTGAAATAATTTTTTCACTTCAGGGAAAAGGACAGCCTTTCAGTTCAAAACGGCCTCGTGGTTAAGGACAACCGGCTAGTCATCTCAGAGTCTGAGGGAAAAGGTACTGTCACAGCTACACGCAGGAGACCTAGGAGCGTCAAAGTGCAGAAAACAAACCAAAATGTGGCCGGGACTGAACAGTCAGGTACAAGAAGTGGTTGCTGACTGCAGAAAGCGCATCCAGCAGTGCACCCCCAAAGGAGAACCCCTACGATTGGCTGCTGATCTGTTCGAGTTGAATGGGAGGCGGCACTACCTCGTAGTGATGGACTACTACTCCGGATACATCGAAGTCTGTCTGACGTGACAACATCAGAAACGGTCGCGAGTCATTTGAAGTCTCTGCCCACTACGGAATACCAGAGGTCTTCAGGCCAGACAATGAATCACAGTTCAGGTCCCATAATTTGGAAGAATTAAGACCAAATTCGGCGTACTCAACATCACAAGCAGCGCGCACTATCCGAAAATTAATGGAGAGGCATAGAACATATCGGCGATCGAAAATTGATTCTCCTCGTTTCCCCCCTCAACTCAGCTCGCGTTGGCGCTGATGAGGGAGAAAAAGTGGACAAATCGCACCGGCGCCGCACCACGCCCCCGTCCCACCCGCGTCACTTGTGAGCATCCAACGTGTGGGCGCAACCAGCAAGTCCCAGTGACGTCATCGGGAAGGGAGCGCGCTGGTAGCGGTCCCCCTAATCGGTTTCGAGCTGTGGTCAGGAGTAATATTTAAAAAACTTTGTAAATTATAGTTTCCGCTCAAAACATTTAAATTTTCAAGCGTTGACTCGAATACTTTCAAGGACCACCTCTATGGTTTTATTGCATTAGATTATTACCGCACGTTCCGTTTCAGGGGCCCTTCAAAGAAAACTGAAGGTCATGACCATGCAATATCTATCCACAGGACTACTCAAGGCCCCTGCGGTTCAGTCCAGATCGACTGCTAATGGCACGTCAACATACGCAATACGCTTTCCGCGTTGCCTTCCCAAGATTCCAACAATGTCCAACCGCGGTGACTTTCAGAGATGAGACAAAGAAGAGAAACGGAGACAGGTACAAGGATGCAATTAGCAGCACGAAGTAGCCGCAAGGAGCTGCCCATTGGTATATTGGCCTCGGTCAGTCACCGGCACAATTAGACAAATTGTGCGCAAAACAGAAAATCCAAGATCGTTCTTGGAGACACCGTCGTTGCAACAGGTCAGCAACCCTTTTCACTCGGTTCCCCAGCAAACAAGAGGTAGTCAGTCGCCAGGTGACATGCCAGGAAGAGAAGTCTGATTACATTCCTGAAGATCAGGAAACAAGCCCTTTCTCGGAGGGTCTGGGATCAAAGCCAGCGAGCGAGAACAAGAGCCGCCACGCCCACAAACCAGAAGTGGCCGACGAATCATTCTGCCCTCAAGACTTAGGGACTAGTGCAACCTTCCTTGATGGAAAGACAGATGTAGCAATATCAAATTTGAGAGTTTTGCAGTAAAGCTCGAGAAGGGGCGCGTGGGGCGCTATTGCTGTTCAGGCTGCTCATGTCTTCCTGTGTATGCTGCTGTTTAACAGTAGTGTTACGAGTCATTATAGTAGCGTGTTACACCAGGCAATCGGGTACAAGGTCATCGCCGCTGCACCGGTTGCACCAGGCATCGGGTACAGGGCCATCGCCGCTGCACCGTTTGAGGAAGGAAAGGTTTGTGGGGTTTAACGTCCAAAAGCGACTCAGGCTTGCAGAGACGCCATAGTGGAGGGCTACGGAGTAATTTCGACCACCTGGGGTTATTTCACGTGCACAGACATCGCACAGCACACGGACGCCACTCCGTTTCGCCTCCATCGAAACGCAGCCGCCGACGGTCGGGATCGATTAGGATCAAACCCGGGTACTCCGGCACAGTAGTCAGGCATCTGAACCACTGTACCCCCGTCGCGGGGCTTTGAGGAAGGAAAGTGGGCCGGAGACGGGTAATAGGATTATCAAGGGAAAACTGTGTTCACATATTTAAAGCATTGCAGGGTTACAAAAGCCAACGAACTCAGAGCTGAGACGGCTGCTGGGAGCCGTTCAGGAAGTTCCTTAGGAATCCCCTGCCTTTTTTCGGCCGACCTTAGGGACTTGGTCTTGGGCGTCGTCTTTGGGATGGGTCAATGACGCTCGCTTTCTCGGGTGACCGAGGTCTGGCATTCTTTCCCGACGCCCATCTCTTCATCGAGTCGCTGGGACATATCTCCCGACAGCCTCCTCTCCTCAGGCCACCTCCTCGCCCGCAAGTTGGCTCGCAATTGACCCAAAACACGCTGACTTTTCGTCAATTAGAAGCCGATGACCCAAGGGTGGTTCAGTCCAGTTTAGGAAGTGTTGGTTCAGTGCCTTGGTCCCAGAGCCGTCCGAAGGAGAACATCTGCGGAACACACGACGCCGAAGGAGGGGAGAGTGGGTGATTGACAGCTTTCCTCCGTGCGGAGCGTTAGGCATTGAGCGATACTTCCAAGGCTGGGCTGCATTGCCGTCGTTCTGCTGCGCTGGGTGCCGCCTAATGGGAACCACCTGACGGTGACACATTGTGATGGCCATGCTGTAGCGAAGGCGCGTGGAAGAGTGCAGTCGGCGTAGAGTTACTATATGCTTGTAGTCACAACAGTACTCAATCTACCTACAGGTAACGAGAGCAATAGTTGTTCAATGCTTCAAAATTTAGCTGCGAAAATTGCTACAGCCACGTCAAAAATCGCACCGCCGCTGCGAGCGATTGCAGCAAGTAGTGAGGACAACGTAAGGGAACGTCATTGACAGAACTACACAGATTGCGAGTATGGTGCGCCATGTGGGTAGCACCGGGCGATTTTCATCACCCCCTGTCGCGGCGTTGTTGCATGGCCGCCGCTATCGTGTATCGGAAAATGCCGCACGATCAACCGGGAACACTTATTCCGCCCACGCTTCCGCGCAGAGGGCAAAAGCGAGTAGTAATCAGCATCCCTACGAATTGCGATGTGCATCACATACTAGAACGTTATCCTTCTGCATAACGATGTGGCTTTTATTTGTTTCTGACGCCGCCTGTCACCACGCTGCAGGCAGGCTCATAGCCACCCAATGTGCTACACGCGACGACAGCAAAAGCAACGTTCGGGTCGTAAGGCTGCGCGTCTTTCGTGGGATGTATTTTCGTACAGGTGTATTTTCAGGTGTATTTTTGTGTTCCCCGTGGAACTGTCCGTGAACGGCCGCCGTTCTTCGATGGCCGCCTCCGAGCAGGTCGAGGTGTCGCGCGACTAGTCGAAAGGGGCTTCTGAAACAGAGCCGCTCGTGCGTCCCAGATCAGCGCATTTTTCATCGTGCAAAGCCTGTCATCTGTGGATACTCGGGCAAAACCCAGCACGACACGCGACCGACCTCCCGACCTCCGCCCGCGTCAGAGCGCTGTCCGCGAGCGGCGCTGCCATTGACGTGAGTGCCACTGCCGCACAACGCTTGACGGCTGGATCCGGCTTGCCCACCGCCGACGCGCGCCTCAAAATCCGGTCTGCCGCGGTGTCCGTTCGAAGCGCGACCTTCTCTCTGAGTCATCGCTTTAATGAGGTTTCGCCGGCCGACGCGAGTAGGCCGCGTGTGTTCTTGTGTTTATTTCTCCTTCGGCGCGTAATCGACTTACACCGTCGCACGCAAGGCTGGCATCTCGAGGAGGGGATCTACCGGGTAGCGCCGAAGCAGTTCAATCGCCGCTCCGTACGTGCAAGCCTCCTTTCGCGGCCAGTTCATGTGGTGGCTGCGTGATAGAAACACCGTCGGCCTCGATTCCCCTTCTATGAACGCGGCTGCGCTACCCTCCCTCACGTAAGCGTACATCAAATTCTGTCTCATCCCCACCTCCTGTTTGGTATTTTCTCCTTGATGCACCGCGCTTTGTTCCCCTGAACTCTTTTGCGCCATTTCTTCGCTCCGAAGTGCTTCCGCTGGTGTTCGCTGAGACAGCGGGTAGTGTCAAGCGCCAAGTGAGGCTTGTGAGGTGCGTGCGGGCGTTGCAGTTCTTCGCGTCTGCCGCATTCCATCGCCCGCAGTCTGTTTCAATCAGCCACTGACGTCTTACTATATGATCATTGTTCAGAATATCCGCTGACCACTTAAATGCATGAAAAACTGTCTGACATCGCGTCGATGCTTTGCAAGACGAATCAAAGTTCCCGCTGTCTGCGATCAGTTGTTAGATGTGCGGGCTATCTTTCAATTTTTTTTTTTTTTTTTTTTGCGAGGTGGGGTGAGGAGGAGGAGGGGGCAACCCCAAACTACCGAGTGCCTTCGATGAGTGTTGATAGCTGGACTAACTAGGCGCCGCACGTAGATCATATGTGCAGTTTCGTTTTGTACAGTCTCATTGAACCTGTAGTCGCGCGGTAATTGTTCGCCTCAAAAGCCCAACTCTCGCGTTTTCCTAACCCTGCCGCCGTTTTCTTATATATAAAAAAAAAAAAAAAAAAAAAAAACATCTCTCGGCGATTCTTCTCTAAAGCCCTCGCACATAACATCGCACCTTTCGTCTGTGTAGTCAAAATGTCTGTTGCGCCTGTGCCTTTCTTGCGAACCGCCGAGTTACGTAAAATCGACTCCTTCCCCAACCTATATGGAAACCCGCGAAGCGTGGCAGCGAAACGATGTAGCCAATGTAACGGTGCTGACGGTGCTTTGGTGTTAGCCGCTGTTTTATCCTTGACTCAAAAGGCCGCGTGGCTTATTCGCAACGCCATACACTTGTCACCAAGAGATTCGCAAGATCGTGCTAGGCCAGGTTTGCAATAGCTCTCGCGGGATGCTGCCAGCCCGAGCATGTGCGTCAGCAAAAACTGAAGGCCGCGTGCCGCGCGGTATGTTTACGGACAAGACTCCTCCGCTGGAATCTAGCGAAGGGTACGGCTGCGTGTTTTGGGACTTTTGCATGACGTCTATAGACATCTGGACGTTTCGCCATCTCATAATAAGAAGACGCTCTCTACCAGGTGCAACGTCCGGACGTGCCCAATGGCAGTGCTTTGAGGTAGCCGAGGCTTCGGGAAGGAGAGGCGCCATTCCCATGGTTTTCCTACACACACAATTCAACTCGCGTTTTCGTCAAAAAGAAAGAACGAAAAAATAGCAAGTGACACTCCATCTTTCTCCGGCTCATGAATGCATGACTGCTTATCTTTACATTATTCGTTCCGAATTGTGGTTGTAAACAAGTGAGACGTATGTAACACGCGGACGCGAAGCCCTGCCGACAAGCAAGGGCAGCTTTCTCGGTAAGAGCATGCGCCCCGACTACTTTCGACGTCTCCTGCCTCCCACCACGCGTCCTTCCTGTTTTTTTCTCCCCGTCCATATATATAGTATTCTGGCGCAACTCAGAAATTCAGCCGCAGGTGCGAGGCTCTCCAGCCTATGGGATCAACTGTTTGTCCCATTTCTAGGAGACACCTACCAGTCACTTGCGATACCATTCTGATGGATTGACAGCGACGTTATGGCAATCGGTATAGACACCGTTGGTTGCAGGGCCTGCTTTGAGGCGTGTTTGCCGCTGCATTCTTAAGTGGATCGGACGCCCATGGCCCAGCTCCGCTGCGCTCTCCCAAGCCGTGTCATGCGTGTCGCGCCATCCGATACGCAACACAATAAAAACTGCAGTCAAGGCAAGCAAATATCATTGTTCCATACTTGCGCAGCAAAAATGGTTTACTTTATGTGATTACATGTTATTGCTTGCATAACTTAGTCAGTAAAAGCTAAAGCAAATTTTATGTTGTCACAATAGAATTTGTGTCGCTTATGACAATGAACCTGTTGTGACCGGAGGTGGGCAACCTCATGAGATCTAGGTCATGGTGAGGTCAGCGACAGCTCAATTTGATTTGAGTGAGGTCAGGAAATAGGACGTCAACCATTCGCGTGAATTTGAGGTTGAGTGAGGTTCATTCATCATTAAGCGAGGTTGATGTTGTCAGGTCCAGGTTTTTGTAGTTCCCGCGGCTTATTCAGAGGAGCGCCCCTTCTGACGCGGAGTTCGTGCTGGCTGACAAAGTAATACCCGTAATTCTGTTCGGACGAATTTTTATTTGACGCTCAGACGGGACCCGGACAAATATTTCGCTCTGGTGAAATTTGACGGGCCAGTATGTGTTGGTGAAGGGCAGCGCGCTTCACGTACTGGCCCAGTTGTCCTGACCCCTGTTTTGTGAACAAAGGCATGATGTTCAAAGACGACAATCTAGATCTCATTCTTGCAATGCTCCACAGGATCCCTGAGTTGTCGAGGAATTCCCAGAATTTTCTCCAAGTTACGACCAATGCCGCCTGGAGAAGCAGCGTAAACTGCGAGGGGCTTGTACTGTTGAGCCCCTACAACATCAACAAAATCATATTTTTCAGAAAGTATCCTTGTTTTGTTTTTGTTTTCTTTTTTACCCCCATTTAATGCCTTTAGTCGTTGGCTAATGTACACCCCTGCGAAGTGGGGAGACCATGCAAACTGCCGCAGTTATCTTTCCGTATAAAATGATGCACCTGAATAATTTGCTTTGTCAAGATGACAATCATATTAGTGAGGCTGCCCTGCATAACTTAGAAATAACCGCTTCACAGTCAGAAAAAGTTGGTCTGCAGTTTTTTTCAAAATGCGTGGTCGTCTCTTCACGTTTGCGCAAGGGTGTACAATTAACGTTAAAAAAGAAAAAAAAAACTTCCCGACTATTTTTTTTTTCTGGGGTTCAAAAAGATGCGCAATTATCGTCATCGTCGTGATCATCTCGAGGGTCAGCAGCATGTGCCGTTACGCACAGCTTGTGGGTCTTAGAATGAGACTGGCCGCAAAGGGGGCGGAGGACAAATTTATTGCAGTTTACCGCGCCGTTGGGCATAAAGTTCGGGAGTTTTGTTTTTACTTTTATCTTTCGTGCTGTATAAAATTCGCAGCCAGTTACGGCCTTCACAAAACATAGTTATTTGGCTTCTCTGTATCACAGGATTACCGACGAATGCATGTTTGGTAAGTTTAATTAAATTAGTAATGTATTTCTTATTCTTCTTTGTTTTTGTTTTCGTTGTTGTTTTTTTTTTTGTTGTTGTTCTTTAGGTCGAGCGCCTGACCTCAACCTCACGATATTAGTTTGAGGTCAGGTTTAGTGGGTCGCGAGTGGCCACTCAATCTCAACCTCAATGGATGAGGTTGAGATTGAGTGAGGTCTCCAAAGTTGCTTAGGGGTCGAGGTGAGGTCAAGTTTTTCGAGGTCAAATGCCCACTTCTGGTTGTGACAAAAGAAATTTCTGCAGTAGCATCACAATTTTCTGTAGTTACAACACAAGAGTACTACAGAAAAGAAAATTACAGAACTACATAATGTTGCACAGTACGACAGAATTAAAGAATATTTTGTCCTTTGGCACGATTTCATAATATTTTTCAACCGAGATATATATATATATATATATATATATATATATATATATATGTGTGTGTGTGTGTGTGTGTGTGTGTGTGTGTGTGTGTGTGTGTGTGTGTGTGTGTGTGTGTGTGTGTGTGTGTGTGTGTGTGTGTGTGTGTGTGTGTGTGTGTGTGTGTGTGTGTGTGTGTGTGTGTGTGTGTGTGTGTGTGTGTGTGTGTGTGTGTGTGTGTGTGTGTGTGTGTGTGTGTGTGTGTGTGGCGAAAGGTACTGGGATCGATTCCCAGCACCTCCACCACTTGTGAGCTACCGCTCGAACAAAACTTCTTTATTCCAGCCAGAATCTGGAACGCTACACGTGGTCTTGCGAACACCGGTGGATGATGACGCCGCCGCGTATGTACAGGTGAAAGTTCTGGCACCGCCCTCACAACACACACACACACACACACACACACACACACACACACACACACACACACACACACACACACACACACACACACACACACACACACACACACACACACACACACACACACACACACACACACACACACACACACACACACACACACGCACGCACGCACACACACGCACGCACGCACGCACACACACACACACACACACACACACACACACACACACACACACACACACACACACACACACACACACACATACTAATCCGCATCCCTTCCCATCTAAATGCTCTACGAAACAAGCAGAACGGAACAACATACCAGAGTGTGAGGGGCAGCTCACTGTGATGTGAAGTATGTATGCCGCAGTGAAGGGTCCGGATGAATGAAAAATTCCCCGTACCGCAACGTGGGCCATTGGGTCGATGTTCATCTCTCAAGCGCGGAACGGCGCAGTGTGGCACGTATAGGGGGAAAAAAGGGGGGTAGAGAACAGACCATTTCTCGCTGCACTTTCTACAGTTTCACGCCTCCTGCTTTCATTTCCCCTTGAACCTGGACTTGGCATAAGTCCGCCAAACTTACAACTCGCCAAACTCGGTATACGGGCATCGCAGAAACGCTGTAAGCACGTCACAGCGCAGCGTGATTCACAGTTGGCATTGCTCTCCGGTGTGCTAGATAATCTTCAGGAGCGCGTTTTAATAGCGTGTTCAAATCGGCGACATAGAGCAAGTTTGCTAGCTGCGCGAAACGGAATGCGTGTTTCATTGGGCAATCTGAATTGAGATCTTGAGTTTTGACTGGTCGCTATCTAGCTGCTTCGTGGATTCGGAGAGCGTTACTGCGGGCTTAGCTGTGAAGACCGCGCGTGCTCTGTCCCAAACGAGTGCACGCCCGCGTATACTCTCTGCATGGCAACGCCGGAGCCCTGCGCGTACAGCGACTAAGCTGTTCGACAGTGGTTCCGTCATTCCTGCGGGCCGCACAGGAGGGCTGCGCGCACTGTGTGTGTGTGTGGTGGGGGGGGGGGGGGTGTTGCCAATAGAGCGATATGCGACCGGCGACGCGTGCTACTTCATGGAGATTCGCAAATCGCGATTGGCGTTTGTGCGGTCATGCAGCGGTAGCCCAAAGCGGTTCTTTTCTTCCGTCTTAGGATTGAGAGATCTTTGCTCCTCCACCACTTACACCTCACCCATTCCTTCCCTCGCGACGTGCTTCGAGTGTCCACCTTTCCTAGTAGCCAGTTGTTGTACCTCTCTGCCTCCTCATAACGCCAGCTGCGCGCTGTGGGTTTTCGTGGAAACCGCGGAGACTAGCATACTTACGGACAACAGAATTTTACCAGCTGCCCACCAGCGCAGAAAATTCTCAGACAGGAGGAGGAAAAAAATCGCAGCCTTTGGTGGAGCCGTACATGCGATAGCATAAGACAACAATGACAGGTTGATCAACTCGAGCGCCCAAACACCTTCTGGTTTGGTTTGCGGCTCAGGCTATGAGGGATCGACGGCGTATAGTGAAAAGCTCCAAATACCTTCTGCGCTCTCCTCTCTCGCCCGATCATTAGTGGGAGGACAGAGGTTAGGGAATTAAGAAATGTTCATAAAATATACATGAAGCGAAGCTTCAGGGACTAAGGGAAACGCATATTGGACTTGCGTGGCTTTCATTTCTGGGCCCTGAAAAGGCTGTCACGCTCATATCTCGATGAATGCGCTTGTAAATCCCCACCAGAGAAAACGCTACAGAGAAAAGCTAACCTTGTTCTTCAACTTGACGTGTCTCGACCGCAGATACGCGGAAGCACTTTTAACGGGCACAGCTACTAGCCGCAATGACGCATTTAGTCTATGTCTGTCCGAGGCTGCTCTCTCTCTCTCTCTCTCCGTGAACTTGAAGCGCGAAAGAGAAGGCGGCGACGCGCGTCAAGCGGCATAGCCAATGAGGAGGCGGAGCAGCCGCGTCAGAGAGTATAGAGTATCACAGTTGCAGCCGTCACCGGGCGGTATTGTGCAAGCACGTGCCCCTTTCGCGTCGCTCACCCTTCAGCCTTCACGGACAACAGAGGTGTACGCGCGCCCTTCCCTAGACCTCGGCTCCGCGCCGGTCGCCGCATCTTGAAGCAGCTTATGCGCACTTCCTTGCGCTTCGATGGCCTTTTTTAGCCCTTCCACTATTCGAGATGTGGTGGTGCTGAGAAAAGTAGCGGGGGTAAGCAATGCTATAGCGCATCTAGTTCGCCTTTGGGTAGCTATGCAAATCGACTGTAACATTTATTATTCGCGAGTTACTGGTTAAAAAAAAAAAAAAAAAAAAAAAAAAAAAAAAAAAACCTCCTAATGTAAACGGTCACTTCGAGCAAACATTTCAGCCAAGTGTTTTTCAAGACGATCTAAAAACATTTGTATTGACACCTTGTTCCTGAAGCCATTGATTAAAAATTTGGCTAATTAGTATTTATTAATGAAATGAAGTTTGAGGAAAAGTAGTGCAGGCTAGGCCACGCAGTTTGCAGCACCTGGATCTTCATTGGACTGGTATGCTGCTTTAAAACCTTGGTTACAATCAGCTGGTATACCCTATACAGTCGGTCCCGCGGGTATGTCGAACTCAAAGGATCGCGAAATAGTTTGATATATCGATAATTCGATATATAAAATATGACAACAGATGAGCTTCTCAGTAGCCCAGAAACGTGCACACAGTGTGCCCAATTTAGCGGCGCGCTTCCTACTGTGATGCACGTCCCGCCAGGATACTAGCAGCTCGACGCGAGTGCAACTTCTCACGAGGTGCACGCGCTCGTGAGCGTCACTTCGCGCCAGACGTTGAAAAGTGAATCGCGCCTCTACATGCCGCTCCGTGGGAGTGCGCGCGTACTCTCCATATTTCATAGGAACAGATCGGCGTGTCAGGACTCGCGTCTTGCGCCGCTTGGCACCTTTGGGGATAGGGTTGACATCAAAGCTGATGCAGACGATGCTTAAGGGGAAAAAAACAAACATTGCTGATCGTAAGGAGTCTAATTCTTTTACCGGTACACTATAAGCGTAACAATTACTAAGTTCAAATATGGTACAGTTGATTTCTGCTTCAGTCGGCCGCCAAATCGGAACCCGCAGGCGCAATAGCCGAAGCGATTCCACCGCAGTACAGCGGTAGCAGATCGCTACGAGACGTGTGACGTCACGCACTCTTCTACCTACGCGGCCAGCGTCTCAGATTAAAGCAGTCAACCGTCCGCGCAGAATTACGTGAAATAAATACTACAATTTTAAATAATCGCGGCTTGTGGGTGCAATTTCAGCGATTTCACAGAAACTCGCAAGGCGCGTTTGTGTGCGTACTTGTATAACTGCATCTAGAACACAATATTAGATAAATGTTTAGTTTGAACATGAATGTAACCTTTAACGTTGCAGTCTTGAAATTAAAATAAAGTCGCATTCTAAAGTATAACGTTACTGCAATTGCCTAGAAATGTTAAGATGTTTTTTTTATGTTCGGTGCTTCGAAGGAGTAAAATTCTTTTGCACCAGGGGGTGCGCCGTCAGAGACGGTATACAAGTAGCAGCGGAGGTTCCTTGAGCCAGAGGCGCCCCCGTCGGAGACGGTATGTAGCGAAGACTTGAGTGCAGGAGCTTGAGAGAAGAATAACTGAATATTTATATACACAGTATTTATTTACATGTACAACAGAGATACAAGGTGAAATTGGCTAACAGGGAAAATTCCCAACTCGGCATAGCCGAAGATGCAGAGCATCTAAACCTAGCCCAGAACGCCGCACTGGGCCCTCGGGCTCGGTTTTACCCCCTGAGGTCCAGCCCTAATTTCCACAACGTCCAATCACCACAAACATCAACCTGATTGGTTGGTTCCGACGTCCAGCTCCCCCTTGAACTTTAAAAGAACTAAACCCTCTATCTTACTGAAAAAAAAAAAAAAAAAAAAGAAAAGGAAAAGCAAACTTCCTAGGGTCACGTCCTTCCTACATTCCGCGGTACACCTGGCCGTTCACGTGGCCGTTGCAAACGTTCGTGTCAATGAGTACCGTTGCTACAAAAAAAAGGAAAAAGAAAAGAGTGGTCAGTGGTTCTGACACAGCTCGGCTGTCGTCACGAGCGAACCGCTTTTGTTAGTGCTCGCCAGCACATTTCATCGGGCGCTTGCGTGAACGAACGTCTCACCTGCGACTGCGAGGTCGAGACAGCGCGCTCAATCCGGTGTACAAAAAAAAAAAAGGAAAAACAAAAGAGCAGTCAGCGGTCCTGCCACGGCTCACCTGTCGTCACGAGTGCAGCGCTATTGCTAGGCGCTCGCCACCGCATTCCATCGGGTGACCGCGTGAATGTGTGTATCACCTGCGACTGCGGGATTGAAACTGCGCGTGCAAGCTGGTGTTCACCACGTCACTGGCTGTCACTCAGCTCGTAACGTGTGTCATCCTAAATGGCTTTGCGTGCTTCGCCAGGTGCCTCGCGACGCCCTCCTGTCTGCGCACCACCTGCGTCCACTCATGCTACGAGAACAAAGAAGCTGGGCTGGTAGCCACATACTTTCCCTGACTTCCCGCACTAATCCGTAGTGCCCATCGGTCCCTTACACGCCCCTTCTAAGATTCTACATGGGGCCCAATGACGCCGTTTAGAATTCATTCATTCAAGGAACCGATGAAGCCTAGCGCCTCTTCAGATGTATGCACTACTGGTCGAATGCGACCGCAACACTGCATCCGGGCGAACAATAACCAGATATTGCAGGGGCACCACAACAACAAACAAAACACCATGCACACAGGCATAAAAAGCAACACAGAAAGCAAAAATCAAGAGTGATCACTCACACAAACACAAAGTTTGCGTGCACAAGTTGCGCCTCACACAAAGTTCAAGTTCATGCGTAGGCATCAGTTCTCGGGTTCGCGCACACCCTGATTATCCTCGCGAACACCCACACATACACGCACACTTGCAAGGCTGCAGCACTCATTAGCGACAGTGTTTCGTCCGTGTACGCCAACCTGAGTCTCCCCGGTCGCACCCCCTGCCGCTGTGTGCGCTCGAGCCGGCGTGCGATTGTCTTGGGCCACAGTCACAACAGAGTGAAAACTCAACCGCTGGTGTTCCCCGGGGTCGAATACCTCCTGGATATCACAAGGGCCTAAACACTCAACATGTGATGCTCCCGAGGGTACGCTCTGCCCGTTACGCCGCGGCAGTGCGTCTTGTACCTTGCCCTGCTCACTTCCTTTGCACGAGTTAACCAAACCCGTGCGACGCTGAGTCTGGCATACTGAACAATACGGTACCTCACGCGTGCCTGCAATGCGTGAGCCATCCACCTGTCCACTGACACTTTACCTCACTGGGAACATTTCGCCTCATTCCCTTCGCCACAAACAATCTGAACGCCGTGCCCCGCCTGACAGGCGTTTGTCGGCTCCGTGGTTACACCGAACATTGAGACTTCAGGAGCTGCCGTCCTGTCTCCTGACTCAATACTGTCTAGCGACAATGATTTATCCTCGGACGACGCAGTCAGGCTTTCGTAGGGTGCGTATGAAAATTGCACGGCGCTCTCTACATTCTGTCCTACTGACGGTCTCCATTCGTAGCCTCGAAAGGGGAGCTCCTGCTAAAAACAGTAGTACAGGGCACTTCATGCAATATGCTAGGCGCAGTGTGCCGTTGCAACTGCGAGGTATTTCCACCTCTCGCTAGCTCCACAAGGTCGCGTCGGTTCTCCGTACTAGGTTCTCGCTGTCCGAACCGCTCCTTCTCGGAGCTTGCCTGAGGCTGCTTTTGCGGCACCGCAGAATCCGTTTCATAGGAACCTGACTCGCTTTTTGCCGATGCCTGGCCGCTTTCCTTTCGATCTTTTGACGCTGGGGAAGCCATAATGACATCCTCACTCAAGGAGCAAGTCAATAATTGACAGCTGTCTGTCATCAGACACTTTGCAATCGATTGTCTCGATTACTCTTGGGCAATCAAAGCTGGGCTGCTCGTTTTCGTTGCTGGCCTCCCGGAGCGGCGGTAAAGCTGCACTGTTTTAGCGCCCTGCCGGAAGCCTAGCCTCGCTTCAAGTCCGTTCTGTAGCTTTGCCCGACAAACAGATGCTACTGTTAACCGACTGGTTGTCCACCGTTACTTCACTGCTTAATAAGCAATTGTTTTCCGGCTCTGGTGGTGTAACTATAGTGGCTCTATGCGCCCACTGCCCTCATCCCCCGTGTTGCCATAGCGATCTTCTGATCAGCTTCATGGCGCTCCGCTATTGCAGTTTCAATCGCGCGGTCCAAATCGAGCATACTGCCCCCAAAAATGAGCGCTCAATTTAGACTGCGATTCTGCCTGCAGCTCCTTTAACCGCGCCTGTTCCAAAATTAGTCTTTTATCCATTTCTAGTTCATTTCCTCTACCGAGGTTTCAAATGAGAACATCCATGCGGGCCCACGCACCCTTAAAACTGCCCTACCGGCTCGAATGCAGACAGAGGCACGAACAATGGGACCAGGAAAAAATCACGGTTTCGATGTGTTGATCCCCTTTGCACGCTCTCCAGTGTCGATGTCCGCCGCCACCTTCAGTGGAGCCTGCGATGCGCTGCCGCTCGCCTCGGGCCTTGGGTGCGTTGCTGCCTACTTGCGTAGTCCAGTTGCTGACAGACGCGCTGCGCTTCCTAACCGGCTGCAGTCCCGCGTCTCTGGTCCGTTCTTCTGGTCCTTGCTGCTACCTCTCCTGGTTTCCTTTGCTGCTGCTTCTTCTGCCTGCACCTGGTCCATCCAGGTAGTCGATGCCTTGACTTGCTGTAGTCTTCACTCCTACTTCCGCTGCCTTCCTTGTCTTCTACTTGGCCAGTAGAGACAATCATATCAGACTGCGCCAGTAATGTTCCTTTGCACCCGGGGTGCGCCGTAAGAGACGGTATACGTGCTGCAGCGGAGATTCTTTGCGCCAGAGGCGCACAGTCGGAGACTGTATGTTGTGAAGACTTGAGTACAGGAGGTTGCGCGAAGAATAACTGAATATTTATATACACAGTAAATATTTACATGTACAACAGAGATACAAGGTGGAACTGGCTAACAGGGAAATATTCCCACCTCGACATAGCCGAAGATGCAGAGCATCTAAACCTATCGCAGAACGCTGGACTGGGCCCTCGGGCTCGGTTTTACCCTCTGAGATCCAGCCCTAATTTCCATAACGTCCAATCACCACAAACATCAACCTGATTGGTTGGTTCCGACATTCAGCTCCCCTTCTCTTACTGAAAAAAAAAGAAAATCAAAATTCCTAGGGTCTCGTCCTTCCTACATTCCGTGGTAAATCGGTAAACCTAGCTGTTGCAACGTTCATGTCAATGAGTACCGTTGCTACAAAAAAAAAGGAAAAAGAAAAGAGTGGTCAGTGGTTCTGGCACAGCTCGGCTGTCGTCACGAGTGAATCGCATTTGTTAGTGCTCGCCACCGCATTCCATCGGGCGCTTGCGTGAACGAGCGTCTCACCTGCGACTGCGAGGTCGAGACAGCGTGCTCAACCTGGTGTACAAAAAAAAAGGGGGGGGGGGGGGAGAAAAGAGCTGTCAGCGGTCCTGCCACGGCTTGCCTGTCGTCACGAGTGCAGTGCTATTGTTAGGCGCTCGCCACCGCATTCCATCGGGTGCCCGCGTGAATGTGTGTATCACCTGCGACTGCGGGGTTGAGACGGCGCGTGCAAGCTGGTGTTCACCACGTCACTGACTGTCACTCAGCTCGTAACGTGTGTCATCCTAAATGGCTTTGCGTGCTTCGCCAGGTGCCTCGCGACGCCCTCCTGTCTGCGCAGCACCTGCGTCCACTCATGCTACGAGAACAAAGAAGAGCTAGGCTGGTAGCCCCATACTTTCCCCGACTTCCCGCGCTAATCCGTTGTGCCCACAGGAGGCAGCGATCCAACAATGGCGCATAATTAATTCCACAGTTAATGTTTTCTCTGCACCTGTGTTACAGCTTAGTTAAAATGATTAGTCTTATCAAAATTTCATTGTGATATCTCAGGCATCTTTCTCTAGGATATATTTATTTTTGTGAAAAGCGTGTGGATAAGAAAGTGTGGCAATATTAGGTATATTTCAACACTCGTTGCGTTTCTATACACGTCAATGTTTTTTCCTGCAAAGCATAAATTATCAGTTCTGAATTTTTGCAACGCAGTGCGCAGACATACTGTTTGATCGAGGTTTCATATAAAACAATTAAAACTGGCAAATTTGAAAAACAAACCACGTCGTTACTTGCAGTATATATATATATATATATATATATATATATATATATATATATATATATATATATATATATATATATATATATATATATATACACGGCAAGTAAAGATGAGCTTTCTTTTTCAAACTTGGTAATTGATTTATATGAAATCTCAAACAGTATGTCTGCGCACTTTGCTCTCAGAGCGAAACGTATCAACAAAACAGAAGGCAGATGAGGCAAATAAAATTTCATACCCTTACGAAGTCATGGACCTCTATGGCTGCTTATTTTGTCGCAGTTATTCATCGGGAGTGCACACACGAACGATACTATAGATGAGTATCTGCGACTTTCAAGTACTTGTGATATCTTGTGATTTTGTGAGTATTTGTGATATCTTGGACTTGATTAATTTGTTGCTAGCCTTGGCGCAATTACCCATTTTCTTCAGAACTTCTGCTAAAAGTTGCTAAGTAACGACACTGATTGGTTTGCTTTCACATCCATTTTAATCTGAAACAGATTACGAGCGGAAGAGGGTTAGCATAAAGGTCCGGGTGAGACTACAACGTACGCTTGTATTTCATGTGCTTGTTCAGAGCAAGGTTCTTCCTTGCAACTTCACACTAAATATGTGAATCATGTCCCCAACTGGGCGTCCTGAGCTATACGTTGGCTAAGAATTTTAAGCACGACACACGATTCCGTATGTATGCTGGCATAAACGATCGTACCCGCGGTATATCATGCATGAAGTGGAAATTAATGCTTACGAAATCGCTAACGCCGTTTTTAGGACACACGTTGGGTTTTAATTTAAAGGTATGCACGTAACTATATGGGGCAAAACAGCAAAGAAACGAAATACAATACATAGGCGCGAACTGTTGGTCGACTGCCACTTGTCACCTTTAACTCCCATAATCCACAGGAGCCTTCTCTGTATCACAGCCTTCTTCAACCATTCCGGTAGCGATTTGTGCAGGTAGGCACGAAACACCCCAGCATGTCTTCCTTGTCTTGCGGCCGATAAAAATTGGAATCGACGGGTAGGGTACAGGCGGCACCGACCTTTTCCCCACCCTCAACGGAGCGGCGGAGGGGGTCGCATGCATCGAGGCACACTTAAAGCCCACAAAAACCAGGTGTTCCTGCGTTCACTGTAACAGTGATCACCACCGAGGTGGTTCGTCTGGCAAAGTTTTAGCCATCCTCTTTCGAAACGCCCCTCCAAAGATGTGCCTTTCGGCGCCTCGTCGATAACATGCATGTGCTCCGGCACAAGGCTCCAAGCTTCGAAACGGGGATGGTGCAAAAACTCAAAGCACCCAAACGGTTAGTAGGCGTTTCTTCCAGTTCGCAATACCCGGCGACAGCTGTCGCGAGCCGGGTACCTTGCCGGCCTGTTTATCACCGATTCCTGCAGCTCACGTTTCTGTCGCCTTTTCTCACGTGCCAGGAGGTCATGATAAGCACTCGTAAAGCGCGCCGAGAAGTTGTAAAAGGTGTTTGCCCCCCTCTCCTTTGACGAGACGAAAAGACTGTGACGATGGCTCTAGCGCGTGCTCCCTCCGTCGCCAGCCAGCCCAGGCTGAAGATACCGTTTCCTTAAACTGCAGAGCGGGCACCTGGTCGAGCGCTGGCATCCACTGGCAGCATGAGGCGGACACGCGGGGACACTTGGCTGGAGCCACCGAGCCGGCGCTGCTGCTGCTACTGACACGCGCTGCAGAGACTGCTCCCCGTGCCAGCTGGTCACAGTATGTGCGTCCCTCGTAACGCCCTTTAGTGTATGGTCTCGCGCGCGACAGTTGCACAAGCATCACTCCATATTGCACTCCTTGCAAACATGCGCACAATAGACAGTGAGAAAGGCACTTTCTGTTCTCTCGTCGCTTACGTTTTGAGCGCTGTACATCGGCGCTGTAATGTACATTGGCGCTGTACGTCAGAGCAAAGTTCGACCGACAATTTACGTCATGAAGCACGAGGTCATTACGTGTGGCGCAAAAACCTGTTGCCGCGCCTCAAGTAAGTAATCTGTTGGGACATTCAGCTGCCAGGTGCGCAAGCTGCCACCCCAGCATCTGTTCTACTTGAAGCATTAATTTCAGGTTTCCTCGGCAAGAGCAGATTTACAGGTTGCTCCTGGAGGAGGCGGAGCCATTGAGACCATGTATTAACTTTTGCATTAAAAAAAGGAAGGGATTCAGTCGATTTTCTAACAAAATTTCTGACTTCAGGGGGAGGGGAACACCCCCCCTCCCCCCCCCCCCAGCTTGAGGAACATAGTTGGGCGCCGCAAGCCACCAGCTAACGGCCACTTGGCTCTTCCACTAAGACCCAGTAAGACTACTCCCGACGATAAAGTTTTCTCTCTCTGTGTGGCTAGTTAAGTAAGGGGAAAGTGGCAAGCACTTGCTGTTTGATGAAACTCTACCACTACCAGATGGGAAGCCGGCTATTAGAGCTGGCTTGCAGAATTTCATGATACATATACGCTCATGATAGCTCCATGATACATAAATGATGCTATGCTACAACATGCAACAGGAGTACATCTAGCATACATCTCGGCTGCATATTCAAATAGCACTTAAAGGTGCTTAATTCCCAAGGACACATTACAAGCCATCCAGAATGCATGAGCAAGGGAAGCTCACATCTTCCCCTTAAACGTCAACGTGAGTGCCACACAATTACATAGTCTTTTTATGTTGGAAAAGGTTAGCACCAGCTCAGTTCAGAATTCGTTTCTTTGTAGTAATATACTTAATAATTGTCTAAAGTGAGTCATTTTTGAATATGAACTTCCTTGTACAGTCCGGCTTTAGATCCGTTTCCTTTAGAACTAACATCTGTATTCAGTTCTGTAATGTTTTGAATAAACCAGAGATAAACAGAATTAAAGCATTTTGCAAATGAAGTTAAAAGCAAGGACAGTAGTTTCATAACTGGCTTTGGGAGCCCAGCTGCTGAACAAAGATTATGTGCAATGGCATTGAGATGCTTGCTAAAGACTGTGCAATAAGCTGAATATGCCAAAGAAAGTCCTCTCCACTTGGTATCAAGTGAAACACTATTGAAATGTTGTCTTTATGGTTAGCTAGCTAGTACTATATATAATGCTGAAGCAGCCCCTTTTTAACTTGACAAGCATATATACATATGAAAATTCATTCCCAAGTGCTGAACAATGCTGTGAAAATCAAATTTATAGTAGTATGCAAAAGCACAGCAACAAATCAGACAGCTAATATTCTGAAGAATTTAAAACTTCCTCAAATGCATTAACATGCCGATGATGTCAAGCTGTTCCTGCAAGCCACCTCAACAACCTCATTGGTCACCAGTAAATAACAGATGATTGAAACCCTTCTTCCATCTCTCTGCTCTTCTGAATAATATATGAAAGGATTGTGATAGCACAATGTTGTGCGTTGCCGAGAACAGGTTTTTGCAATACATTGTGCAGAGCTCACATCTGCCCGTTTGCCATATAACAGAAAAATAAAAAAAAATAGTAGGTAGGCAGGCATCCGCAGAGAATGACAAAGCAGGAAAGTAGCTGTGGTCAGCATGATAAAAGCATTAAAACTACAAAAATGATCAGCGACATGTTACTGCCAAGAAGTGATGGCTAATGTGCACCTCTTTCTTCTGTTTCAGTCAAACCTTGGCAACCATAATGGAGCAAAACAACACATTATCAGTCATCATGTTCATGTAAGTAACACATGGATTTTTATTGCACTCTGCTACAGTGGTTAAGTGGGAAGGCTAGACTGCTGATTCAGCCGTTTGATCCCGGCTGTGGCAGCCACATTTCAATGGAGGCGAGACGCAAAGCGCGTATGTATTGTGCCATGCCAGTGTATGTGAAAGAACCCCAAGAGGTGGAAATTTCTGCAGTCCTCCACTATGGAATCCAGCTTAAGTGATGTTTTTTTAGGATGTTAAACTCTCCAAAACTAAACAAAACCAAAGCAGTTCTGTCCATGGGACACTTTAGCATGCATCCGAAAGGAGCAGCCTGTGGCTACAGTATCACAATGTTGTCTATTAAACTGTAAACAGAACTACAACAATATTATAAATACTGATGCCTTAGTTGTAACACCAGCAATGAGCAGTCACTTTGCATTACAGCATACCTCAGAGGAATTGCATACTTTACGGAACTTACTGGCAAATAAGAAGGTAATACTAAACTATTCAATGAATATGAAAAAAAAACAAAGGACTTCAGAAATTGCAAATTCAGAGACACATTATGTGCATTACAGACATGTAAAAAACTCATACATTCAGATTTTATTTTACCAGTCCACCTTGAGTGTGCCTAGCAGAGCTTTTTGTCACAGATTTCCATTAAACAATTTTTTTTTTGTAACCATAAAACTGTAGTGACTGCTCACTCTAATGAAAGAAAAACACAAGCTTTAAGGTAACAAACCTGCAGTTACAGCACGATAGCTGTGAGCAGATATGAACTAGCAGACAATGACTGTCACCGATTATTAGCTTTTAGCACACTGGCATGTGCAGCATGCGAGGATGCCAAAATGCACAGTTGACTTTCCATCCAGGGGAACAAGGCCCTTTAGGCATGCTAGTGCAGTCGATTGCTGGTTAGATATCTCAAGGTTAAAGTTGCAGACTCGTTGAGCAGTATGATGTATTTTGTGCACTAAAAGAACTAATCGCAAAAAGTTATAAAAGCAAAAAAAAAAAAAGGAAATTATTCACTTCACTCCAGCTTTAAAACACCTGTCTTTTTTGTGAGTAGCATTTTGTGCTCTTGGCAGCCAGGTTAAATTCTTTTTTCCTTGATAAGGAGTGGGCGAGGCTTACGTTGGCACAAAACTTTATGATGCTATCTTGCTAGGCCTGGAGATTTCAGCTGCAGAAAAGAAGAAACAATTTTCTTTTTGCACCACATTCGCAGTGAAGCTTGAAAGAGCGCATTTCTGAGAGTGTCAGATGGAAATGCAGACCCTCAGATATTCACTTGGGTTTTCAGTGCACGATGACTCGTAGGGAAGGGATTGGCCCAACGGAGTCAATATCTGAGAAAGTTGCAGATTTTGTTTTACTGACGGACTTCTTGTCGACGTAACCATCAACGTAGAAAATGAGCTTCATGTCACTCTTTTCTGCTGCCATGGTACTGGTCGAATTCATATTGCACTCAATACTTAGTGCGCTGCTTATAGGTTCCCAACTTCCATTAGGCCATCCACCTGCCTCTGCCATCTCAACACGTGCTTCTTTACGTTGCCGACAGAGTAAAGTGCATGTTGTCAGTAGGCATGTTGCCAGACCTGGGAGTCTTTGCCACATTCATTAATTCCACCGCGTTGATAGGCACTGGATGGGCGTCATATGATCATTTGCTGTCAAAACATGTGATGCTGGACTCCAAACAACCTGTCCAAAACATCTTGAGACAGTCTCGCCATCATAAGGTATATCTGAATCCCATTTAGAGTCAAGTACTCAAGGAAGACCAGTGCATGTATTGCTGTACTTGCAGTTCGGCGCAAAGCAATTAAGCGATATCCCTAGTAGTTTTCGCTAGTTTAGGAGCTGTTATACTGTCCGGAATCATCTAAAGCTTGTCTTTACACTGAACTGTCTCCAAAATCCATTTCACATGAACCTGACTGCCATCAAACAAAAAATAACAAGAAGTACCGCTATTCTCAGCGCAGCTGACCGTGCATCAACGCGTTAGCAGATGATATGAAAGCGTCGTTTTCACTTTCTGTTCTCAAAACTGACATCTTCTACTGCACTGCACCGCGCTAGTCGAACCACGCCGGGAGTTGCTAGCAGCTTACAGAGCGCAGGGGGTAATCCCGGACAGCGTAGCTGTGCTGCTGTGGCCGCCAGGCAGTGTGCACGTCTGCGCGCGAAAACATGTGAGCCTGTGTCAATTCGAACAGGCGGGCTTGATGTCCCGCCTGTTTCACCTTGCCAGATAGTGCACGCTGTGACCAAATGCTCCGCGTGTGCTATCTTGGATGATAATGGCCGATCGCCCCACGTTGGCCATCAATTTTGTAGTCTGCCGCCTGCGTGCATTGTAACGGCGACATGGACACAGCATGCGTGCGGATCGTACCTCTTTACATGGACCTTTGTGCTTCTGCACTGAGCTGTGCATGTGCAAAGTGCTCAATGACCTAAGACATTTGCGGGCGGGCCTCTAGCAAACTACTGTACATTGTGCCATAGTGCATATATTTACCTTTATTTTTACCTACCCTGTCCTTTCTATCGCTTCCTCACTATCCCTGTATTTCTGCCGCCACAGTTCAGGTGCTTCAGACAACAGATACCGGGGCTGGCAAACACTTTTTCCTTCCTTTTGGATATACAATAAAATAACCACATACTACTACTACAACTACCAATCACAGTGTGTAAATTTCAGTAATTAGTGGCTAATAAACTTTACTTCGGTTAAAAGCAACGTGTATGTAAGAATTTACAAGCTTATTATGAGAGCAGCCAAGTAGCAGACAACATGCATTGCAGCGATAGGGGAGTGGTCACAGCGCCCATTTTGTAATCATCAAGCTATATATAATCAAGCGAAGCAGTGAACTACTCCACATGGCACACCTACTCATCTAGCCACCGTAACCGAGCTCCTTACACAAGCTTTTATAAAAACAGAGTTATATTCCTTCTGTCACTCTAGAGTGAATTGGGGATTTTCTCTAGTCTATAATTAACCTCACTGCAATTCTAAAACACTCTTCTATTCACCTTGTCACTTTTGTATCCTAAGGTACACTTTGCTTGGTCTGGTTGTTCCGATAGTTTTTACAATCTATACTAATGATCTATGCAGCTTATGTAGAGACTCGGGTTCAATTATTTACTCGTGAATATACCCCACAAGATTTCTAGTAACAATGGCTTTCTTCAATCAGACATCGATGTAGCAAACTCATTTTGTTCACCCTGGCTGATTTATTTTACTGATTAGTCAGACTCTCACTACTTCTATTAATAAAATCATGCAATGAACTTTGAACTATATGTGGGCGCATCGTCAGTTTTTTTTTTTTTTTTTTATCCCCTACGCGTTGCATGCTTTCCCTCGCAGCGCCAAGGCCTACCTAAAGCTTGCTTCCTGAGAGTGCTGTTAAGCCTGCCGGTAAAAAAAATAAAAAATTCACAGAGATCATAGGTAATGCACAGAGATGCACTTTACTATAACCAATTTTTACCCAAAATGCCTTTATTATAAGAGGGGAAAAATATACAGTCGTCTATGGAAGATCAACTGGGGCTTCAGTTTCACTTTAAAATATCAAAGTTGTTACTGTATCTGAGCTTACTGTAGTGGGGTTCTACTGTGACCGCACTGCTTTAGCACCCGCTAACCATGCGCTTTTTTTCTAAACTACTTTAAACATGCACCCATACAACTGTCAAACCACACTAATCTGGCCTAAAGTTTAAATATGCCACAGGTATTTGAGACCGTGACTTAGTCTACCCAATTAACATCACATCCTTACAATGCTGTGCTCAATTGTTCTTCCAACTGCCTGCTTTAACAATGTAGCAGCTTTAAAAGGACGTGCCGAATTTAAAAAAAAACTGATCATACACTTGTAATTGTGCTTAATTACCACTTCTCCATAAACTTCTTCAGGTGTCATTTTGAGACTGTTTCTTGCCATATTCTTCTTCCATAAGGTTATCTTAAAAAAAAAAAAAAAAAAAAACTTGCAGCCTACCACATAATGCAAACTCATTCACTTGCCATGGTACAGTTGCAACCAGACATTTTCACAAAAATGAACACAGAATTTCAAGACCTCATTTGCAGTGACGGGGGAATCCAGTGATGTCATCTTTTTTTTTTTGGCATACATGTTTTACGCATTTAGTCTCGTTCGTTTTATTGATCTCAATTTGGTTGCCATGTATTGTCCATTAAACCCTCACCCCTTATACCTCTGTGAGGGGTTTAATGGGTAAAGTGAATGAATAAACTGATTCAGCAGTGGCCGTGGAGAGTTTAAAACTTATTTATGCGCTACAGGAGCAACAGCCATGATGGTAACCCAAATTTCATGATTTGCCTGCTGAATCTGCACCTTCTGTTATGACTAGTGCTAAAACCACCTGTCCCGATAACATTGATGTGTATTACTTGCCCTAACAGAACGGCTTGACATTCACGTATGATGCAGGGCCATGTTTGGTGGAAGCACATTTCTACTGTTCCTGCTGTGCTACTGCTGCCAACGCAAAATGAGAGAGAATGCCTTCGCACCTCTGGACCATGCATCAGCGACCCACCATGCACAAGTGAGTGAAAGGGCATTCACGGCTATAGCCACTTGCATATTTTTATCTGGTGGATTTTCATGAGCAAAAACGTACAAGTGAAGCCCAGATAGACTAAAATCTTAGTTAAAATTATTGGCTATATCAAACACAAATGATCCCCTTGAAAATCCGGTGCTAAAGTATGAATGTCACACAGAATATAATGAATTATCACTTCGCTGGCAACTTGATATTTCGGACTGCATGCCATACCCCAGCAAGTGACCCTTCTAACCGCGCACTGTTCTAGCATCACAAAGACCGGCTGAGAGACCTTCGGCGCTGGCAGCACTAGCGCTGTGAAAGGTGGTGGGGTGTGTCCGCGGTCACCCTATGATATCTTGTACTCTCCTTTCATGCCACATTGCTGTCATTTAGAGAAGCCAACCTAACTAAAGCCTAGTGGCAGGCCTCGGCTGGCATGCTTTGCTCACTTCGCTGGCATTGCAGAGCCCAGCTGTTAATTTTAATGAGCGATTATTCCAATTGTAGCATACTAGAACCTAATCAGAAGGGAAAATGATTGGGCGTGTTGGTTCATCGTCAACACTGCGAAGCGCTCAAAATCACAAAGGAAGAGGAGGGGACAAGACAATAGCGCACTTTCAACAAATGTTTATTGCGGTTGCGGTCCTTTGCGATTTTGAGCGCTTCGTAGTGTTGACGTAGAACCTAATGACAGGCAGTGGCTAGATCCTAAGAACCATCAGCTGCAGCTTCAATGTGAATCAGGTTAGGCCTACCAATGTGAAGTTAGGAGGTGGGCAGCAAGTTGCTGCAAGAAGAGCATCACTAGCGATAGGTGTAATGTATTCTTGCTTGTAGGTCACAGATAAGATGATTTGCTGAAATCTTTTATATATCAAAATACGAATACAGTAAGCCCACTCATAACAGTGCAGTTATAATGAATTTTTCCTTATTACAAAAGAGTGTGAAGCTATCTTGAAAATATTTGTTAGAGCAGTGACGCTGCATTTCAGATAAAATGAACAACCATGGCTGCACCACTTACAATGAATGAGGTGGCACTATAATACATGTTTACTTCTTGCCAGCGTGATACCAAAGAGAGTATGCCAGCTTCCTTAATACACTCCCGCCCCTTACTTACTACCTGTATATATGGTGAATTCCAATCACAGAGCAAGAGCGTTCCACACACTCCGCAACAGAGCGACCGAATCCAGTGGAGAGCATGCGTTCAGACTCTGCCTTTAGAAGACTCGTGCTCCGGCCGGAGCAAGTAGGTAGCGCTCACAAACTGACTGAGGAAAAACCTGTCATTCCTTGGGCTTGTCTGCACTTCATGTACCTGCCGTATCGTCTGTTTTCAAACCTGTAACAGATCTAAGTTGTTCCCGTTGGTTCTCCAGATGTTAACATCGTCCACGCGATCGTTTCGTTCAAGGTCGCTCAGCCAGATGCGGGTGCACACGGCAACAGTTCTTTAGCACTTTTTCGAATAAAACAGACGCATTGCGCCGTTTTCAGCTGCCCGAAGGCTACCAGTAATTGAATGGCTTGGAGTTTACAAAATTGAAGCACATAAAGACAGTTTTGCAGTCACTCTTTGAGATGAGGCTGCTCTCCAATCTCCTGTCCCCAAGAGAGAGCACTAGTTCGTGACGAGAATTTGCATCCAAAGCGGCGGCAAGTACTGATTGTCTGCTAAAAAGCACAGAGGATGAAGCCTGCGCGACTTAGACTACAAGCGGGCGGAAATCGAGAGCGCCGCTGAAGGAATACGTCACGAAAACTTCCGGCCAGCTCCGCCGATATCGGGGGAGCAGTTTTGACTGCTTGAAGAAGTGACCTTGGCTCGGCAATTGCTCCCCATCTCAGTTTGAAAGACGCGACCCGTGTTCTGGATCTGCGTTTGGAATACAACTGCTCTGAAAAGAGCAGAAAAAGTTCCTCTGGAAGCGCTCCAGTCCTGCGATTGGAATCCACCATTAGTGTCCCTAAAATGATTTGATAATATCTGCATCGAAAGACGGAAGTGCACTATGGACTATGTATGTAAAAAAAAATCTCTTCTATTTTTTGGGGGGCTATTATAAGGCAATTCCACTTAATACGAACTTCTGATACAACCAATGCAACCTGCATGGCTGTTTGGTTCATTATAAGTGGGCTCAATTGTATATGCACTATTTCACAATCTCCTTAGAGTCAGTATATATCAGGTACCAGGGTTTGACTGTATAACAAAATACCTTGATCTATAAGTTCTGAAGAGCACAGCAGCGAGAGCTGGAAGCCGGTTTAACTAAGACAAGCATTTTTGCATTACATCTGCACCAAGATGTGTCAGATGCACCTCTGGAGTACTCCAACTTATTCAAGTATCATATTATCTCAACAGGTAACAACCGTCGCAGTGCAGCCGACTCAGATCATACCAAGCGGGCCACCTCCAACTTATGATGCAGTTGTCAAGAAAGACCCTGCTGATTTGGAGCCACCTCCATATGAAGTTGCTGTGGCCAGTCTTCAAGCGAGTGGTTATGTCTAAAAGTGTGCAGTGCAGCTTATTTATTCAATCCTCCAGCCTCCACAGTGCTTTCAAGTTACACCGTGTATGTGTGTGCCCAATCGACACGAAGGAAGACTCTCCAAAGAAGCGCAAGGCAGAACTGTGCACATTACCCACATTGTAGAATGTGAGATCGTGTTGTGCAAAGCAACATAAAACACATGAGTCAAGCTTATTTATTTACCTGCCCATCATCAAATAGTGATCTTGCTTTTGCTGACAATTCTTATCACAGCCACTAATAAAGACTTTATTGATGGTTCGATTGTCACTTCTGCACCAAGCAGTGATGGAAATGAAAGTTCGTAACATAAATATATCTTACACAACACACACACAAAATTTCTGAACAGGACAGCCTGCCAAAAATACACTTCCAGAAAAAAACAAAAATGAAAGAATGCATAGCTAGCGAGAAGCCATCAACTTGTCAAAAATAAAACTGCAGAGAAAAAAAAAAAAAGCAATGCATAGCTACGTGCTTTAGTCTTCAACCTGTCAAAAGAAAAAAAAAGCCCTTCAGAAAAAAAAAGCAATGCAAAAAAAAAAAAAAAAAAGCCCAGCATTAGTCTTCTTCCTGTGGGACAGCACCTGCAAATTAAAGACATGCAGTTCTGTAGGCAATACTCATGTCATAAGTCCATGAAACTTAACATCAGACAGGTCAGTACGCAGTACTTGACAATATGTTGCAAGGCAACTGCAAGGTTAGTAAAGTGCTATCTGCAGACCATGTATTTTTTTTTATATATATAGCATATATAGGTGCCATTTTTGGGGAGAGTGGTCTCTGATCAGAATGTGGCACCCTATTACTGATACAAGCAAACTTTTACTTGTCAGTGTACATATATTTTAATTATCAAATGGATTTAAAACCAGAACTAGCGCACAGTTTTGTAGGTTTATGCTAGAGATGGTGTGGACCAACAGTCAATCTTGACTAATTTTACTCATTTCCTTCAAGTGCACAAAGTGCCAGATTATCACCCGCATGAAAACTAACACGAGAAATTAAACTTCAAAAGCTTCTGTATTGAACTAGCTTCTATTTAACCTTTTTGGCATTTCAATCTACTAATTAGTACTTGCAATGCAATGAAGTGAAGCAAGGAGACTTCCAGATTGCTATGCAACAATAGGTCAGTCGGGAGCAGTACAATGCGAGCAGTACTCACCTGACTCCAAATCCATGATGTTGAATTGGCCACTCACATATGCCATATCTTCGTCCTCGTAAAAGTCACTGTAAAGGTCTCTGTAGCGTGAACGCCCCTCTGTAGAAAGTAAATGAAATGGAATTGCATTCATGTAGAGGAATATTGCCATTTTAAATGCACCTAATGAAACTAAAAATAATGGTGGGAACATGCACAAGGAACACTAAGAAGACTGCTCATAGGCAAGAGGTACATTTTTATCATAAGGTTCCCAGAGGTGCGCCCACTTAAGTTTGCAGGCTTCGTATACACAAAACAGCTAGAGAAGCCAAAATAATAACAGAGCTAATGATGAAGCCAGTGATGTAGGTTAATCAAAAATTCTGTTGGTAGCAAATAAGAAAGTGATAAAAGCCTCACATGCAATCAAAAATGTGGAAAGTAGCTGGCGAGGATCATAGTTATGATACTGGTAAAATGTAATTTGAGGCATTTAGCATTAAAATTTGCAACCTGTATAAAAGTTGATGACGACAATATCTGAAGTACAGCATGAGAGGCTGGCAGTGTTTATGCACGCTGAAAGGCTGTGGTGATGGCCGAGTGGTCCAAAGTGATGGCAAGTGAAGCTGCTCATATATTGAAAGGTACTGAAGCTATCTTTCAAGGCTATAATCTACATATGCAATACAGGGGTGCTCCTGCTATCCAAGTAATCGTAGACTTGCACTGGAGAGGTGGACACATGTGCCGTAGTGCTAATGCATGAAAAACGCTTGTTCACTTCACGATGCATAGCATCCCCACATGAGCACTGGCACACCTGTGCAGAGGATAAGTACAGGTGCGGTACAATATAGATGTGCAGCTGTGTGGATGCTATGGACAGGCAAAAATCAGCATGAAGGTTTAAGACATTCAAATCATAACTGTAAGATAAAATCCGATCCCGATGAAAATTACCTCTGCTGCCCTGCAATCAGTGCATGTGAATAACATGATCAGCAGAGCATTTATCAACTGAAGGTTCAGAGCAGCAAGCATGAAGTGCTACTTTAATTATGCTATAATAAGTTGTGCGATTGGCTTGCGCAGGTTCTCTCAGATTTGTAATGTATGCATGCAGAGTGTTACCAGACACATCAAGAAAACTGCCTGTCCCAACAATACTCTTGGCATACTCTTTTCACGTCATTATTTTAAGACTCTCATGTTCCAACACTTTCTTTACGGGCGTTACTCAGGTATTAAAATTTTCAAGCCACTGTGATTTGCAAAAAAAAAGGAGAAAGCCATTCTTTTTTCCTTTAGGAATACATGAGATTAATGCTTATGTCAATGAACTTTAATGGTCCTTGAATGCAGGATTAAGCATAAGCATTGTGCCCGAAAATAATATTGAAGTCTTATACACTGAAGCTGCTCAAAAGGGCTGTATGGATCCTAATACTGACTCCATCAACATTACCAACTGTTTTATCCCCACAGCCCATCAAACAAAAGCAAATAAGCATTTTAATGCTATATTTAGTGCTAATCATATTCAGTGCCTACTACCAAAAGTGTCTTTTGGCATATTTTAATAGTGCCATCAATGGGTCATACATAAAGGGCCATAGCGAAATGGCACACCATGCACAACACATCACACACGGAAGAAAAGTTCCCCAAGAAAATGATTGCCGGAGAATACACCCCTTATAGAAACACATCAACTCACGTCCTTCGGAGACTTCATCAGGGTAGTCGTTTCTCCAATTGTCTTCGTCGTTACTGTCACTCTCGTCATCACGAACTTCAAGACCACAGTCCGAGTCATCATCTGGCTCTTCTACACCAAATACCTCTGCCTCCGCTTGATCTAACAGGCTTGATGAAATCAGAAAAAAAAAAAAAAAAAGTGCCATTAAATGTTTTGATAAAACAATGTTGCTCTAGTCCCACTACCAATTATCTTGTAAATAGTGCTGATCAGCATAGCTCTGCACTAAGCAGCCTGACGTGCATCACTGCAGTTGTACCATGCTCCTAAATGGGTGCTCCACGGACATGTCTTGCCAGTGGCAAGGCCAACATGGGCTCCACAGTTCCTGCTGAGTGGGCCTTGGCGACAGGCCGCCACCATCTTTCAGCCAATCGGTACATATTAGCACTGACCATCACTTACCAAATCGTCTGGTAAGCCCTGAACGCTCCGCCGCGCTACAAAAATCAGTTTAATATCATGGGTACAGTTAGAACCCATAACAGATAATAAGCTGTTAAGAAAAGATACTACACTTTGATCTTAACCAGTTGTAGAAGCACAGAAACATATACAGAGACCTGCAGCAGTGGCAGGTGATTAGGTTTGGTCTGCTGTATGGAATTTAACATTCCAAAGCAACTCGGGCTATGAGGGATGCCATAGTGGAAGGTACCCGAGGTTGCTTAATGTGCACTGACACCACAAAGTGCACAGGCACCTTCCACTTTGGCTCCATTGATACACAGCTACCGCTTTGTTTCGTCGGGATTAAACCTGGGTTGACTAGCCTCAGAAGTAAAGCATGCTAATCCCTGAGCCACCGCAGTGAATGAAAACTATACAGATGTAGTGTTGCAGGGCCCTGAACACCCCTCTGGTCAAAATATGCTCTGCGCCAAGAGCTGCTATGCACGGTCTCTAACAGCAAAGTTACATTCATCACATTCAAGCGGTACCAACACCCTTCTTTCCACCATGTGTCATTCAAGGTGTATCCTCTCACCCATTCGATAAAGGAGCCTTCACAAGGAAAATTCCCTTCCTCCAATGTTTTTAAGAGTACATGATAGAGTATGTCAAATGTCCACATCATGACCCTAACTTAGCAGGTATTTTAACTTCCTTTCACTTCTTGGCATCATGGTATGCATGGAACATAGTTAACAATCACCACCACTGCAGGACGAGGTCATAAAAATGCACGAGCAGCTTTATGACGAGATGGTAGACGAATGTTAATGGTAAAAGAGGAAGAGACGAATCTGGTGAGTCACAAAAAAGACCGTGGTAGTAGTACCTATACCATACCATGCACAGACAAACAGACAGGAGAAAGGAAATAACCTTTTTTTTTTATGGCAAAGCAAAAACGAGTATTCAGGTATGTCACGTATGCTCATATGTAACTAACAGCTGAAGACAGCTTGGTTCAAAGTCTATAGTGAAAACAAATGCCCATATCCTTGGGCACAGCAGTTGAGCGCTGTAACCACTGCACCACCATACGCGGGACGAGAAAGTTCAATTATGATTTATATAGCGACGATAAGCGAACGCAATGCAGTCTTTCATGTATTGTAATCTCTTATACACCATTACAAAGAAAACATGACACAAAATCTAAATTAGATGCAGGAGTAGTGAGCAGGGAGGGATCACTCACAACATGCATGCCAGTAAGTGATCAGGTGATGCACAATCACTGATACAGTAAGCAAAGTACTCGTAAGATATGTCCATAGGTGCAGCAAAATGCTCTGTACTGAACTGGGGCTATTGCTCACTGGATTCCAATAAAGATGAACTGATGAACTAAACTGCCACACCTTTCACATGACCATCAGTTTTTGATTGTCACCGCAAAGCCTGAATGTTCCCATAGCTAAGAATATTCGATGAAAGAAATTATTGACCAACAGAACCCTGCCCTTTCACATTGCTGCTGGGGTTCAATCTGTATGAAACCACAACAATTTAATGCAACAAGGATATGTGTGAAAACATAACTTAAGCCGCACCTTTTTGCCAACAATATGCCAGCCACTGCTCAGCACATTCTCAGCATAAATGCACTGTAAGCAAGCAAGCAAGCAGAGGAGAAAATGCAGAAACACCCTGCACAGTGCATCTCATCAAACCATGCACGAATTTCGCACAATATCTCTCAAGCATAATTTTAAATCTTCACAGTCACTGCCATACTCAGTGCAAGCATGGCAAGGAAATTGTAGGTCCTGTTGACCACACCAACTTGTCGCAAACTGATAACCAATTAGCAGCAAGGTGATATGGTTCACTAAAACACTTTGAAAGTGGTTCACTAAAAAGTTTCACACTTTGAAAGAGGTCAGCTGGAGCGAAATGTAAAGACAGATTTACTAGGCTGAATTCGCACATTTGAACTTTGGTCATGGTAGCAACCATAACAAAATACACTGCCAATGTCTTCTGCTCTCACCCCTATTCTAGTCAGATGTACTAACAGTACTAACAGCCTCAACATTTAATTAGTCTGTTTACTAGCTAGTGCATAATTTTCAAATTCGAATGCATTAACCCAACCAGTAGTGAGCGTAAAAAAATTGCGAGAGCACTGCAGAAAGTGCACTGGAGAAATACAAAAGCCTGAGTGCTGCTGCTGCACACAGTACATCGCGCGCCCTTTGTATAGCTTTTGCTAGCAAGGCCAGGGCTGGTGCCGCACAGTGGAAATTGTCTTTCCTTTTCTTAACCATGACAGCTGCATTTTGATGGAAGCGAAACTAAGAGGTATCTGTGTGCTGTGCAATGTCAGTGCATGTTAAAGATCCCCAGGTGGTCGAAATTACTCCACAGCCCTCCACTACAGCACCCTGACAACCAATTATTATTACTATTATTATTAGTATTAATATTATTGGCATGCATTCGCTGCAGTGCTCTTGCAAATGTAAGATTGGATGATACACTGCTGCACCTGTCACATGGTATTCCTTGGAGTGTGTCTATTCTAAGTGTGGGATTGGCGGCACAATGCAACGTAACTCGTCCTTGCGCCCCCTACGTTGCCATAGAGATGGCAGGAATGCTATACAAGAACAGATCATGCATGCGAGATTTTGACCATAAGGCAAGAAAGGCTTTCGCCTTAAAAGATTACCATGGTTGTCCAAGGTTGCTGGCTTGCTCCCAATTCCATGACATGACCACCTTATACAAGTCGTCTGGCCTAGAAAAAATGAAGCAGAATCCATTCGAGTTAAAGGATCATACCTCCCAAAGAATGCCCTATTAACACGTTTATCGCGTTACCCCACTTGATGAACCGAATCCAGACAAAAATCCGATCCATGATCCGATCCATGCGCATCATGACCCACTGGTGGTCACGTGCTGCTGCCCTCGAGTGGGACGTGACACACTGGTGGGCCACACTTCTGAGATTGTTTCTGCAACCTACTGAAAGATGGTGAAAATGACACTAATTCGTACTTTGTTGTGCTTATCCGGAGATTGCACTCAACGCTTGAATTGCTTATCAACGTGCCGTATTATCAAAGCTAGGGCCGTATTATGAAAGAATCTATTATTTCCTATTCTTTCGGGCATGTCTGCAGCGCGACAGAAACATGAGGGGGCAACAGCAAAACACCGATCATAGATATGAGAAGGCAGTGGGTACCCATGTGGACAATAGCTACGTAGTCATATTTACGTTAGGCTACCCTTCATGAAAATTCCGTTCAAAATGGTCTGTTAGATAACTCAAATACACAATCATTATAACGGCATTGTACATTATTTATTTTACATATACTGCTTTCTCAGATGCAAGACATTGCAGGAGTGGGTACAAATAAAATAACATGGTAATTATACAATATTTTCAGCGTGACTAGTTTTGCTACAAGGACGTACGACCGATAATGAGGCAATACTCCAGTCACTTGTTCTTGCGGATGCTTGAACACCACAGTTGCATCATCAAACAATCTATTCCAGTGGACAGAATGTAACGAAAATTCAGAGTGATCAATGAATCATTATATGTTACTGCACCAGGGGAATTTACATTTTTAACTGTGCTGTCCACTTCATATTGAGTCATCACGATTGTGCATGTGCCTTCCTACAGTTCTACGATTGCCCTTGAGAAGCAATGATGCTTCTGCTATCTGCAAGAGCTCTGCTTCTCGCGAGAACAAAGTGCGGCTGAGAGTTACATTCTGCTGCATGTGCCAAATGTCATTTTTACTCTCAGACCTCCAACTTCCCTTTCGTTTGCTGGGCAGAAACATTTCCAATATATTGTTCATATTCAGAAACTGTTGACTGCTTCCTTCACTACCTACCTACTAGTTCTTGTGCGTGTGTCAATTCAAAGTGTGGCTGCAATATAGATTTGCAGCTTCAGTCAAAATCCAAGCAAAAAGATTTAGTAATATGGGGCCGTATCCAGCAAAGGTTCCTTTCGTGAACCGTTCTCTTTCAAGATGACGTCAATTTGACATCGGCAAGACAGCGGGCGCCACCTCACAGCGAGGACGGGAAAGACAGCGGCCAATCAGCGATGGCGCCAGATCGTAGGCGTGTCCACCACGAGCATGTGGCTTTTTCTGGTATGAAATACTTGTACCAAAGTGGTGTTAAGCATGAACTAAATCTAATAATTACATAGTAATGCAAACTAGTGAATAATAGACTGAAATATTCTTAGAAACTTCCTGTTAACAACTACTAAGCAATTTTCTTGGCTCATGAGTACCTTTTTCGCTGCTAAATAGTGTCGCGCGTGCAGCGGTGTCGTCTGCTTCCTCGCTTGCTGCGAAGTTTTTGTATGTTCTGTCTTTCGCACAGAATGGCAAATATCCTAAGAACGAGGTCTACAACGCCCGTAGTATGCAGTCCGAATCACGCTAGCTCTATGACGGAGGAGTTGCTGCCGCCGTTGCGAGTACGAACGAGCTGCTTGATACCGGCATCGCGCCGGCGCGTCCGCGCTTGCCTATGTAGCGGGGCAGCGTCCGTAACCTTATCGGCCGCTCAAGCATCGTGAGTATGCGCGAACTTTCCGTGAATAGCTATCAATGTAGGACGCAGCCGATGACATATGGAATCCGACCGCACTCGATCCAGTCAGCCACCGTCTGCTCCCCTTCCGCTAATGTAAGAGGAGGCAAAAACTCAGCCCGCACACTTACGGACGCGAATTATTTGTCTCCACGACTGCCGGATTCAAATGGTCGCACTGCTGTTGACCGAGAGCTCCCGATCGCAAAGTAGCGATTGAAGTGCATAGAGCACCTTTGCTTTTGATGGCAGCCCGGCATGCGCCCCTTCGTCCCCACTTCACTTCGCGATCGGCACACAGCCTTAGCCAGTGTTGCCGCCGCAAAACCTCCTGAGACATGTAGAAGGCGTCGTCTCGTTTTTCTTTTTTTACTGTGTCAGTTTCCTAAAGCCACAAAGCGCTTTACAGCCAGACAGAGGCAGGAATAGTAAGACATCGCCTGGTCACCGTAGTCAACACCCTTTCTCACAGCATTGTAGTCGAGGGCCATGCCTGGTTTCATAACTCTCTCACCCTCCATCAATTTTTTCCCCGGCATAGACTAGGGTGCAGTCATGCTCAGCAGCGGTTGGCATCATAAGAATGGGATGTTTGTCGATCCACTTGAGCACCTTTATACCACATTGAGATTAGAGGCCGATGATTTCCCCATTTCTTAAGTTTTCCTTCTGTGACTTCTTTGGAGAGCCCCCTTCGATTGGAGTGGAGAGTGCCACATATCCATGTATTTTCTTTCAACAGCCGTTATGAAAGTGGAGTGCTTGTGTATAAGTTGTTGACAAAAAGTGTGTGATGACCGCAGCCAGTAAAACCAGCCATCAGGTTCACTACAACATCTTTGGCGAGGCCATTGCCTGTTTTGGTGCCAGAGTGACATATATTTGCAATCTCAATGTATAGCCCTCTTTGGTGGAGGCTTTGTAGAGCTTGACTCTGTACTTGTGGGCTTTACCAGGCATGCATTGCCTAAAAGTAAGGCACCCACACCAACGACAACTCTTTGCCTGACTTAAACGCACCACAAAAATTGCGATTCATTTTTTCAGTGAAGGGTTGTATATGAGAGAGAAGATCCTGCTGAGCGCCCGGTTTCCTACTTATTGGCAAAACGCCAGAACTTTAGCAGTAGTAGAAAACAGCCGTGGGCCATGTTCTGACGAGTGCAGTCTACTCCATTAAGGTCACCCATCGCCCAGCGACGATGCAAAATTGGAAGCTTCACAAGTCCCATGCAGATCAGTACACAAACGAACACTTTCCTTTCTTGTACGTCTATCTGCCCATTTTTTCACACGGGACTACTGCAGGACGTTTGAGTCTATGTACTGCTTTCTATACCTGTTTACCTCATATACTATCATGTGTCAAAATGATCAGTTAAAAATAGTGAAAAAATGTGCAGAGAAGTTTGGCTCGTCGAGTTGATGACAAGCAATGGAGGGCTTCGATAAGGTGTACATTAACTCTTCATTATCACATTCCAACTTTCAGCAGGCAAAGGAGCATGAACAACATCACCATTTCCGATTCATCAGATTCCATTGCTACAGCAGTCTGAGTCACCATTCACCAGCTCAAAACTTCTTAGTAGGATCTCAAGGCTGTCACCGTCCGGACAATATGTTTTTGCGCTGCAGAAGTGTTGCCATACGAAGTGGATGCCAAGGCATTTAGGTTACCACATGTGGCAGAAAATCTGCTTACTCCGCTTGGTTTTATCGTCTTGAGTGTTGCAGCACCATGCAACTTTTGACGTTCCATCACGAAAAAAAAAAAAAAGGCAACTACAACTACAAAGATGAAGGCCACCAGCCTTGATACAATGTACAAGCCAGATTACCACGAGTGGGAAAAACTCCGTGCACCTTTTCTAGATACGTTGAGCGCTGAAACGTCTATCACGCAAGAGTCTATGATTCTACGGATTTGTATCAAGCGCGTAGCTTGAACATATGCCGCGCCGTCATTTGATAGCAGCCAGCTTTAGCTCCAGATGTACTTCAAACCGCAAACGTCATTCACAACTACTATAGCCACTGTGACAGCCCTCGTGTGTTACAGAAGAAATAGTACTGTTCTCTCTATATATATTTGCCACCATCTGTGAAACTAAAATAAAAATGTTTATTCCCATTTTTTCTGAACCCTATCACGGCCGCACAGTAAGAGATTATTGACATCAGCTCCAGCATGGCTAGACTCCTCTGCATGACTCACCGCTAGGTCACGGCACAGCGAACATGCTAAGGCCAATGGGCAGGGCCTGGGAGAAGCAAGGTTAGTAAACCGGTGCTATGAAATAAAGCCAGTGCCTAAAATAGCCATCACTTTCACTATCTTCCAAGAAAAATGAATAACAGAAGATTGGGATCACTTACCTGCACAAATCGTCAGGTGGGAGGTGATACTGGGAAGGAGAGTAGTATATGTCGTAGACATAATCATCTGCTCCTTGGGCTTCAGCTCCTTCAGGCCCCTTTACGGTTTCTCTAATCATTGCAACATTGTTGCATGTGACTTCTATTTTTTCTTCATTCTTTTCTTCCTTCTTTGCGACCCCCTAGAGAAGACATCACTGATATTTAACATCTCTCTCTCTCTCTCACACACACACACACAAAAACAAAAATAAAACCTTCACAGCTAATTTTTTTTTTTCGCCAGCCTGCCAGCCAGCCAGCCAGCAGGAGCCAGATATGCTGTAAAATTTATTTATTCATATGCTTACTTTCTGCAAATGCAATTTAAAATTTCATGAAGCGACGTTATGCTGCAGCAGCATCACGAACTAGTGTAAGAATGATCGGTAGTGCCTGGGAAACCATTTCTCTGCTCCTTTGCGCCTTCTTCATTGGTGCATTCAGACATTGTCGTAGTTAAAGGATGAAAATTTTGGCGAATTTCACACAATCGATGACACATTGTATCCATGGTCTCATAGACAAAGAACTTGCTTTACAGGTTCGCACTGCAACCTTCTGATGCCTGTAGCAAGCACTTTTGAATGGAGGGAGCAACACACCCACAGACACACACACAAAAAAAGAAAAAAGCTTGGCGACATTGCTGTATGCCTTTTTGCACATAAACTATATGAACATAAACTATAGTCTGTAGACATTACAACTTTTCTACTGCCAGCAGCCCACAAGACGCCCACAGCAGCCCAGTAGAAGCTTTAACTTCATATTAGCAAGCTAGTCACATCCCCTATGGTGATGTAATCCTTGTGTTTGCAGGGAGAAGAGCTCTTTCTCTCAATTAAGGATTTGGTGCCAACGACTAGGGTGATAACTACTATCATCATAAATGTAGCCGTGATGCAACCACAACTTCACAAAATGGCACATCGTCGTAACACAACCTACAATTACAGCATCAGCGCTTTATTCCAATCATCGTTTAAGCTCTCTTACGGCACTTGTTCTAAATATGCATATTTCATAGTCCAGATGGCTTCTGTTCCTGCTTTCAAATGCCAGTAATTCAGCTGCTACGCAGGAAACATATGAACTGTGATTTCCCTAAGGGGTTTAGTGTGTAAACTCACCCTTCGCCAGTCAGTCACCTCAATCTTCCCCGCTGCTCAACCTTTTCCTTGCCCTAAAATGTCATGAACATGAGACCAATATTGCTATGACTGGCTTTGACCCGCAGTTTCTATACTCAAAGTTGCCTTCTGGGCTGCCAGCAGCGCAAAAGTGCTGGAATGATACTGCTACCACGGCCGCTCAATGGAGGCGTACTTGGTGCGGCCCGTCGTGTTGCGCCTCAATGGCTGGGGAAGCGCGTAATGGGAGAAGTTACAGTTTCTGCTGTCATTCTCCATGGGGGCGCCACCACACCATGACGTAGCGCCGTCGGCACGGACGAGCAGACTACGCAGAAGGAGCGCGCTGGCTTTGTTGGAGCGTTTTCGTTTTGGCTGTTCAGCATAATCGCGTGGTTCTGCTAGTTCTGCATGCGTGTCATCGGTGCCTGTGTCAACAGCGTGCTAAGCGTATGCAGCACCATGCCAGGCAACTGCTGCATGCCACTGTGCCCCACGAACGCAAGAAAAGATCTGAAGATCGGTTACCATGAGTTCCCGTGCGATTCACAATGTCGAGCAGCATGGCTCAAAAACATATCTCGGGAGGGTTCAGCCGGAAAAGGAAGCCGGTGAGAGCAGAGTGACAAGCCACTGGTATGCTCACTGCACTTCACAGATAACGATTACAGGAAGAATACAAAACTGAAGATCCTGCTTCCTTCAGCCGTCCCCTCCGTGTTCCCGAACTACCCACATTGCAAGTTAAGATCCTCATGTGGGCTCATGTTGAGCCAAACAACCTTGAAAAAATAAAGGTGCGCAGGCCAATAGATATATTTTCCCCACTTGTTATAGCTACACTTTATTTCCTTCTGGACAACACCCAGTCTCATCCTGAAGCATGCGAGTTTCAAGATAGCTCCGCACATTAACTTTTATGAGAATGATATCAAAATGGTATGCCTTGCACAACATCGCATCAGTGAAGCCATGGAGACATCAGGAGGAGCAATTCTATTTGGCAGATGACAAGCGACTCTCTTGGTTAGAGTTGGACTTTGCCATATCAAAGAAATTCAGGTCCAAGGAGGCACATCGAAGCAAAGGCTAACTAAGAAAATGTATGAAGCAACAACCATGAACACCAAATGAACAGTGGCGCTAATTAAGTACCTTGTTGATCACATCAAGTATCTTACAACAATGTCTTCTGTGTGCCTTGCTAGTGCATTGCATTTAACCGAATTTCTTATTTTCAGCTTCTCATATGTCTTAAAGCAGGCCCTCAACAACGATCCTGTAGTATCGCTTTTTAGCAGCCTAAGGCAATTCAATGGCGGGAATGACAGTTGACACAAGGGCTGCAGTTTTTACTTCGGAGAAAATACTGAAGGTACCACTAGTGAACAAAAAAAATATCAACTGAGATTATACACATTTTGCCATGTTTTGTGCAAGTTGGCATCTTGCAAGCATCAAAGTCTGCAAATGCACCTATCAACTCTGAGGCAATTAGGAACCTATAAAACTTGGCATTCGAGATTACGAAAGTCGTACCTTGCCTGCTGCCATCACGTCTGCTGCGAGAGAGTTTCCAAAGTCAGCTTGGATTCATTCATGTGTGGTGTGAACCAGCAGCTGACATAGAGTTAGCACCGATTGCATTCTTGGCTGGTTACCTTGCACGTCCATGTGAAGAGAAGGTACGAATATTTTTACAAAATCGCATAAAACATTTTTATTTATTTTGGCTGTTTTCAGTGCCTGCCCTTGTTTTCATAATTTATATATAACCAAAGTTTAAATATCTTCAAGTGCTTACTTTATAGTGCCATTAATTTTCTTTTATTAATCTCCATCCTTTTACTAACTGTTTGTACTCGTTTTCAGCTAGGTGCCTTGCGATTCCTGCAAAACCCTAGATTTATCAAAATTCTTGATGATGGACGCCTAAGGTATCTGAAAATCACCATGCACCTTTGTTAGCAAGGTGATGAAGTGCCTGGAGGTCAGAGGAAGCAGCAAGCTATGCAACATGTTGGTTTCATCCCTTCTTCCCTATTTTGTGCAATGCCTGGAGTTGATTTGCGAGAGAGAAGACCGGGACCTCTGCAGAACATTTCTAACCAAACTAATGTGACCACTGCTGACCAACTGGACAGGCAACATCAATCTGACAGTGGAAAAAAATCACGCTTGCAATATAAACCTCTTTCGAGGAAAGTTCTTCGTTTGTAAAATATGCTTGCATATCTTCTGTGCATCACGTGGCTTCATAATAAAACAAAAACAAAAAAAAAAATTGCCTGAGCCTGCGGGAGTGTCGTTGAACTGGCTGTTTTGTGTTGTTTCTTTTGCAACTGTATGTGTTAGCTAGTATGTTTAAGTGGTGGTAGCCACTTGAATAATATTTCCAGTGAAAACGGAGGAACAGGCTGAACAATAATGTTGAACGCTACATCCTGAATTGTAACTTTCTAAAAAAGTGCACGCTGAATAAATGGCCCCAAACCTTGTCCCGATTTCAAGATTGTAATATGTAATACATTATTACAGCGGTTGAAACGCAAATAAATGGGTGCCCACTCAGCGAAGCGCACGACTGCCTCGATTCTCGTTGTAAACGGAAGTCCACGACTGACTTCGAAAAGCCCAGTGATGATGACATGCAGCTATCACCTTATCAATAACAAACTTGCACGTGGCATCACCATAATGTGTGAAATGTCGCTCATAAATCCTAAAATGATCAAGCGCCGACCCCGCGGACGCCTAAACGAAAGCACAGTTATGGCCGCTGCGTGCACCTCTCTGCCCGGACTCTTCAAAGGAGCGGTGGCGATGAGAACTAGGCGCAATACGGCTCTTCCGGGCGACGCGACGGGCCGCACCCAAGTGCGCCTCCAATGAGCGGCCGTGCTGCTACAGATGAGAAAGACAAAGTGGGAAGTGGCGTGGGCAGGAGCACTCGCGCTAGACCCACTTACATTATTAAAATCATCATATCACCAACGGTCATGTTCTCTCTTTACTAGTTTTCCGTCCCATTACAGTACTTTTCAGCTTTTCCATCTCGTTGACGTAAGAAAAAGCATGAACCGGCGCTGCAAAGCTTTCTTTTTGCCACGACGCTCCCATAAGGTCATCCAAAAGTACTTGCTATGCAGCATCAGACACAGTGCGAATCCACTGGGCAAGGTCTTTAATAGAACTGCAGCACAGCCACAATGTAATGCTAATGATATAAAAATCGCCACTATTTCCACATAAAAATTATGACAATAACATTTTAATATGCCAATAAACCACTTGAAGATGAGGCATCAAATGGTTCCACGCACTGGCAATCCTTCCTAGGCTAGTTTGTGACACCACGGCAGCGTTGTGTCGATTTCGTGAAAATTGCCAACACATCATAAACTGTATGCATGTATCAAATGCATAAAAATTGTAAAATTCTACTAAAATAGCTCTAGAAACTGAATAACACCAATTTCAGGTCATTGTGAACACCGGTTCTGTAGCAAAGATGGCTAAATGCTGGAACCAATACCTTCATAAAAAGACCCCAAATGTGGTATGTATTCATGTCTAAATTTAACACATAAGAAAATATGCATTACTACTAAAAATAATGCGGCAGCTGGCTTGACGGAAAAGGCTAAAAAGCTGAACAATTTTTCAAATTAATATTTTTCCTGCCAAAATGGCCCTGTCAAATGTAAACCCGCGCATGAAAAAATGCAAAATTGCCACGCAAGCCCATAAAAGAAAGATAAAAATGCTCAATTCATTAAGAGTGGAATGCGACAGCAACAGAAGCAATGTCACTGCTACAGGTTTGTTATTATAGCCAAGGTTTTAATTCCTTTAAGCACTTATAAAAACTTGTGGATCCAACTTACTGACCCTGTGCTCAGCCATATCACATAGTCTCACAACCATCAAAAAATCAGCCCTCAGCCATGTCACCTGCCAGATGCCACAGCACTTGCCAACATGACACAAAACTCAATGACAATACAGAGGCTGGGTGCACAAAATATGGCCAAGCGCTGATTGGTCGGTGGGGTCAACGTGCATGACACACAAAGAAGGCCATGTCACCCCTCTTGACCAGTGCCGATTTTTCATGACACAGATAATGTCACATTAAAACTGCCTTCGAGATTGGGAGACTTCTCACTGGATACCTCAACTCTGCCACGACAGGTCGGACGAAGGAGGGAGTGAAGGAAGGGGCTCCGCAATCATTTTGACCAAATAAAAGATCCTTCACATGCAAGCAGAGTAAGGAGGGATGAAAGTAGTGAATGCACATTCTCTGTGAAATGTTTCATTGTGACCATGTGCGACCATGATCAGAGTGCCGCCAATTGGTGGTGTGGTTAACAATCGAACCTGCTGATGATGCTACATGAGTGAAAGGTTTTATAAACAAAGGCAGATATAATGTGCCCAACATAGCTTTTTTAGAGCAAAAGCTCTACTTCGTGGCCAAAGCTGCAAAAGTCAAGGGAGGCGTGTGAAATCTGTGGCAGGACTGAGCACTGATTGGTCAGCGACTTCTGGACTGTGATGTCACAGAACTACTTGTCATGGCTGAACTTGCAGGGGATGCCAACCCTGGCTTCACAGTTGAGATGGGAGAGTGAGATCAGAACCCAGACTTCCAGGACCCTTGGATCCAACACGCTGCCCCTAGGCCACGTAGGCATGTTCGTATGGCTTGGGTAAAAGTGGGGCTTAATATCTGTCACTCATGGCAACATGGGTAGCATACACCACAGTTCTCATGAGCATGCCTCTGACAGGTGATAGCGTTGGCAGGTGACATGGAGGGGCACTAAAGTTACTTGCTTTTTGTGTTTCAAACATTAAGCATGTTTCAAGTCAGCAGTAATGCCTTTTGCGGCTGTTGTTGGAGGATGACGTACACAGCACCAAATGGTGTGAACAGCGGGCAGGAAGACAGCAACGTCATCTACATCCACCACCAAGATAAACTACCCGAAGAGCGACAGGATAGGCTGGCAGACAAAGTGGCCTACTATTAGCGATAAGCTGAAGAATGTTAGGCACCAGCTTCACCTGTGAATGCATACTTTGTGCATCATTTACAACAATATGTCGTAAGTGTGAATTACTACCAAGTTACATCAAGCTAAACAAAGCTAAACAGGGCTCTCGCAAAACAATTCAGTTTAGCCAGATTAAAACTACCACATTTTTCTTAATATCTGTTCAACTAATCTTTCATACTTAAAGGGTGTTGCTGGAGAGCTTGGCCTGCCAGGTACAGCAAGGAAAATGATTTCGGGGGATTGAGAGCACTGCGCTCGGACACTACATGTAAGTGGGAGGCCAAAGCTAGCAAAAGTGGGTTGGGTGGAAAAGATAAATGAAAAGTGATACAAAATCCCAATTTAAAAAAAAAAAGTAAAAATATACAGATGGCGGATTTAGCATGGTAAGCCAAATATGGATTAGGTATGCGAGCAGTTCTGCTGTGTTTACTTAGTGGTTATGGCACTAGACTACTGATTGGAAAACTTGGGTTTGAACTCGGCCGTAGCAGCAACAATTCAATGGAGGCTAAGCGCAAGGTACCCATATACTTTGCAATATCAGTGCACGTTAAAGAACGCCAGGTGATTAAAATAATCCATCGCCCTTCATTACAGCATCACTCATAGACTAAGTCACTTTGGGACATTAAACCAGTAAATCAAACCACTTAAGTTTTCACCTTGGTTTCAGGTCACACATACTCTTTAGCATATAGTCAATCTACCACACGAGGGTTACAGCATAGAGTGATCCACTATGCTAGGAAGCTGGCTTCAGAGATACAGGCAGTTCCGGGCCACACTACTCATTAGCATACAGCCATAATCTACTACCAAATTTCCCGACCAACATGGGCAAATCTTCCTTTTAACCCAGCTGTACAAACATGGTTGCATGGCATAAAAGTAGAGTGTGATTTTGGTTCCAATGGCCCTGGTTTGTTCGATTCCCATCTCAAAAGTGTGGCCCAAGTTACCAGCTCCTGCCATAGCCAGATCCAAACTAAGAATAAACAATAGAAATTATTATTGGCCATCTCATTTTACATGAAGCACAATGGGCTATAAAGACAGACAACAGCAAAATAAGTGAATGGGGCCTGTGGTGCTAGTGCACTAAAAAATAAAAATTGATTTGGGGAATGAAAAGGTGCCGCATTTGTACTGCTTCTCGGTAGACCCTCAACTAGCATCGTGTGAGGGAAGGGATAAAGAGTGAAAAAAGGGGCAAAAAGGATTCCAGAACAACTTCGACCACCTGAGGATCAAATGTGGATTAACATCATTCAAATATACATGACAGGTGACAGGTGCGGTATGGGAGGTGGATAAGGGGTGCTTCAAAGGACTGTCATGCTAAGGAGAAAGCACATATGCAGGAAGCCAGAGGCAAGCAAACGTGAAACAGCGCTTGAAATGTTAACTTCCGATACGATCACTAAAATGATCCATTCGACCTCACCATCCAAACATGCTACCAGGGACAACAGTCTCCCGGGCATGCAAATGGCACTCAAAACGAACAGCTCCAGTACTAGCCAGTGGTTTAAGGCCACCCTTCTGGCACTTAAAGTTATATGTGCCCTCATATGCAGTTGTATGCATATGTGTAATGAATCAGCAGACAAATACAAGGAAAAATAAGAGGCTAATGACATTAGAAGGGAGCCAATTGCCACTGACAGAAAGCAAAGCACAGGGGATGTTATTTTCTTTTTCTATGTAAAGTATTAAATGCAGAGATAACTGAAAAAACAACATGCCACCAGAGGGCCTGAACCCCCGACCTCAGCTTTTCGCGTCCTGTTTCTACTTTCTAGCCAATTATCTCCATGCTGATTTAATACTGCACATTGATAAAAAAATACCCTATGCTTTCCTTTGTGTCAGTGCCTGTTGGCTCGCTTTTAATATATATCATAACGAAGCACCTCCTTTTTCTTTGCATTTGCCAATTCATTTGACACGCATGCATACAATACATAAGAGCATACGTAAATTTAAGTTCCTTTCTTATGTGTGCCAAATGAAGTGCAAGTAAGAAGAAGCAGCACCTGTGTGGCTAGATTGCTTTGGCGCTTCCTGTATACGCCATGCTCAGCGCCTATAGGGGCGCCACTGAAAGCCGCGAAGCGGCGGGCGTCGGAACCCGAGGCGGGCCTCATGCGGCAAGCGTGCTGTGGTGCGCGCGTGCGATCTGCCGCTTGTGCGCGTCTCACAGGCATATCCGCGGTGACAGTGTGCGCAAGGGGATCATAAATTATAACAGTGGACATGTGTTCGATATCACCGCCATCTGGAACTACATCACCTCCATATGCATCAAGTGTCTGCGGCAGACAAGCGTCAACAAGGTTGCGTACGAAGTGGAGCTCATTTTGAGTGTCACGCTAAGTCGTTCATTCCTTGACCTATAGGGGAGAAAACCTGGGCCAGGGGGCGCTGCGCCGCTCTGTGCGTCAGCGCCCTCCATGGAGACCCCGTCACAATCTACGCGCAGCCCGGCCGCGTCGTCTGCTAGCCGCCGCATAGAAAAGCATGTTGTCGTCTGCTCCGCGCTGCTCTCCAGCACGTGTTAGCGCGCGCGCGCTCGGTTGTTTCTCTCCTCCTCCGGCCGCATTGTGGCCACCGTCGCGCTCTAACAATGAGGGGGGAAGAAGAAAGAAAAGAACTAGAAGGAAAATAATGAAGGCGCACTTTTTTCGCGAAGCTTGTGTGGAAACGGTAATGGGATGGTTGTGGGCCTTTCTTTTTTTCTTTTTTTTTTTTGGGGGGGGGGGGGGGGGATATCTCGTACCGTTCGTGTGTCGTACTTCTCTAACTGGCGGTGCTGAAGCAGCCATCGTGGAACCGGGTCGGCCTCAAGAAACAGATATTCGTCATTAATGCGATCACTTTACGTCAATCATCCTATCCTCATACGCGATCCTGCTTCGGGAGCTCAAAACTGCGCGTTCGCTATAGGAGATAACTGAACTAGGAATTGCGCAGCGTAACAGTGGAATTAAGAAGACAAAGATTTCCGTGGAGAGATGTCCCCGTCTGCATGGAAAGTCGTCAGACATTTCCTCGCTGTTCGTCTCGTGGAGAGGAAACTGCCGCAAAAAATGGCATGCCTCGGCTTCTGGGGAATGACCCAGGTCGTTAAGAAACCCCTCACCGTTAACGGTAGCTAGGTCATTGATTTCGGATGGCAGCGCGCAGCAGTGAACTTCCCCTGGCCGGTGTCGGCAGGAACCAAAGGGTAAGGCGGCATGCTTTGTGCCTTTGTAGGGAACGCATCCTAAACGCGCCGAAAACAGGCCCCACGGCGCCGGCAGCACTGCCTAAAACGTTTGTCCCCAAAGAGCTGAATAGGCCCCTTTCAAGTGACCAGTCACAAAGGGAAAGGAAGGAGCACTCGCAGGCTGGACCCTTCATTCTGTGAACATGGACAGAGGCATCAAGAGGTGCCGCCTCAAGTCCTTGAAGATACCTGTCGTTTGCCTCCCGCCTTCAAGCAGCGAATTCGCGTTCATTTTTTTTTATGTATGTCTGAGCCTGCCAACAAGCGCTCTTTGAAAACAATGTCTGGCGATCAATTAATCATAATTTCTTGCTTTCAAAAGCACCGATAAAAAACATGCCTCCAGCCAGCCTCTATGTCAGCCGGGGCACAGAAAAAAGCAAAATTAAGAAATCCCACTGGCAAAGAGCGCCGGCTTTGCGCGCGAGAACGCGCCACCAACCCCCCTCGTCCTCACTCTCCTTCTCCCGCTCCGCATGCACGCGCGGCTGAACGTAGCACGCGCTCCCGAGCGAGCGGGCTGCGCAGACTCCGCAGACAGCCACGCGCAGCGCGGGCGCGGATGCGCGTAGGTTTTGTAGTTCTTCTCCGCTCCGCTGGAAACCGAGCGCTGGCGTCGCGGAGCAAACTCCAGCTTTGGTTCCCTATGAACCAATGTTCTTTCTTTGCTTAATAGTACACGCTTGCTTCGTTTACATGCAATATATTGCTCCAGTAAACGAGGTAGCGACGTCGAAACTGTGAGCGGTTTCGTACTGGTGCGACCGCAGGAAAAGCCAGCGAGCTTGTCAACCAGCATTCTTAGTATCAGAAAAATAGCGCATATTGGACTCCTGTGGCAAGAGTTCAGATTTTTCTTGCTTGCGCTTTACCACTGCCTGTACAGCATAAATTTCAAGTATTCCGTCGTCAAAAGGGCAGAGCGGGCAGATAATTTCATGGGGGAGTGAGATATCAGCAGAGGCAATATCTGAAAAGCTGCAACAAAGGTTAGCCCAGAGCATATTAGATTTAAATTTTATATCCTATTTTATTATTATAGTATCATCTTCATTCCTTTGTATCACCCTCGCGCCTAACTGCAGAGTTACAGCACGCTTTATAGCAAGCTCTACAGCCCTTAGTCTGAATAGCAAGTGCAGCTGCTTTCGTAATCTTGCCAGACAACAGGAACACTGACTCTGGTCTTCAAAGTAATTGCATGGCAAGTTTCAAAGTGCATATTGGCAAATATCTGTTTAATAACCCGCCGCAGTGGCTCAGGCTACTGAGGAGGATCGAGTTATCGGGACCCAAGTCGACCACGCTGCCCTAGTTTAGGTAGATTAGAAACGCAAACTGCAACCGTGTGCTGTGCGATGTCAATGCACACTAAAGATCGTCAGGTTAAGCGTTTCACAAATCTAATGCGTATTTTATCTTCCCGGTTAGCGGACGCGACCAAGTTTAAGCAAGAAGTTTTCACGGAAGGTGCAATGACAAGCAGAAAACACTGAAAAATAGTTATCACCTCAGCCCTGCCATACGGCAAATTTATACCTTTTTCCATCGAATGACGCTCGTTCAAAATTATATTTGTTTGCTGCTACATGACAAAATATAATAATATTCGATGAAAACGACATTAGGTACCGAATGAGTTTGAGACACTCATCTGAATGCGATCAACGAGGAAATGTGTTATGTCGACAGCAAACACTCGGTGAGAAGATACACCCAAAATAAACAACAAAAGTGCCACCTGCATTAAATACTACTGTGCCCCTATAATTTTGTAGCTAGTCATCTATGTGAAATATGCTAAATAGTATTCGTAAAAGAAAACTGGCACCCATCATTGCCAGCTAACCCGTAGCCACCACACTCAGCGCGGGCGGAACAGGTCGCTTCTGCTGCCGCGGTCCGTTGGCGCCGAGTCGCTGACACTGCGGATTTCTTTCGCCACCTTCAGAAAAGCAGGCTCTGTTCATCTTAAATAATATGCGCTTAATTTGAGGAAGGCATTTAAAAAAATATTTTTACTGAGGAGCGCTGTTATGTAACGAGATTTCGGAAGAAGTGACAACAGCAATAGAAGCAAATTTCTGCTTTTAGCAGCTGCCGCCGGTGTGACGCAGCTCATCCAATTTCGTTCTCTAGCTCCGTTGCTAAGGCGTCGCCGAAGTTACACCTTCCGTGTACTGTAAGACAATTTGTTAGACAATTGAACTAATAGTAAGGCAGTTTTATGAATAGGAAATTTACTATTTCCAAAGCACTTCCAGCTACGGCTTTTATGCGGAACTGTTTAGGCGTTTAGCCATAGTGACGACTAGGGCCTAGCACACGGCCAGAGCGCCGTCGTCGGCCCGCCTTCGCGGGCAGCGTCGTTGCGGTAAGCTCGCAGCATCCGATGTAGCAAGCGTTACGAATTCGCGGTATTCTTTCTTGATAAGGCTAAGCTCGAGCATTTTTAGGCGGGCTTTAATACGCCGAGCGAACGATTTGGCGAAAACGCAGGGTGATAAACGAAGGTTCTATTAAATCGCCGTCAGACTACGTGTTGCTCTTGACACTAGCTTTTTAGTGCGGAAAGTGTACGTTGGTTGAAACTCGTACGTGTTTCGCAGTCGAGCTCAGATGTGTGCACCTTCCGTATCATTTCGCAAACAAATGCCGCCTACGCAGCTGCTCACTTCGTAATTGATCAGTTCAGTCGTTCAGTCGTGTCCGAGTCTTCGTGACCCTAGCTATGGACCATGTCACGCCACGCTTTCCGGTCTCTCACTATCTTCCTAACATCACATAACTTCATCTGCAGTGCCTCGAGGATGCCATCTAACCATCGCGTTCGCTGCCTACCCCTTCTCCGACGACCCTCAACCTTTCCCAACATCAAATCTTTCTCCAGCGACTCCTCTCTTCTCATCAGATGACCAAAGTAGCTGAGCTTTAACTTTAGAATTTGACCCTCCAATGAGCAGTCAGGGTTTATGGTCGACAATATCGACTGATTTGATCTTCTGGCAGTCCAAGGAACTCTCATGAGTCTTCGCCAGCACCACAATTCAAACGCGTCAATTCTTCGGCGGTCAGCCTTTTTCACAGTCCAACTCTCGCATCCATACATCACAACTGGAAAGACCATAGCACGAGTTATACGGATCTTGGTTGGCAGACTAATGTCTCTGCTCTTTACTAGGCGGTCAAGGCTAACCATTGCTCTCTTTCCCAGAAGCAGGCGTCTCCTAATTTCGTGGCTGCAGTCTCCTTCCGAGGTAATCTTGGAGCCCAAGAAGAGAAAGTCTGTCACAGCTTCCACTTCTTGTCCCTTGATGCTCCAGGACTTGATAGGGCAAGACGCTATGATCTTTGTTTTTTTTAATGTTCAGTTTAAGCCCAAACTTCTCACTCTCTTGTACGCGCATCAGAAGTCTCTTGAGTTCCACTTCACTTTCTACCATTAAAGTGGTATCATCCGCATATCTAAGGTTGTTGATACGTTTTCCAGCAATCTTCACTACAGCTGAAGACTCGTCCAGACTGGCCTTCCTCATGATGCACTCTGCATATAGGTTAAATAGGCAGGGCGACAGTATGCAGCCTTGCCTCACTCCTTTCTCAATCGGAAACCAATCAGTAAGACCATGCCCAGTTCTGACTGTGGCCTCTTGTCCTTCATACAGGTTCCTGAGGAGACAGACGAGGTGAATTGGAACTCCTATCTTTTGGAGAGCTTGCCACAATCTGCTGTGATCTACGCAGTCAAACGCTTTCGCATAATCAAAAAAGCAGAAGTAGATGGGTTTCTGGAACTCTCTTGCTTTTTCCAAGATCCAGCGAAGGTTGGCAATTTGGTCTCTAGTTCCTCTGCCCTTGCGAAACCCAGCTTGCACATCCGGAAGCTCCTGATCCACATACTGCTGCAGCCTACCTTGGAGGATTTTCAACATCACCCTGCTAGCATGCGAAATAAGCGCGATCATGCGGTAGTTGGAACAATCTTTGGCACTGCCTTTCTTTGGAATGGGGATGTAAACTGACCTCCTCCAATCCTGTGGGCACTGCAGGGTTGTCCAAATCTTCTGACATAATGTATGCAGAATGTTAACAGCGTCATGGTTGAGGTTTTGAAGCAACTCAGCTGGAATGCCATCAATTCCGCTAGCTTTGTTCTGGCTGGCTAAGGCCCATTCAACTTCACTCTTCAGGATGCCCGGCTCGAGATCAGTAATCACAACCGTCTTATGTTGGGTTTGCACATTCGGGTCCTTCTTGTACAGTTCTTCTGTGTATTCCTGCCACCTCTTCTTTATCTCTGAGGCTTCAGTGAGGTCCTTGCCTCGTTCTTCCTTTATCATGCCCAGCTTAGCACAGAAGCTTCCTTTGATATCTGTCTTATACAGAGCCCTTGTGTTTCTTAATTGGCTGTTGTCCTCAACTGCTTGGCACTGTATGTTCAGAAAGGCATTCTTATCTTTCCTTGCTATTTTCTGAAAATCCGCATTGAGAACCTTGTATCTTTCTCTTTCCCCCATAACTTTTGCCATCCTCCTTTCCTCAGCTATTTGCAAAGCCTCTTCAAGATAACCAGTTTGCTTTTTTGCATTTCTTTTGCTTTGGAACTACCTTAGTAGCAACTTCTTGTATTATATCACGAACATCAGTCCACATCTCTTCGGGCTCTCTGTCTTCTAGATCTAATTCTTGAAATCGATTCCTCACTCGTAATTGATAGTCCTAATCAAAAGGTTCTTTAAAAGGTATGCAAGGCATGAATGTCAATTTAAAGGCTGCTTTCGTTTACAGCGCCTTCATCTTCGCAACATATTGAAGGCACTCCAATATTTGCATATCAATCACAGTTGCCACAATTTGGAAATGGCATTAGCTTTGGTCGTGTAGCAGCGCATCTAAAAAATGACATTAACCTGAACAAATGTCATTCGGTGCGATTGCTTGCTTTCTGCGTCAAAAAACCGCGATTCACGGCCCCCGTCGTTCTCGTGAAGCATCACTGAAACTTATACAAACATGTTCCTGGCAAGGTTTTATGTGTGATCGAAAAACCAACTACGCAGCAATTCTTCCCGGATATTGCTAAAGGTTAACAGCAGCGTTATATCTGTTGAACCACGACCAAAGACGAAAACACGACGCGTGCACATAGACGCTGACACGCACAGTGCCCGACCGAGCCCACCTACCCTGTGCGGCTTTGGCGATAGGCAGCGTTGTCGGCGTTTTGCGCATCGTGTATACCTCTGTCCCGATAGTATGTCCCACCAACATTAAAGGCAAAATGAGCATTGCCAGGAGGATAAGAGCCCTGTGAATTTAGGGTGTTAGCTCTACTGCTCACATTCGTTAATGTCATTTTACGCCGCAATTTGACCTTGAACTACATGTATTTATAGCAGCACGACAGCTGGCATGTACGCTGCGCCGCAGGCCAGCTGCTGTGGACACCTTGCATGCCAGCTGGGGTGGAGAGGAGGGCAGTCAAGGAAGCCTCCATAAGAACACTGTTCTTAGGGTGGTGCAAAGGAAAGGCACAGTATCTGTCACACTTCCTGGTGGACACCTAAACTATGCCATAAGGGATGGGAGGAAGAGCTGCCATAGTGGAGGGCCGTGGAATAATTTCGACCACCTGGAGATTTTGAACCTGCTCTGATCTCACATCAGCACCCACGTTCGAGCTAAGGAGCCTCCGTATGAATGCCGTTCTTAAGGCGGTGCCAACTTGGTGCAAGCGGGTACCAATTTGATTGGCCATGTACATTGGGCGGTCAGCAGCTGCTAAATTAGGTGGGCTGCCGCCATTGTCCGGAGCCCTCCACTAAGAAAGTTTTTTTTTTTTAATCCCTTCTTCCACCCTCCCTTTACAGCATGGCAGGTGTCAACTCTGAAGTGCTACATACACTGTCTTTCCTTTACTCTAGACCAATTTACAATACAATTTTACTAATATATAAACAGCGGCAGTTTACTCCAGTGATCGCAAGGCTCAGTCCTTATATAATCGTTACAGCGCAAAAGAAAAACAATGAAACTAGCCTTGTATCTTATACCAGCACAGCTATCGCTTGGCATTTGGTTCAGCAGCATTGAACCCATAGTTTTGAAAGCCACTACCAGCGCAAAGAATACAAAAAAAGAAAAAGGACGTTGGTAGTGTGCACATGTGGTGTCCTTTTCTTTCTTGTGTTGTCTTTGCGCCATACTGGTTTTCAAGTCATGAACCAACTCGCCCCACAGGCCATCATTCTAAACCTTTAGTTTCTTCAAAAGATAATCAATGAAAGTCACAATCCGCCATTTCACAAGATGTGGCGCCCTCTGGGAAATGGTTGTAAAAATTTGTCTGCTGCTGGTTGAAAACAGCCTTGGGAGACGAAGCCACCTGCAAAATGGCTTTGCGTGTACTTGACAGCTACCGGCATCTGTCGCATACACCTGTCACGATTTTGAACTGCGGATGGCCCCTGAAATCTACTCCAGCTGCACCGATCGCGGAGGCTAAGAACTGCGCATGCACGGCTGACGGTTAGCAGCTGGTGGTTAGTTGTCAATACAGTGAACTAGAATACTTTCTAGTGACGCGAACGGATAGGAAACAGGCGTTTCGGGCATGCCGGACGCCACCAACCGCTGCTGGGGGTGCTGCAGTTACGTTTACTAAGACCGCACGCATGCCCGTAAAGGGAAGTCAAGGCTTCGGGCTTCGTGCTGCCTGCACATTTTTGCGATTTTGTCCTAGCATTTTCACTTGTGTCTTCCATCAAAACAACTAAGACATCTCAACTCTTCAAAAGTGCCATGTGCAGTTCGAAATTGCCAGGAGAAAGACTAACTCGCACTGTTTTGCTCCGAGATGCCAAAGTGCGGCTATCCGGACGCTCCATAGTTATCTTTGTTTCCTGCTCTAAGGCACAACAAACATCGTAGAAAGTAAGAACGAAGCTTGTGAAGGCAGGAGAAGCCTCTCACAGAAGCATCGGTAGTGTGCGAGCACCATTTCAAGCCGCATCTCATCCTGCGTGACTATGCGCATATGATCAATGACAGAAGTGCGGATAGCGCATAAAAGCCGCCACGGCACCTGATGCGGTGCCTACGCTCTTGCCGGGTTGTCCGGCATATCTTTCCGTCAAGCCCATGAAGACAAGGCTGGATGTGGACAATATTGATGCTGCAGAGAGTTGTGCTCAGTGCTGATTCTGCCCATTCAGCCTGCATTGTGGCATAAAATGATAGCAGATATTTTATATATAGGAAATGAATTCCTGTGAGAAATGCTTTAATCTTCTTTTGAACAGCAAAGATAAGTCACAGGTATTAAACTTGGCTAATTTTACTCATTTGAAGGACAACAGAGGCCTTTTGTACCCTTTGAGTGATACCAGTTTGTGGCTGGCCTTGAGAATGCGCGTTTACAACCTCCATCAGCCTAAATTAATGCAAACAGTATTTTGGATGCACTCAGTATGCTCCAGGCTACGCAAACCTGTCAACTTTGCAAACCTGCTCTGACCACTGTCACTGTGTTGCAGCTGAAATGACTGCTTCCTACCTAACTACCCGCATGCACTTTTTCACAAAATGTATTAACCAGAGCAACGACAAGAGACGTCAAGCTTCAAAGTGCCTGAAGTTAAACAGATGCTCTTAGGAACTGTTTGTGTTGTCAATAATTTCACAAAACAACTCATTATTGATGACTTTTGTCTGTGCAATCAAATATAACAGCAGTGGAGAAGCCTTGTCATGTATCAAAACTGCAGTTCCCTCTTCATGCATGCTATGCATGACACCATGAGGGATGAAATGATTTTAGCACCTGGCTTACTATAGCAATGCATGGTTTATAGCAGATATTGAACAGAGAATAATGGTGACACCACAGAATATCGCTGGATGGTCCGTTTCAAAAACATAGGTTCTTTTTTTAGTGACCACTTTGTCAAAAAAAAAAAAATGTAACAGCCTGAAGCTGCTCCTCACTTTTCTAATCGGTAAATTTCCTAACGCTACGCGGATATCAAGCTAAAATGAGTATTCCTAGTTACCTGTAGATACCTAATAATGCAGTATACTATAATCATCCTCACTGGCTAAAGGAAAGTTACTGCGACGTGCGAGGCTGAACAGATATGTGAGAACCCGTGTGTGCGCACTGTGCCTGGCCAGCAACCAGCAACTGGTGTGTCAGCCGTCCAGGCGCTTGCTTATGTGCGCTGTGCGTTGGGGCAGATACTGCGTGCACTGTACATTCTTTTTTGCTTGTGCCTCGTCTCGACCTGCTAGCGTCAACCTTTTATAAACATGCCAGTTAACGGAGCAAGTTAAGTTAGCAATCACCTAATTTATTTTCCATTTTGGCCGTCGGCAGTTGGGTTCCGAAGAAAACAGCTTGGAGAGGGGCATACGAATTCCGGCTCGCACAGCACGCTTCACTCGCCGTACAGCTTGCTGTATAATTCCTAAAGCACCCGATTCTCATGAAATGTACTCGTTTTGAAAAGAGGGCAGTGTGGATACAAGATGTATGAAGAAGTCAAAACGTGTAATATGTGCGTTCGTGTGATGAATAAATAAAGCTGGTCATCAGTAACCCATTATTAAAACAGTCCAAAATGGCATATTTCGTTGTTTCACACGCAAACCATGCCAACTACAGTGCGTCACCTGAAGCCACAAGAAAATTCGGTGCTGCAGTTCGATTGAATTAAATGTATACTACCCCACTTGAGGTAGAGATAGCAAGGACATGAAAAATGAACGCCACACCAGGTAAACTGGCTATTGAATAACAGAACACAGTGGGTCTGGAGACATAGAAGAATTAGGAGGTAAAGGCTGTAAAAGAAAAAAAAAATGCGTAGCCTAACAGGGAGGGAGAAAGGGGTTGGTGGGAGGCAGTGGGAGGCACGCGGCACCATGAAAAGAGCGACAGCGAAGGTGAACGAAGGGTTGAAATTTTGTGCAGCACGGCAAACGTACGACTGAGAAGAAAGCGGGCAATTAAAAACGAAGAAAAATGGAAATATATGAAAGGCAATAAAAAAACGGAAACAGCCGAGCTTAAGAACCAAATGAAGGCCTGGGAAGAGGAAAGCAGTGCACAAACAGGCTACAAGCGGGCGTGCAATCGAACGCGTATAGGTATAAAACTGTCGAAATTTAGGAGTCAACCACTTAGTGAAACTGCACATTAATTAAAGGACAAACCTTTTCTTTTTTATTTCAATAAGCTAGAATTTCATGCAACAAATGGCTTTAAATACCCAGAGATGCATGCCTACTTAAAACATTTAATCTCAATGCGTTATAGCTTGATGGTAATAGTTTCAGAGAATGTTTTCATTCTAAGTAGTTTTTTATTCTGCGTGCTCAAGCTACCGGTAATATGCAATTCATTTTTGCTCCCAGAAAATTGTTCTAGTCCTGTTTTGGTGCACATATAAAATGAAAAAAAAAAAAAAAAAAAAAAAAAGAAAGAATAGCTTTGAAAAAAAAAAAAAAAAAAAAAACGACGAAAAGACAGGACGCAGAGGCTATAGTATGCGCATAATTCGCTTCCGCTAGAACATTATTATAACGTCAGAACGTTATACTATATGGCAGGATATTCGATCAGCTCTTAACATGCTGCGAAAGAGGGGTTGTGAAGCCGGCACTCGATTTCTCACCTGGAACAAAAGCTGCACCATAGGCTCCAAGCTAGATCACAATTTACTCAACGATTTGACTCTGGTGGTTCACGCCTTTGGCAAGTATATATCCACTCGATTACTCATATTTCGTACCGAACACTCGAAAAATAAGCCCGCATTAGAGTCCGCATTTGAATTCGGCCTTATATTAATTGCTTGCGTATTAGGTGCTTGTCATCTTCGCATTTTTGCGTTTTCTGTCGGTGTGCGCCAAGAACAGCATCATACTTGCAAAGACGACGCGGAATTATAAGTGCTCTTCTTTTTAACTCTGTTCATCTACCATTTGATATGCTAGTAAAGTGTCCGCACTCAAGTGCCCACTATGCACGTATTCCCTCGTATGCGAAAGGTTAAATTTTTCGTATTTTATCTGAAGCATTGGCCTAGCTGTACTTGATTTTTTTTTCTTTGCATCTGTACACCTGGTTCATCCTTTGGTGAGTGGCACGTAAACAAATGTCCGCAACATATGTATTTGTTAATCACTAACAAAAAATAAATCCTTGAGTGGCGTATATGTTCATTTTTTTTTTTTTTTCCGGTAACCAGCGCAGTGCTTGAAATTATATGGTTATGAATAAATATGTTTTGCTCATACACTGTACTTGTCATTTGTATAGGCGGTGATTAGGGCACAGAAAGAACACCAATTAAGGAGATAAATTACAGATTACTGATGATTTAAGATAAACGTTCAGTCGTGTATTGATAAGCGCAAGCTGCAAAATATAGGCAGGTGTTCGTAAATAAGATCCGCAAAAAGAGCCCTCACAAAGCACAAGCTTTGATTCGCATGTATACCGTTTTTTTTCCGTATTTTAATAGCGCTCCTTACTAGAAGAACGAATACAAAACACCACGCTTCATTAGAAACAATGCGCACAAATATCTCATCTGGACGATTTCTGGCTGTCCGCAGGAATAAGAAACATTGAAAGAGTTTCAAATAGCAATTCAAACATCGCGCGCTGCTCCAATAGAATACCAAAGCGTGCACGACGTCTCCATAGAGACTTAAATGAATTGCAGGGATCAGTTTAATCACCTGGAGTAAGTAGCCTCTTTATTAAATATTGCACCAATTGTGTAGCATGTGAAAATAGCTCCAAAGAGAACCACGCCGCTCATCTGTACCCCCGCTATCACCGCAGCCACTACGCGCCAAACGTAGCACCCCTGTTGCACGTCGGTGGCTGTCATCGCAAAAGCGGCCCGCCCTCCGGTGCCGGTCGTCACACTGCCCAATTTTCTAGAGCACTGGAGCATCGGTACTATGGGTGCGCTCCAATTCGTAGACGTCTAGCAAGACTGCTTCGTAGACGTCTACACGTTTGCATAATGGAACATGCCTACCTGTCTACGCTTGGCATCACCTCGTGGCATAAATGTTGAACTAAAACGTTTGAATAACTATTATTGCTTTCTTTAAAATTTACGACAATACAGGTGAAAATCACGTTTCTAACGGTTCGTCGATTTTTTGCAGCAATAATATTGCGTTTAATCGGCACAACGCAGATCGACTATTACTTGTAGCAGACCGTAATGGGCCTGACACAATGGGTCAACCACAGCTTGACGAAAGCGAATGTTAGTCCGTTTTTACTTTTTATTATTGATGCTGAAGTGTATGTACACACTTCTCAGATGTCTCATGCATACAGCTGTAAGCATGAAAACATGCAAAAGACTGTAAACTTGAAAGGATTATGGACGAAAGGTGATAACTGGCTGCAGCAAAAGAAAAAGTTTGTGACGTTACACCTGTCGTCTGCAATCACTAGGCGCTGAAACCAAAGACAGCAACTCGTTTTAATAATATACACAATAACATCAATGCACAGCAAGTCGGTATTGTCAGGCAAGTTCATTGTTCCCAGATTATCTGAAAATGCCCGGAAGAGTTTGCCACGGCTACTACAGCAAGTGAGAAATATGCGTGCCGTACAGCAGCCGTCCCGACTCCCGGCGAGGTGCCCAGAAAGCGACCAGTTCGTCGATAATATCAAGACTCAAGAAACTCGTCGTCAAGTGAAAAAAAAAAGGCCAACAGCATCCAACACTAAAGCAAAAATCTCAACCGCACGTATTCCTTAGAGCGTGATTCAAGAATCTGCAGTGCTATGAGTCTCACGACCATAAAGGCAGGTAAATTAGCCTCTGGTAGCGCATACATTGACGTAACAACACACATTTGAAAGATTGTTCATATGCATACTTCAGCGTTAGCAGAGAGCACGACCACCGTACAGCTACTGCAACCACAGCAAGCACGACTCGCTCAGCGAGAACCGCGCATTGTCCGCCATGTTGTTTAGACAGCAAAGTAGTCTGCATCGATGTTGACTTAGGCCCGTTTCATATGCTGCGACTGCAGCGAAAATTTTCGGTGCAGTCAGTGACGCCGCAGTGCGATTTCGCACAGCGCTTTTATATGCAGCGAACCCGCGTACGAATTCGATGAGAGATACCATCAGGGTTGTTTTGTGGAAAACGCGTACGCAGAGCGTGTTTGATTTATATGCTCTGATGTATTTTTAGATTCTAAGTGATAATTCATACGTATTTATGAAAACGTGCAGTCTTTCAGCGTACAAAAAGGGTGTTGCTGCGCCGAATGAAACCACTCGGACGTGAAAACGGGCGTTTTATAGGGGCGCACGGTCTCCTTCGATACTGAGCGTGCCAAGCCCGTTGCACGTCACCGTACGTCACATGACGTCGCGACGCTCCTCGGCTCCTCATTGGTCAGTCACAGAACAACTGCACAGACGCTGCAACTGAATTCCAACCTGTTGGAAACGCCTCGGCGGCCGTTTCACATGATGCGATTTTTGCACTGCGACGCTGCGATTCTCGTCGGTCCAGCCGCAGAGCGAGCGTCGCTCCAGCCGCCGAGGCGTTTCCAACAGGTTGGAATTCAGTCGCAGCGTCGGCGCGGTCGTTCTGCGACTGACCAGTGAGGAGCCGAGGAGCGCCGTGACGTCATGTGATGTATGTTGACGTGAAACGGGCTGGCACGTACAGTATCGAAGGGGAGTGCGCGCGTCCTTGAGACACCCCTATTTTCACATCCGAGTGGTTTCATTCGGTGCAGCAACGCGCTTTTTGTGTGCTGAAAGACTGCCGGTTTTCATAAATATGTATGAGTTATCGCTAAGAATCTAAAAATACATCTGAATATACAAATATACAAATAAAACACGCTCTGCGTACGCATTGTCTACAAAGCATCAAGCAGCCCTGAGGGTATCCCTCACTGAATTCGCACACGGGTTCGCTGCATGTGAAAGGGCTGTGCGAAATCTCACTGCAGCGTCACCGACTGCACCGAAAATGTTCGGGCAGTCGCAGCATGTGAAACGGGCCTCAGGCGAAGCAGTCTTCGCGAGACTGCTTCGCGAGAATTGGAACGCATCCCAAGATGGCGGCTGCCCGGCTAGCTGTCTAAGTAGACGTCTACTAGGGGGTATTCGCCGCGAGATCGACCTAGAGGTGGCGCCACCGTCGCTCCGGTAGTGTGGATCGGCAGCCGGCGGCGCTTGCAGAAACGCACGCGGCGTAGGTCTGCTTCTAAGTTTACGGCGGGTTTGTTGGCGATGAAAACGTGTCTTCTGCAGTATTTCTGCAATATTGCAGAAAAAAAAGCCAAGGATTTCGCCAATGCAGTAGAAGAAGCGCGGATTTTATGAAAACAAAGCATGCAGCCACCAGTCTTCTAGAATTACTTTGCACGTTTCTTGCGCTGTACCGCGCTCACGCGCCTAATACTAACGCCTGCCTAATGACAGCTTTATTTTTCTTATCGACTTTTAAACAGTTTGCGCGTGTCACATGCGAGTGAGACAGGCGAATTTAGTGTCAAGCTCACGCAGATACAAGGTTCGTGCTCTGACTTGCAGTACTTTAGATTGAATCGAGAAAGCCTGTTTATATATCGTACTTGACTCTATGATTAAGCAGGTTAAATGTATAGCACTGGCAGCTTACTGCATGGTGAGTTGCTTAAGACTGGGTGCACATCAACTATGGCCCCCAGATAACCACGCACAAGTATTCCCTAAAAATGAGATCACGCCGACACTATACAGGAAACCTCGCTGCACAGGAAAGCTGATTGTTCACGTATACAGCGCTGAGTGGATTGAATTTGCCGAGATGCTATTTGCGGCCACTGTCATAGAATGTGATAGTGTATTACTGCATGAGCCACTAACTGTAAACGATTTCCTGAAACCGAGGAAAGTATAAGGGATTTCTGATGTGTGTGATGTTAATATATAACAGTAAATTAGTAGTGTAATTATTTTGTTTTGCAATGCCAGTAAATTTCACCGTGTGAGAAAACTTTTACACACTTGACAGAATTTACAATAATCGGCGGTTAATTTTCTGTAACGTTAAAGTGCAAGCTACGAATTACTCACTGCGAAGACATCGTTATAAACATGCGCATGGGCACTGTCATGTCCTGGGAAACAATTTTACAGGCTGAAAATTTCTTTATCACTAATTATTTAGCAGTGACTAAATCTTATGCGAAGTAAAATATTAAGGTTGCTTCCAAAACAGGTGCTGGATATAAAACTATTTCGAAAGAAATGGAGGGCATCTTATCATGCGACTATAAAAATGTAACTATTCCCAAACTAAACACTGATATTTAAGCCCGGATGAAGCTGTGTTACTCCCCTTGTCAGAAACGACGAGTTTGCTTGGAAGACAGCACTTGGACGAAAAGGGATTATAATGATTATAATTGGCTACCAGTAAAGTACATTAATCTAGGTGTATTATGTAATATTTACTGTAACAATTATGTGCAGGAAAGATGTTTACCAAACATTCGAGCATTTCTCTAAGGCAAAATTTGCTCACTACCACTTTTACGGATGCACAGAAGCCTTCAACAGCAAAACAAAAAAAAAAGCATATTGGCCCGGATTTAAAGCATGAAAGCGGCATCGGCTATGACGGATTGCAGTGGCTGGTTTTGGTGTCTTTTTTTTTTTTTTTTCATTATTAACACCACATTTGCCACGTGGGATTGTTTATTGTACAGTCAAATCCCACAGCAGAGGAGCGCCTTTTGAAACGGTTGTGATTGAATCCCCCGTTCTCGTAATCAGCAGTCGAGCGCCCTTACCATTGAGACACCGCGACAGAGGTTTAAAAGCCAAAAAAAGAAAGAAAAGTACTGACACAACTCTATCGTGCATACAGAAGGCATAGCAGGCATAGAGTGGTCTGTGCAAACTGCATTCTGCTATATGAAGCAGTCTGCGGTGGCATATGTTTTAGTAGCTGCGGTATTCCAAACAAACGGGAATATGCGATTTCTGAGCATTTGCATTAACTTTTATTGACGGCAGCAACCTGTTTTGCTTCGGCACGGCGCTAACGACAGTACCACTTGGTTTGAGACATTGCGTGTCAAAGGATCTCAAGCGCCGAAGACCGCGATGGATGACGTCCTTTCCAAGCATGACATACTCGATACGGACAAGTATATATATTTTTTTAATGAAGCGTGGGGTTATAGACTGTTCATATTTATTTTGCAAGAGGCATATAGGTAAGCAAATGTTTACAGGAACCGCGAAACAAACAAAAACACCCTTGTACACGCCGCATGCGCGCGCGTAAATCACTGCGGGCTGACACGCGACGCGAAAACGCATCCACACTGAGTAGGTTTCGCCGCTGAGCAGCAAGGTGGCGACTCTGCTCTATCTCGAGGCCAATTGGAACGCACCCTATGTCGCACTATTCCTGGAAAGCATTGAAAAGTTGACTAGATCTTGCAGTGGTGCCATTTCGCGGCGTCAATGAGCAACGGCGTGACCGAACGTCGTCGTTCGCGCCACTAGAAAGTATTCTAGTTCACTATAGTTGTCAACCAGGGGTGGCGCAGCATACGCAGAGTGATCTTGTGAAAAAGGCGGATTCAGCCTGAATCTTTCGCTTATAATGCAGACCGCAAACTGACCGGAAGCTTTAGTGAGCGATTAAAATTCGTTGCACCGAACTCACGCTCTCTTTTGCAGGTTGAGGACCTTCACTGTCCTCGGCGACGACGTCGTACAATCGAAACAGGCTTTTCGTGTCATCGTCGACTTCTTCAGTCAGAACCTCTTTGATTATGGCACGGCGCTTTGAAATTGTCTCGGTCCTCTTTTTTTTCGCTGCTGAACGTTGCTCCTCTCGAAGTTTAGACTGTAGGTCCACAGGGCGTAGCTTTGGGTCTCGTTTGAGTCGCTTCGCCTCCTTTGCTCTAAGGATCGTCTCGGTCGCCTCAGTCGAGTCCTGCGCCAAGCGAAATTAAGCATTTGGTGATGGGGCAGCGCACAATACCAAAAACACGAAAACCATGGCAAGGTTTGATTCACTTACCGGATCCATAAAGCTGCCGACGTAGTGAAAAGTGTACTCTGGTTCGGCCGGTTCGGCTCCACTTGTTGCCTCATCTGCGATGGCCGTCCGGGCAATTTTCGGTGCAATCACAATTGCATCCGGTGCCACCTCCCCAGCCTTCCTCTTGATTCTAACCGCTGTCGTCATGATTTTCTTCGGGAGCAATGCAAGGGTCGCGCACCTATTTCACGAAATCAACTGCTTCCGATTCATCAGTCCACTAGTGCTGCCTGAGGGACTCAAACGACACGTCAGGACCACGGTCAGGACGAATAAGATGGTGCCAACGGTGCGTTCGAGCCACCTCGTGACAGTCACATCTCGAGATCGCGAGCGTGCACTGCCGCGCAGACAAAAGGGGCCTTGCGCAGACCGCGGAGTACGCATGTACGCGCGGTACGCGGGCACGCGGGCATGCGCTTGACTTCGACTAGTGCTTTGGCCTTTGGCTATGGCTCGATCGCGAACCCGCCAGCTTCTGGCTTATTCCGATCGGGTCGCTCCAGTAGCTCCAACGCTTGTCAAACTGGCCAAACAGCAAGAACCCCTGTACTTAATACTATTAATGCTTTAGTTTCCTAGCAACTTTTAGCTTCACTCCCAGATTCTTGGATGTGTACGCAGGCGTACCCGGCATTGGTAGTCTTTGTAAAGTGTTCTGCAATCTTATCGAACCTCCGTTTGAAAAATTCTCCTGCCTCAACCGGAGGCTCATTGCGCTGAAACTGCGCAAAAAGCTTGTGCGCTGTTGTCCCCTTCTCTACGAGGTAAGTTTAACCATGGTGCGCCCGCGCATGCGGAGAAACCAGAACCGTCTGCGACGAAACTGAGGAGCAAAAGGCGCTAGTGTGCCGTGCGGAGGAGTCTCAATGGGAGGAGCCGGCCGCGCTGACGATGCCTTCCAACTTTGGCCGCCAGGGGCAGAAAAGTGGCAGGGGAGCAAACACTCCTTGGCTTTGTATACCGTATACCTGTGGACAGGAGCAACTGCCAAAGAGGAAAACAAAAAAATGGTAGAATGTATAGCAGGTGACATTAATGAGCTAGGAAAAGGATGCGAAATAATTATGGCTGTGGCTAAAGGTACGTCGGACGGACCCGATCGATGGTCACGTCCGACGGATCCGGTGCGTTTTTCTTCGGGATACGACGGACGGATCCGGGAAATATTTTTCAGAGGTACGGCGGACGGACCCGATCGGTAGGGTTCTTCCGACGGACCCAACGCATTTTTCTCCGATATGGGCCTTGGGATCCGTCAGGAAAGCCGGACGGATCCGAGATTCACAGATGTGGTTGTAGCAACAACCAACGTTTTTAGATCCCTTGGCAACAACATGGTAGCCATATGTAGCCAAATCGAAGTTGGTATGAGGTGTGCGGAGGTGTAAGAAGTATGTACTACATACTGCATGCGTGAAATGTGAAATTACAAAGAATAGTACAGTGGCAAGAATAGTGCCTAGAATGGGTGTTATACTACGTGATGGCATGATGATAGGTTTACGTGAGTTTGCGTGAGTTGGACCGCGGCAGGGTGGCAAGCACGACCAGAGCGCAAGCGCATGTAATCGCGGTGTTGACGGCCAGCCCGCGGCCCGCACGCCCGCTCATTTGGTCCTCGTTATCATGTGGATTAACGTCTATGACGGTCGTTATGTAGTTTTGATTCTTCAAAGTTTCGTCACTTCCATCTGTGATGAGATGCGTCACGTAACGCATCGCTTTCTGCTCGCATTGAGGTTTGGTGCTGCAAGTTCTACGTAGTACGTATACAAGCGGCGCTAAAAAAGCTGGGTGCCGCCGGAGTGTCTCTAGCCCAAGCATCGCGTCATTCGTGTTTGTTGGAGGTGTGGTTTGTGCTTGCCGTGAGATGCTGTGATGTACGGATTACTGCCTACTAGAGTGCTGTGTGAGACTACGAAGAGTGCTGTGATGAGTGCGCCGATGTCCGGACGGACATCAGTGTGTCCGTTTATGATCGGCGATGTTGCACGTGCATGTCAGTGTTTATTAGGTGCAGTGGTAATTTATTTACACGCGCTGTGCAACAATCAGACGAAAATAAGTCATCGACAATTTGTTAGCCTGCACTACAGAGCTCAAAACTCGGAAAATGGGAATGCACATGATGCAGTTTTCGCATGTTGGAGTGGACCGAAAAATAAATGCCCAGCCCACACCTCCGGGATGCGCATTACTACAAGTGAAATGGTTCAGGTTTCTGTAAAATAGCTGCCTGGCACAGCACCTTCCTAAATGTTCAGGCTTTGTACTATTGTTGAAGGCCACTTTATCATTAATAAAGGAACGAATATGCTTTATGTGTTAATGACTAGTGCTTTTTCAACATATGTTCATTTTTTTTTTTTCGTTTTTCCTTAGTTTCCTTTGTTTTTCATGCTAGACAAAAACAAATAGTACACTTTTAAACTTGTCAGTCCAAAGCTGAACATGAATATCTGCCATGCATGTGACAGCTTTAATGCTAGAAAGGTTGACGTGTATAGCATGTACGTAGACGCTGCGACATCTTAGTGGCACGTTCGGCTACTTGCCCCAAGGTCGTGATGTTTAATGCCAGTGATGGCAGTCACACTTTGGTGCAGGTGAAATGCAAATGCTTCTGTTTCCTGCAAGATGTCAACGCAAAGTACAAAGCCCGGGCAGTCAAATTAGTCTGGAGCTCTCCACTACGGTATTTTTCATAGCTACATATGTCACTTTAGGATGTGAAACCCTACATGCCACAGGTAGGCTGCATTGTTTTTTAGATTTTATAACCTCTCATCTATGTTTTGCAACATTTGGCTAATTTTAGTTCTCAAACAGTTGTTAAAGATGAAACCGAAGCAGTTCTTGGCATGGTGTCCTGCTTGGATTAATTTGCTAATTGCAGTTCTTTGAAACTTGCATCAATGCTGGAAAGTTCAAATAGCAGGCAGTTGAATTACAGGAATGATGCGGATCGTGCATTTCAGTTCTGACAAATGGAAAGTAACGGCCCCTTCCTTGCATGCATAGGTGCCCTTAGACAAATACATAGTCGGGTGTGTGATTGTGACGCATATCAAGGGTCAACAGAAGGCCATGTGGAGCAAGTGTGATATTCTTCATGAAGGCTAAAGTAAAATTGTACAACAGCTGCTGTACCATGCAGAAAAAAATTGATCATTTAGTGTATGATTAACTGACCATGAATAGCATCTTACTCAGAGTATGATGTGATATATATCTGGTTTAGCATTCCAAAATAACTACGGCTATGAGGAACACAATAGTTGAGGGCTCCGGTATAATTTCGACCACCTGGGGTTCTTTTACATGCACTGACACTGCACGGTGCATGACGGCCTATTGTTTCGCCTCTATTGAAATGGCCCTGCTGTGGCTGGAACCAAATCTGCATCTTTCGGTTCAGTAGCCAAGCACTCTAACTACTGAGCCAGCACAACGGGGCCAAGTATCAAAATGCATGCCATTACATTTCCTTCTAGCCGGTGGTTTTCTTCACAGAACTAATGTATACAAGGAAAAGTAAATAGCAAGAAAACACTAGTTTTATTGCACATTATATTCACATTTCAGCAAACATTCTCTAGGAAAAAATTTCTCATAATGTTTGCATGGAAACCATGAACATCTTACAAAAACAAAACAATGCACTTACTCCACTCCAATTATTAATGGGCAAGGTTGCATCTATGCTACTACACTGCACTTATCACAAAACCACAAGCCCCATCTGCTTTGGCCAATCACTTGATGAAACTAACGGAGACATATGTCGCACACCACAGACTGGTCGTCTCGCAACATATCTCTGCATATGTTGCATTTCAATTTCATGCCTTTCCACTTAGCTTCAACTGTTGCCAGCATTACTAGTCACCCATCTTTTCTGAAGTTCCTTTTTACGCTGTTGGGATCAGCATCCTTGTTAACGATGGTCTCTGGAATTTTCGATGCTATCATTTTCACATCTTCCTCATCTGGAAGAACGAAGGAAATGACAAGCTTTGAGCAGAAAAAAATTGGGGAGACTCCAAATCTCCACCTGTAGGGGTATGGTGTGCCAGCATTAAAGGTTCTTGTCTGCAGATCCCACTGTGGATTCCCGTTAATTTACATGCCCTTTGCTACAAACATAACTACTAATTCCTTAATTCATGTCTGTTATCTCAGATATACTCATTAGCATACGGTCGTAGGCTGCCCTGTTAGGTGATAGACAACCTGGCATAGACCTCTGTAAGCCTCAACCTTTCTTAATTGGAGCTGAAACGTCCCAGAACATATTTCAAATATAACTTTGTAAGCTTGACTTAACAGCTCCTGCCGTGTCGTGTGGCCTCGTGACATTTGGCTCGTGGCACTTTTGGCTTGTGCACAGGGGTCATCTGCTAAATACTGGTTAACATGCATGAAAAATACATTTTCACACAAACTGGTGGCAAATGGTCAAGTGGTGCACTGCAGATTCTGAAATGTATACCTATATGCATGCAAGGATCGCATCATATAACATGATCAAGAGTTCTATCAGTACCTGCAGTTACATAGCATTTCAATGCCCATTAAAGGACCACCTCAGACAATGGTTGTTGTTACCACAAGACCTGTTCTAACAGCGTACTGACACCATTCCACTGAGCGATGGACATGTGTATGCATACCCTAGATAGCTCATGATTGTAGACCTCATTTATTTCTATGACTTCCAAGGAGTTCCTGTCGTCAGAAACCCTACACTTTATGAAATCGGGACAGTTGTCTTGAAAGGTGATGAAAAGAAATAACCAGGTTACCTTGATGCAATGCTAAATTACAGAGGGTGAATATGCTGCATGAAGATACCAAGAAGCTTGTACAAAGAAAAGTGAGAGAGAAATGGCAGGATTTTTGAAACATTGAAATAAACTACAAACTATACTTGTCAAACCTGTTATTAAGGAATGGAAATCATGCAGCAATCAAAAACACAACATGGAGGCCATTTTGGTTCATCTTCACAAAACACATACCCACACCTCACACACAGCTTCATACTTATGAAAGAGGACAAACCAATATGCAAGGAGTATGGAGATGAACTAACAATAAACCATATCTTACACGTGCGCCAGAGTCGACAAAATAAGAGGAAACACTTTGTACAATTTTGCAACAGATCTCTTTCCATCCTAGCATGATCCTAGGAGAGACGTGCAAATTTCCTGCATTTTTGGTTTCCTAAAATATTCCTAAACAAGCTACATCCTAAAGAACATTTTAGTCATTACACACAAAATAAATACATTAAACCTTGTTCTTGGTGCATGGCAGCATTAGTCGCTTATGCACCATAAAAATCAACACAATGCTGTAAGGTATACCTTGGTTAGCTATGTTATATGAGACAAGCTTTCGGTCTGGTGTGGTCCTTATTCTCGTGACAGCGCTGTCATGAGGGTCTATGTCCCAGCGATCGGAAAGTTACCTATTCCAATAATTTTACAAACTGAAGGCGATTCTACAGGTTTCTAAAGACTGGAGTGCTCAAATGTTTTATCAACTTCCGCCTGCCTTGACAGCCTGGAGTGAAACTGTTGAAGAGAATACATTTTGTACATTTAACGTGTTTCTGAAGGCGTTGCTTTCAATTACGGGACCCACAAAAAGCAGCTGAATGTCAAACGCCGCCTAGGTAGGCTTTCTAGCAAGACAGGGGTGTAGCGTGGAAAATCGCTCCGCCGGTCCATCGCTGGCGCCGCTAACTTGACAGGCGAACTGTTCAAACTTATAGCTACTGACCACAGCTGAAACACTGAATTGCGCATTATCAAGGCAGAATTTCTCTAACACTAAGCACTGGTAGCTATCGATTTCGCGCCCAATATTGTGAAAATTTGTCCTCTCTTCGATCATTGATACGTCCACGGTTGAACATTTATGCGCCTCGGTGTAGGCCAGCCGTTGGAACATGGATGCGTGGTTGTAGCAACGATCACTTGCATGACACACTCTGCAAAATTCCAAGATTCAGCTTCTACAACGAAATCTGCAGCGCACATTTTCTACCGCGTACCTAAGTCCGGCGACGCATGCATATCGATCCCGATCGTTTCAAAGCTGCGCGGCCGTTCAGTCGGGTCACGCTAACCTCGAGCATGCGGGGGTTTAAACTACATGTACGCAAAATTCAACGACAAGAAAAAGATGCAGGCTAAGCACTTTAGTCTAGTCTTCCCCTAAATACCAAATAACATTGCTGTTCACAGAGAATTCGGATCTTTCCGGTTGTGCACTCTTGCGGTGCGGTGCAGTAGGTCTTCGCCTCGACGAGTCGATGTGCAGCTTGCCGCAGTAGCAGCGCAGGCCTCTAGTAGATTCGGCATGTCTTGTGTCATGGCTCTGAGGTAGAATTTAAACGAAGAATTTAGCTAGAAACATCCTGTTTCCTCGGTCTGCATGTGAGGAACGAGCATAATGCCATTTCACATACATACTTTGGACTGCCGAATGTTCTGCACGGCGAGGTGTGTGTGTGTTGTGCCGGCGCTAGATCTTCGGAGGTCGATGCAGGACCTAAGACAGCGTAAATGCTAGGAATAGCTCGCTCGCATTACGGGCAGATCGAGGTGATAGTTTAGTGCAAAGCGAAAGCTGCTCGTGAATGTGCGTATCTCGATGCTGGTGGAGCTGGTGCAGTACGTAGCATCGCCTGCAGCTATGTGCGTGACAACGATGCTTGCCGTACACAACCCTAAGTGAAGACCGTGATCTATGTTAGAACGGATGCACTCTTCGTAGCACCTCATCGAGAGTCGCGGCTAGCTGATATCATAGCGGATAAGATTCATTCACGCGTAGCAAGCGGAATGTGGCCGCGTTCGACGTGCATATAGCCATGAGCCTGTATATCGACGTCCGCCGTATCTTTACGAGAATCGAATGGATACGTCGGACGTACCTTTAGACACTTCGATACATTTAACCTGCTTAATCATAGAGTCAAGTACGATATATAAACAGGCTTTCTCGATTCAATCTAAAGTACTGCAGGTCAGAGCACGAACCTTCTATCTGCGTGGGCTTGACACTGAATTCGCCGGTCTCACTCGCATGAGACACGCGCAAACTGTTTAAAAGTCGATAAGAAAAACAAAGTTGTCATTAGGCAGGCCCAAGCATTAGGCGCGTGAGCGCGGTACAGCGCAAGAAACGTGCAAAGTAAATCTAGAAGACTGGTGGTTGCGCGCTTTGTTTTCCTAAAATCCGCTCTTCTTCTGCTGTATTGGCGAAATCCTTGGAATTTTTTCTGCAATATTGCAGAAATACTGTAGAAGACACGTTTTCATCGCCAACAAACCCGCCGTAAACTCGGAAGCAGACCTACGCATCGTGCGTTTCTGCGAGCGCCGCCTGCTGCCGATCCACACTATGGATGGATGGATGGAATGGATGGAATATAGGAGCGTCCCCTTTGAAATGGGGTGGTAGCAGTAGCTATCATGCTCATTTTTCTCCCTATATCTTAATTATTGATTTAGAATGGTTAATTAAACCACCATTCTATTTATTAAATTTTGTTCCTACATTACTAACATTATATGTCACTTCTCTGCTTTTAAGCCACCAGTCTTCCAGTCGTTTTTTGCTAGTTTCCACCGCCGATTTATTCACCCGGCCACTGTTATCTCTAAACCCCAGAGCTTCAGGAACAGTGATTGCGCCTGCACCAACTTCCGGATGGATACCATTACATTCGAGTATAATATAGTCAATTGTTTCACTGAAATTTCCACATACAGCACATGCGTCATCTCCATTGTTAAATTTCTTTTTGTAGCTGCGTGTTCTAAGGCACCCTGATCTAGCTTCAAAAAGTAGGGCACTGCCTCTTGAGTTATCAAAGAAATCTTCCTTCCTGATCTGCATTTTCCACTTTCGGTATAATTCCACTGTTTTTTTTCCATCGAATTTATCCAATTTTTACCTTCTGTGTTTTTCACCTGTTGCTTAATGCTCTTTATTTCTCCGTCCTTGTTACTAGCATACTTACTAGTTAGTTTCCTAGTTCTTTTCCTCCATTGTGAGTCAACGCTTTTTAGGTACAGGTATTTAAATACTTTAGCTGCCCATCTGTTACTGTCCAATTTCCTCAGGCGTCCCTCACATAATATTTTACTCTGAGCTTCCCGTACTTCGAAAGATGCCCAGCCCATATCTCCCTGTACCGCCTCATTTGTAGTTTTGCCCTTGGCACCTAGTGCTAATCGTCCAACGGATCTCTGATTTATTTCTAATGTCGACTGTACCTCTGATTTTAGGCACAAAACCGCATTTCCGAAAGTAAGTCCGGGCACCATAATTCCTTTCCAAATACCCCTCAAAACTTCATACCTATTGTATCCCCACAATGCCTTTTGCTTCATTATCCCGGCATTCCTTCGCCCTTTGGCCTTAAGTGATTGCTCATGCTTTCCAATGTATGCCAATCCTTCGTTTACCCATACCCCCAGATATTTATATTCTGCTGCTCTAGGTATTTCAAGGCCTTGTATTTTAAGACCCTGGTCAGTTGAGCCGTTGAAAATCATCAGACCCGACTTAACGGCGCTGAAACTGAAGCCTAGAGCGTCCCCTTCGTCTCCGCAATACTTAACTAGAGTTTGCAATTCTTCCAGACTCTCAGCTAGCAGCACAATATCGTCTGCATACATCAAACCGGAGTGACGGTGGCGCCACCTCTAGGTCGATCTCGTGGCGAATATCATGTAACCAGAAAAGTTTCAAACTCAGAAGCTGGTGCCAAAAAATGATAAATAAAAAACTCTCTTGCTACCCATCCTACAACAGGGGTGCCATGCTCCCTTGAAACCTGGCCAGTTAAAAAGTAATGGGTGAGATACCATTTACTTTCCTGTCTGCCTTTTTATCAATTTTCTTAGCGCTTTTTTTTTTTTTTTTAACCCTGTAACTGGGTTGGAAGTACTTCGTCGAAAGGTAGACATAAGCCAGACGGGCGAGCAGCGTGTGAATACGACACAATACGTTATTTATACTAACAAGCTTCTCGGTTACAGACTGCCTGCGGGAGCGAAAATTCCCGAGGACCTCGCTAGAGAACGAGTTTATGGTATCCGATAGCTTAGACATAGATACACACGCGAAAGAGGCGACGCAGAGCGCAGGCTTTTCGAAGGCATCACTAATCACGCTCACACCCTCGAGGAAAGCAAATGCATACTTGCACGACGCAGACAGTCGGCGTAGCGACATAACACGTAAACACAAGACATCTGCGTACTGAAATTGACACCGAGCAATGCAAGCGGCACCATCAATCATGAAAGAATTGTTTTACTAGTTCTGTGAAATGCGCTGTTAATTTAAACGCACTATCGCGCACAAGGCAAATCTAATCAAAAAACATTTTTTTTTTTTTAAATAATCGTGATGACCCTTCTCGCCATGAATAGCTTCATATTATCCTCGGAAACGAAAAAAAGAACTGTAAACCGAAGAAAAAAAAAAAGTTTTACAGCTGAGCGCTATCAAACAGCGGCAACAAGCGCGACGACCGGAGGCTCGCACGATGAGCGCGGCGCCTTTCCATTCACGCTGAATAATGGCGAAATCGTTGAAGTCCTTACCTGTAGCAATATGTACACACACTGCAGTGCCAACGTGCTTCCGTCTCTCAGCAGCATCGGCGACAAACGTCGCTTTTCTCCACGGCAGATTTCATAAACACGTTCGTCAGCTGATCACGATTTTTTGAGGATCTTCAGTGACGCCGGCGCCTGAACTCCGGTCTGATAGTCCCTGGTATACTTGGATCATGTCAGAATGCAGCGTGAACCGTGATAAACGCGACCACTTTTCACAAAACACTACAAATTTCGTCACAAACAAGGAACAGCAATACATTTTCAAGGGACGAGTTATGCGGGACCCTTCATATTATGACAAAAAAGACGCGTATATCCGTTGTCGCGCATCGATGACTAGCTGGACAGAATGCGGCGTGCTAAGTATTTTTTATCTATTGATTTGAAAAGCAGCTATTGGCAAATCTAAGTGGACGAAAGAGACTGAGAAAACCGCATTTGTCACTCCAGATGGCCTATATGAAAAAATTCAAAGTACTCCCATTTGGATTTTGCTCTACCCCAGCTACATTACAACGGATGATGGACACCATGCTCACTGGCCTCAAGTGGCAGACCTGTGTACTTGGACGACGTCGCCATTTTTTCGCAAACATTTGAACAACACCTCCAACGCCTTCTAGCTGTCTTGAAAGCCCTCCGTTCTGCTGAACTCACGCTGAAGCCTCGGAAATGCCACTTCGGGAATACAGAATGCAAGCTTCTTGGTCATGTTGTGAGCGCTGACGGGATGCGCCCCGGATCCCGATAAGGCTGTTGCCGTCGCACGGTTTCCCGTTCCAGCTAACAAGAAAGCTGTTTAGCGCTTTCATGGGTCTGTGCGCGTATTATCGGCGGTTCATTGCGGAACCCCTGTTTTGCCTCACAAGAAAGGACCCCCTTTGTGTGGAACACTGAGCAGGAGACGGCCTTCTCTTTGCTTCGCGAGAGCTTCAAATTTCTATTCTGGCGCACTTTGATGAAGAGGCTAACACCGAGGTGTACACTGACGCCCGTAGCATTGGTCTTGGCGCGGTCCTCGTTGAGTATCAAGACGGGATTGAGAGAGTAATAGCCTATGCTAGCCCACGGCCGGTCTCGAGGGAGAGGGCGCGCGCTCTTTCTTACGGCCTTCTGAATCACCGCGGGAACCATGGGAACTTTTCTCCTTGAGTTACGCTCTCCGCCACCGCAAGGGGCGCGACCTGCTCACTGTTCGCTCCGCGTCTGCTTCAGCGGCGGCGGGTGGTTTTTGCCTGGTTTCGCGTTGTCGCTCGCGAGTTTCGTGGTGAGTGCAGCCCCGAAATTAAAGAGCACAGAAGGTAGATGCTGCAGCGGCATGTCGTCAACGTACCATACGTGAACGGATATAAAAAACACTGTCGTTCAGAAAACGTTCGACAAGCATGGCATACATTGCGGCACGGTAGCTACTTTTGTCCATTGTAATTCGAATCTTTCCCAAGCCTGTGCAAGAATAGGAACAAAAAGAAAACTGAATGAGCATGCAGTGATCACATCGAAGCTTCTTCAAGGCTAACATGACAGCAACTCGTCTGCAACAGCAAAACCGTCTTTCAGCGCTAGATGCGAAACCATTCATGTAGCACCGAAGATGAAAATAATTTCATAAAAATGTAATGTAAATTGAAAATGCTTGCATGATATAAAATATTAGTATAACAGTCAAAGTAAACGTTGTAGGGTTGAGTTCTAAATGTTATTACAATTCATATACTAGGCAATGTGTGGTATATTAAACATTATTTTAATTTTGCAAATAAACATTGTTTTAATGAAATTTTTACATGATATTATGCTTATTATGAAAACAAAAAATGGTTGATATTCATGACACCACTTGTGCTCGAAGTGGTAAAAAAAAGCCAATAAATGATGGTGATACTCGATGCAGTGACTTACAAATGAGTTCACCTGCTATATCGAAAGTATGCAAGAAACTTCTAAAGCGTTAAAGAAGGACACTCTCACTGAAGGCTCATTTCAAGCCTTATATAGCGACTCATTGAAGCTCTCTTCGGGAAAGTAAGGTTAATGTGCGGAAGGGAATGACATGTGCCAGATGCGAGAGCCGTAACAGCTAGCGGCACATGACTACATGACTACATTGTCAAGACGGACGTTTCATCTGAGATAAAAATCAAGGCACTGAAGGAAGTGATGGCATCTCCTACCATCCCATTTCCCACTGTCACATATTCCGGTTCACCTTACGTCGCTGGATATATCGTTTAGTTAATCCACTTCGGGTGTGACGCTTGCGCTATTGTTGAAACTAGCGAAAGAAGCAGCCCCATGTAGTACGCTCTTCTACGAGGACAATGTTCTAGTGGACTGCATTATCCGAAACCAGAGCTTGTTGCCCTATTGGACAAAGTTTTTTTTTTTTTTTCGAAAAAAGCTGCCGTGCACCTACTACACACAAATGTTCTTGAAGTACTTCAGATCCTGATTCAGTCAGCATTTCAGAACTCAACACTGAGTTGCCCGAAAGGAATTGACAACACCTATGTTATTAGGTCCGCTTCTTTGATATTTGAAAAATTTCTCAAAATTCTTCTTCTCAATTAATTATACCAGGAACGTGACAGAGAAGACCGAGAGGCCAACTCCTTATGTACACAAGCCGTGCAGGAAGATTTTGAGCCTGAATTTTCTAGACGCAGGTCGCATTTTGATGAATTGATGAATGTATAGTGCAATGTGTAACTTTGAAGGACAATTTTTTTTTATTTTTTGCCGCTCTTTTCGATTCTGCTTAACTGTTTATGCCCACTTCCTTGATTAAAAGTAGTCGCTAGACTACATATACATCTTCGGTCTTTCAACCGACTGATATGTTTTGAACGAAGTTAGAACAACCCACTCCACTAGACAAGTGAAATTTTTACTATATGAGTAAATTTTTGTTATTTGCTCTGAATCTGAGACGCGCCATGAATTTTTGCCGGTGCCTCTTCTGATCTAAACGAAAACGGTAGCGGTTGCCAGAATCTCCACCCAACAATTCGCCATGCACTCACGTCAGGTCGCGCTACACCTGCTTAAAACATTCAAAGGTAGATTGCATAGCCTGGTAAATTTATTTTTGCACAAAACTTAGAGGTAAAAAATGATGAAGTGTACCCGAAGCTTCATTCGACCGTGCACGGCCGCACTGACGAAGGAGCGCGCGCGTGAGCGGATTGTTGACTGTATTTTATTCCTCGTACATGACGAAGTCAAGAAAGCACTAAAAACTATGAAAAGGAGGAAATCAGCTGGAGAGGATCAGATAACTACAGATTTGCTGAAGGACGGGGGGGATATCGTGCTAGAAAAACTGGCCACCCTGTATACGTAGTGCCTGGTATCATCGACGGTACCGGAACCATGGAAGAATGCAAACATTATCCTCATTCATAAGAAAGGGGACACTAAGGACCTTAAAAATTACAGACCAAACAGCTTACTGTCTGTTACGTATAAGGTATTTACTAAGGTAACCGCTAATAGAATCAGGAACCTTAGACTGCAATTAAGCAAAGGATCAAGCAGGGTTTCGGAAACGGTACCCTACTATCGATCATATCCATACCATCAATCAGGTGATAGAAAAATGCTCGGAATATAACCAGCCCTTATACATAGCATTCATTGATTACGAAAAAGCATTTGACTCAGTTGAAACCTCGGCGGTGATGCAGGCATTGCGAAATCAGGGGGTAGACGAGCCGTACGGGAAAGTGCTGGAAGATATATATAGTGGCTGCACAGAAACCATCATCATCATCAGCCTGATTATACCCACTGCAGGGCGAAGGCCTCTCCCATATCTCTCCACTTAACCCGGTTCTGTGCTAGCTGCATCCACTTGACCCCTGCGAACTTCTTAATCTCATCCGCCCACCTAACTTTCTGCCGCCCCCTGCTACGCTTTCCTTCCCTTGGAATCCAGTTTGTTACCCTCAGCGACCATCGGTTATCCTCTCTTCGCACTACATGTCCTGACCATGTCCATTTCTTCTTCTTAATTTCCACTAGAATGTCGTTAACTTGAGTTATTTCTCTAACCCACTCTGCACGCTTTCTATCTCTTAATGTTACCCCTACCATTTTTCGTTCCATAGCCCTCTGAGTTGTCCTCAACTTAAGTAGAACTCTCTTGGTTAGCCTCCACGTTTCAGCCCCATAGGTGAGTGCAGGCAAGATGCAACTGTTGTATACTTTCCTCTTGAGCGATACCGGTAAGCTGCTAGTCATAATCTGCGAGTGCTTGCCAAATGCGCTCCATCCCAATCTTATTCTTCTTGTTATTTCCTTTTCATGGTCCGGATCTGCGGTTACTACCTGTCCTAAGTAGATATATTCGCCTACTACTTCCAGTATTTCGCTACCTAATGTAAACTCGTGTTCCTTCCCGAGGCTGTTGAACATTACCTTAGTCTTCTGCATATTGATTTTCAAGCCTACCGTTCTACTTTTCCTGTCTAGGTCATCAATCATTATTTGCAGTTCATCTCCCGAGTTGCTTAGCAAGGCAATGTCATCAGCAAATCGCAGATTACTGAGGTATTCTCCATCTAGCCTTATCCCTAACTGCTCCCATTCCAAGTCTCTGAATACTTCCTCTAAACAAGCTGTGAATAGTACTGGGGAGATTGTGTCTCCTTGCCTAACACCTTTCTTTATGGGAATTTTGTTACTTTCTTTATGCAGAACTATGGTTGCTGTGCAGCCACTATATATATCTTCCAGCACTTTCACGTACGGCTCGTCTACCCCCTGATTTCGCAATGCCTGCATCACCGCCGAGGTTTCAACTGATTCAAATGCTTTTTCGTAATCAATGAATGCTATGTATAAGGGCTGGTTATATTCCGCGCATTTTTCTATCACCTGATTGATGGTATGGATATGATCGATAGTAGAGTACCGTTTCCGAAACCCTGCTTGATCCTTTGCTTGAATGCAGTCTAAGGTTGTCCTGATTCTATTAGCGATTACCTTAGTATATACCTTATACGTAACAGACAGTAAGCTGATTGGTCTGTAATTTTTAAGGTCCTTAGAGTCCCCTTTCTTGTGAATGAGGATAATGTTTGCATTCTTCCATGCTTCCGGTACCGTCGATGACACCAGGCACTGCGTATACAGGGTGGCCAGTTTTTCTAGCACGATATCCCCCCCGTCCTTCAGCAAATCTGTAGTTATCTGATCCTCTCCAGCTGATTTCCCCCTTTTCATAGTTTCTAGTGCTTTCTTGACCTCGTCCTTCGTCACTGGTGGAACGTCTGACTGTTTTTCCCTACCGCCAATCTCATTACGGTCCTGACTACTTTGGCTACTGTAGAGATCTGTATAGAACTCCTCGGTTACTTTGACTATCTTGTCCATATTAGTGATGACGTTGCCCGCCTTGTCCCTTATCGCATACATCTGGTTTTTGCCTATGCCCAATTTCTTCTTTACCGCTTTAAGGCTTCCCCCGTTCTTTACAGCATGCTCAATTTTCTCCATGTTATACTTCCTTATATCGGCCACCTTGCGCTTATTGATTAGCTTTGATATCTCGGCGAATTCGATCTGGTCTGTTGGATTGGAAGCTTTCATACTCTGCCGTTTCTTAATCAAATCTTTCGTCTCCTTAGACAGCTTACTGGTATCCTCTCTAACTATCCTACCGCCTACTTCTACCGCGCACTCAGTAATGATATCTCTGAAATTATTGTTCCTTGCCTCTAGGGTAATGTCGCCATACTCAGTTAGAGCTGAATACCTATTCTGTAGCGAGATCCTGAACTCTTCTGCCCTCCCCCTCACCGCTAATTCGTTGATGGGTTTCTTTCTTACTAATCTATTGCGTTCCTTCTTCAGATTTAGGCTAATTCGGGACCTCACCATCCTGTGGTCACTACATCGAACTTTCCCGATTACCTCTACATCCTGCACAATGGCGGGGGTTGAACACATTATGAAGTCGATTTCATTTTTAGTCTCTCCGTTAGGACTTTTCCATGTCCATTTTCGGTTCTTCCGTTTGCTGAAGAAGGTATTCATGATTCGTAAGTTATTGCGCTCTGCAAACTCAACTAGTAACTCCCCCCTGCTATTCCTAGAACCAATGCCATAGTCACCTACTGCCTTGCCTCCTGCCTGTTTTTTCCCTACCTTGGCATTGAAGTCGCCCATTAGTACAGTATACTGCGTCTTTACTTTTCGCATTGCCGATTCTACATCTTCATAGAAGCTTTCAACTGCCTGGTCATCATAACTACATGTAGGTGCATAGGCCTGTACAACCTTCAGTTTATACCGCTTATTAAGCCTAATTACGATGCCTGCAACCCTCTCATTAATACTATAGAATTCATCTATATTACCCGCTATATACTTATTGACAAGGAAACCTACTCCTAGTTGTCGCCTCTCTGGTAAACCTCGATAACACAGTACATGCCCATCCTTCAGTACAGTATATGCCTCATTCGGCCTCCTAACCTCACTAAGCCCTATGACATCCCATTTCATGCCCTCTAGTTCCTCTAACAGCACTGCTAAACTAGCTTCACTAGCTAGGGTTCTAGCATTAAACGTTGCCAGGGTCAGTTTCCAATGGCGGCCTGTCCAGCGGAGCCAGGCTTTCTTAGCACCCCCTGCTGCGTCACAGGTCTGACCGCCGCCGTGGTCAGTTGTTCCGCAGCCGCTGGTGACTGAGGGCCGAGGTTTTATGGAGCTTATCATAGGAGGTTGTGGCCAATTACTGCACCAGGGTGGCCAGCTCCTGTTCTGGTGAGGGAGTGCGTTGCCGGAGGTGTTCACCGGCATCAGGTCGCACCCCAAGCCTGTATATGCAATTCCATCGACACGCGGATTTTTTTTTTTTTTTTTTTTTTTTTTTTTTTTTTTTTGTCATCCGGTGGAGAATTGCGCGGCACCGGGACTTGAACCCCGGTCCTCTTGCATACGAGGCGGATGTTCTACCGCTACGCCACCGCTGCACATACAGCAACCATAGTTCTGCATAAAGAAAGTAACAAAATTCCCATAAAGAAAGGTGTTAGGTAAGGAGACACAATCTCCCCAGTACTATTCACAGCTTGCTTGGAGGAAGTATTCAGAGACTTGAATGGGAGCAGTTAGGGATAAGGGTAGATGGAGAATTTCTCAGTAATCTGCGATTTGCTGATGACATTGCCTTGCTAAGTAACTCGGGGGATGAACTGCAAATAATGACTGATGACCTAGACAGGAACTTGTAGAAAGGTAGGCTTGAAAATCAATATGCAGAAGCCTAAGGTAATGCTCAACAGCCTCGGGAAGGAACAGCAGTTTACATTAGGTAGCGAAGTACTGGAAGTAGTAGGCGAATATGTCTACTTAGGACAGGTAGTAACCGCAGAGCCGGACCATGAAAAGGAAATAACAAGAAGAATAAGATTGGGATGGAGCGCATTTGGCAAGCACTCGCAGATTATAACTAGCAACTTACCGTTACCGCTCAAGAGGAAAGTATACAACACTTGCATCTTACCTGTACTCACCTATGGGACTGAAACGTGGAGGCTAACCAAGAGAGTTCTACTTAAGTTGAGGGCAAGCCAGAGGGCTATGGAACGAAAAATGTTAGGGGTAACATTAAGAGATAGGAAGCGTGCAGAGTGGGTCAGAGAAATAACTTAAGTTACCGACATTCTAGTGGAAATTAAGAATAAATGGATGCCGGAGGTGTTCACCGGCATCAGGTCGCACCCCAAACCTGTATATGCAATTCCATCGACACGCGGATTTTTTTTTTTTTTTCTGTCATCCGGTGGAGAATTGCGCGGCACCGGGATTTGAACCCCGGTCCTCTTGCATACGAGGCGGATGTTCTGCCGCTACGCCACCGCTGCACCTACAGCAACCATAGTTCTGCATAAAGAAAGTAACAAAATTCCCATAAAGAAAGGTGTTAGGTAAGGAGACACAATCTCCCCAGTACTATTCACAGCTTGCTTGGAGGAAGTATTCAGAGACTTGAATGGGAGCAGTTAGGGATAAGGGTAGATGGAGAATTTCTCAGTAATCTGCGATTTGCTGATGACATTGCCTTGCTAAGTAACTCGGGGGATGAACTGCAAATAATGACTGATGACCTAGACAGGAACTTGTAGAAAGGTAGGCTTGAAAATCAATATGCAGAAGCCTAAGGTAATGCTCAACAGCCTCGGGAAGGAACAGCAGTTTACATTAGGTAGCGAAGTACTGGAAGTAGTAGGCGAATATGTCTACTTAGGACAGGTAGTAACCGCAGAGCCGGACCATGAAAAGGAAATAACAAGAAGAATAAGATTGGGATGGAGCGCATTTGGCAAGCACTCGCAGATTATAACTAGCAACTTACCGTTATCGCTCAAGAGGAAAGTATACAACACTTGCATCTTACCTGTACTCACCTATGGGACTGAAACGTGGAGGCTAACCAAGAGAGTTCTACTTAAGTTGAGGGCAAGCCAGAGGGCTATGGAACGAAAAATGTTAGGGGTAACATTAAGAGATAGGAAGCGTGCAGAGTGGGTCAGAGAAATAACTTAAGTTACCGACATTCTAGTGGAAATTAAGAATAAATGGACATGGGGCAGGACAGGTAGTGTGAAGAGAGGATAACCGATGGTCGCTTAGGGTAACAAACTGGATTTCAAGGGAAGGAAAGCGTAGCAGGGGGCGGCAGAAAGTTAGGTGGGCGGATGCTATCAAGAAGTTCGCAGGGGTCAAGTGGATGCAGCTAGCACAGAACCGGGTTAACTGGAGAAATATGGGAGAGGCCTTTGCCCTGCAGTGGGTATAGTCAGGCTGCTGCTGCTGATGATGATGACACGATAAATATTCGATGTTGATGACGGACTTTGTATAAACCATAAGGGGCGAAATGTCAGGACTTGCCGGTTGCAACTGACGCGGGCGAAGCTAAAAGCGAGCGCGCGTTTCCCTTGCGCGTGAACGGCTGTTGCGGAGGAGCAGCAGTGGGGCGGTGGCGACCCCACCGAGGCGCGGCGGGCGGTGGAAACAGACCCCATTGGAGAGGCCGTAAGAGAAGAGAAGCGCTCTCTCCCTCGATACCGGCCATGGCTAGCCGCACTCTCTCGTGCCGAAACGAATTACTCCACGTCGGAAAAGGAGTGCCTTGCGGTCGTGTGGACCACTATTTTCGCCCCTATATATATATATATATATATATATATATATATATATATTATTCGGAGGTCGTGGGTTCGGATCCCACCATCGGCACGTTTTTTTTTTTTTTTTTTTTTTTTTACTTTGTGTCTAATTATCTTTCCCCTAACAGATTACATTACTAATTTCTGTGCTTATCCAAGTAAACATTAAAAAAAAAAAAAAAGACAAAAGTACCATCCCCAACGCTTTCCTTGGCCTCGCCGACTGTTGGCTTCTTTCCTTCATATATATATATATATATATATATATATATATATATATATATATATATATATATATATATATATATATATTCTAATGAATCCCTTGACGCCATCAATCGTGAGGCTATGCGTGCCATAACATGTCTCCCCCGTCTAACACTCATACCCGCACTTCAGGAGTACGCCCAACTAAATACGCTCGGCGAACTCATTGATCAGCGGATGACAAACAGAGCTCGCAGTCTTTACAACTTCATCGTTTAAGACACTTTCTCCGTGGTCGTACTGCCAGCTCACGGACAATCGACCCACTGCTTCACCGTCGGTATCATCCGCACATCTGCCTGTAAGGTACATATTTATACTGATGCATCACACACTGCAGAGCGAGGAGTTATTTCTGTATATAGCCCCTCTCATCACCCTTCTGAACTCTCACGTCACATACCGCGGATACGTGCACTCCTCTGGCACTGGGAATTCAAGCGATTTACAATGCCATTTATTCCTTTCCGCTCATTCCTACATTCAATGCAGTTCGTCTTTACACTGACTCTCTAACTGCCCTTAAACAGCTGAAGGCCGTTCAACGCAACTTCCAGATAGCTCAGTCCATTCATCTGCTTTGTGCAAAATACTGTTACGTTTCGCCACCGACAAGTGCGACAGCTGACGCGGCCACAGCGCAGAAACAGGCAAAGCAGCGAGCGTTTCGGCCATTTCAGCGCCGTCTGACCAGCCGCCAACGCTTCCTCCCGCGGGCAAGTCACACGTGCCCGTGTATGTGTGTGTGTGTGTGCGTGTGTGTGCAAACGCTGGCCAAGCCCGGCGCTCGAGGGAGAGTGCGTCGCCCTCGCCCGTCTGCGGGAGGTGGAGGAGATTCTATCGCGCCACCGACGATTGAGTCATCTCGCCTTGTTCGGACTTGCGGGCTCTCCCTTTTCCTCTGAACTGACAAGCCTATAAAAAGCAGCGGCAGACTCCACTCCGCTGCGACAGAGACTACCAGAGACGTCGCAGTGACGACGCTAGACACCAGCTGTGTGAGCGTGTCAGTATTCTCTCCGGGTCAGCTTCTCTGCCCGTTCCTTCATGAAGTTGTATTAAACGTTGTTTTGTTAGAAGACGGCTCGTCTTTGCTTGGACCGTTGATGCCGTCCGCCGAGCCACGGAGCCGCCAGGTCAACGCTAGCAATGGGGCTGCGAGCCGCATGTAACAATTAACTGGCGTCAGCGGTGGGATGAGACACGCGAGCCCCAAATATGCATGTCCTGTGCGCATATGCCGGATTCGCGGCCATGCTCGCGATCCACATAACATTTAAGCGGATGCTATGACACATTAACACATCAGACGACCCACCACCTTCCCCTCTTCCCCCAGATCCGTTCTTGTCCCACGTTTCCGATTCACAAGTTCTGCGCCAGCGAACACGCGCTCTCATTCCTCCGTATTCGAACCCTCTCCGCCGTAGTTTTATTCGGCAGGAGCTAGAAGGTATTTGTGCGCCGGATTCGGGCAGGGGCGGCTCTGACCCCATCTGTACGTCATCGGTGGCGCGAAAAAGATCTGCCATGTGACTGACAGGTGCCCTCACTGTGACGCTGCACCTGAAATTTGATATGCGTCACTTGTAGACGTGCCCAGCAACGGCTGCGGTTAGAAAACGGCTGCTCATGAAGGTGGGCCTGCGCGGTGAAACCGCGAATGTGATTAATGGACAACCATGTACACCGGCAACCTCTGCTACTACCTCAGTGAAACTGGACTTCACTCCTTTTAATTTTTTATCTCCTGCATTCCATTCCCCCTTTCTCAACTTATGCCTTATGGCAAACTTATCGAAAAAAAAAACCCCTCATGGCGAACGTTGTTAAATGCCTTGTGTATATCAACAGCCAGGAGATAGTCAGGCAGCGCTTTACGATGAGCTCTATTAGAACTCTTCGCCAAAGCCAAAGACAGTCATGAATCCCAAGGTTAGGGCTGGATGAAATCCAGGGCTGACGTTTTCGATGTAGTGACTAATTCGGGTATGGAGCAGGCGTTCAATGCGTTTACAGAGATGTGAAATCAGTGTATTTGGTCGCAGATTACTAGGAAGTGGAGGGTTTTTGCCAGGTTTAGGGATATGGAGAATAAGAGAAAGCTTGATGTCAAGAAGGCTTCTTGAATAAGCTAATCGCCCATGCGGCTTACAAGCCACGTATGATGGCCCGTTGGCGTCAGTACACAGAGGAAATGATTACGTGCCCCACTGCATGGCTCTAAAAGCAACCTGCAATGGAGTTTGGATGGATGGATGGAATATAGGAGCGTCCCCTTTGAAACGGGGTGGTAGCAGTAGCTATATCATGCTCATTTTTCTCCCTATATCTTAATTATTGATTTAGAATGGTTAACTAAACCATCATTCTATTTATTAAATTTTGTTCCTACATTACTAACATTATGTCACTTCTCTGCTTTTAAGCCACCAATCTTTCAGTCGTTGTTTGCTAGTTTCCACCGCCGGTTAATTCACCCGGCCACTGTTATCTCTAAACCCCAGAGCTTCAGGAACAGTGATTGCGCCTGCACCAACTTCCGGATGGATACCATTACATTCGAATATAATATGGGCAATTGTTTCACTGGAGTTTCCACATACAGCACATGCGTCATCTCCATTGTTAAATTTCGTTTTGTAGCTGCGTGTTCTAATGCACCCTGATCTAGCTTCAAAAAGTAGGGCACTGCCTCTTGAGTTATCAAAGAAATCTTCCTTCCTGATCTGCATTTTCCACTTTCGGTATAATTCCACACTCTGTTTCTTTTCCATCGAATTTATCCAATTTTTACCTTCTGGAGTTTGCTGAGACATGGGGCGCCACCTGGTGGCCGACGGGGGGTAATACTGAGGCGGCGCAGAAGCTGACGCCGTATATGTTGCGGCCGCTGTGTTCCTTCTGCGTTCGCGTTTTGTTATCCCAGTGAGTGTGGTTTACTCATTTAGTGACTTCAGTGGTCTCGTCCGATGCTTCGACTACTACGGATGTGAACAAGAATAAGAATAAGCGCAAGGGCGGCGAGAAAGACTGCCTCAATCACGAAGGAAACCTAAGCGTACCGCTTGCTGGGAGAACCTGGGGAGAATGATGAGAGAAGGAGATATTGGCTGCGAGAGAGTAATGTAACTGAAATTCGTTTTCTTATGGGGCCATTGGCGTACAGACGCCAAGAAGCTAAAATAAGACGATTGCCCGTGAGCGGAGGAAACTGTATAAACTTCTGACTCGGGGAGTCGCACGCTGGTTGGGGCACACTATACTCAGTACGCGCTGTAAAAGTTGGGGTGTACTGGTATATGCTGTGCAAGATCGAGTAGTATACGTCCAGAAAAGCAACAAAGCCGCGCAGCCGCAGCATCGTATTCCAGCCGCATTTCAACGGAGGCGAAATATAAACAAAATGTTCGTGGATCTGTGAACCGTATTTCTAATGCGGTGTCTATTCGGAACTACAAAGCCAAAATATCTTCAAAACTTCCAATTACAGATTTCAATAAGCATATTTATCTGTAAATTAGTTCTTAAGGGGCTGAAAAAGTCGAAGTGGCGGAGTGTATAGGAGGTATTCACTGAGGTCGTACTACCAGATGGCGCGAGCATCGTCCCGCCTCGTCCGCCATGTCGGAGGTCGCCGGTGGCATCGACGCGCGTCGGCTCGCGCTGTTTCAGGTTCGCTGTCAGGTGCCCGCCGTATATTGGAAGTGATCCGCAAAGTTTTATCAAGCTGGTAAATACGTCCACATACACTTTTCTTTGTTGAGCCCTTTATATGGGCACGGAGTTTGCAGCGATATTTTGATGCTCCGGGACATAACACGCTGTTCAGTGTTGCACCAGGCATCACCCGTGCAACAGCTCGACAGCAAAAGTGGCCGGTTACCCATTTAGCGAAAAACGACTTGCAGCTAGTTAAACCCGTTGTTGGCTGCCACTGAGGCAGAACACATCGTGAAAAGACAGCGAGCGCATTAAATTCTCCAATTCCAGAGCTGGCATGGCAGCGAAACACACTTTTAGTGGCGGTAGTCGGCAAACTGCCGAAGCTTCCACAGGCGCTGTTCCAGCAGTAAAGCGAATCAATGCAGTTGCTTAATTTGGGTGACAGAAGGTCGAGAAAAAAAAGTACTGTCATGTCCTCGCAGGATAAACGACCCACCCAGAGAGCATGTTTTACAAATTTAGTATCGGCTACGTAGCTCTGCTCGAAATGCACATAACCCATGGAACCTAGATTCGCAACAACGCGATGTACCGTCTTTGCCAAAAGTAACCAGGCTGCTCCGAAGGCTGCCGGAGCAAGCGCGCGGCCGTGTGGCGGCGTTGCGCTCGCTGTAGCTTATCGGTGCTCGTCAGCTCCGAGGGTACAACAGCTGACGTAACTTCGCACCCTCACTCTCGCCCGTTGGATGATAAAAACTAGGCGCGTATGATGTGTGGGCTGCGGTTTCACGCGTGCGAAGCCTGGTTGTGCCCAGCGAGGGCGCTCAGTATAGCGACGGGGCTGTTATATTTTCTCTGCAACTGCGGAAAACAAGAAAGCAGGTGATAGTAGACACGGTGAGCTCTTGTTCGTTTCTAGAACGAATATGTGCTAGATTTGCCAGATAATGCTGCTCTGAAATAAGGGTTCCGCGAACGAGAAAGCAGTCATGTGCATATAATGGCTAAGCGTGAGGAAGCTTTCATTATCGTTTGTTACCTATACCAAAACTTCATCATCATTATCAGCCTGACTATACCCACTGCAGGCCGAAGTCCTCTCCTATATTTCTCCAATTAACCCGGTTATGTGCTAGCTGCATCCACTTGACCCCTGCGAACTTCTTAACCACATCCGCCCACCTAACTTTCTGCCGCCCCCTGCTACGCTTTCCTTCCCTTGGAATCCAGTTTGTTACCCTTTTGCTACCAAAACTTGCCTACAAGCAAATGCAAGAATTTGTTAGAATCAAACATTATTCTTATTTATACACAGCCTCCCCAAGGTACTAGCACAATTTTGCAAGCCTAAAAGAGAGATAAGGTGGCTTGGAAGGGTTCACAAGCTTTCCCATAACTTTGTACCGGAGTTACGGTCCGTAAAATTGCAGTACGCAAGGCACCTCGGAGAAAGCATGTTGAAATTTCAATTAAGGTGCGTTATCATTCTTTATGTACAGGTGCATCAAACATGCAGGAAAGCGCAATTCTGCTGGTGTGTTTCAGTAGCGGATTGCAGAACACAAGCACGTATAATTATATAGCGAGAAACGCGACATCTATTTCAAGGCAGTTGCCGAGAAGAGCGAATAGCCCCGTCGCTATACTGAGCGCCCTCGCTGGGCATAACCAAGCTTCGCACACGTGAAAACGTAGACCACACATCATGCGCGCTTAGTTTTTATCATCCAACGAGCGAGAGTGAGGGTGCGAAGTTACGTCAGCTGTTGTACCCTCGGAGCTGACGAGCACCGATAAGCCACAGGGAGCGCAACGCCGCCACACGGCCGCGCACTTGCTCCGCCAGCCTTCGCAGCAGCCTGGTTACTTTTGGCAAAGACGGTACAGCGATAACGCTTGATAAAGTTGTAACTTGTTACTTGCAAGTCGGAGGAGGTGACAGCGTTAGCTGAGCGAACAGACACGTCGCAATGTGCTCACCTCTAAAAACGACACGCCGGTCATCGACACCCTCACGCACGTGTGGCTCTTGCCTCGCTTTCTTGCCAAAAATTAAAACACATTCGTGGCTTAGTAGGTTTTAATTTCTTCACCTGTCGCAAAACTTCAGACCGCAATTCACGTGGCAGGCACCAATGTCGGGGATTTCAACGCGAAGCAGTGGTCTTGTAGTACACGACACACCTCGACGAAGTTACCGCGGTCGTACGAGCCGGTGTTTTCACGAAGTCAACCATTTTGTCCAGACAGTCGTTTTTCTTGTTCCACGAAGTCCACGGGTGTATCCACTCGCTCGCATGGTTTTCGCTGGCGCACGCAGAAATTCTGTAAAGGCGCGAAAGGCTTACCCCACGGACCAGACCGAGTTGAATACTGCGGCTGGGTGCGGCGCCCACACACATGACCCATGCACGACCACACGTATGGCGAATTCTGCGCTGGCCGCTAGCGCCCCTAGCGGATGACGTCACGTGAATACCTCCTATAGAGGCCCGTGATATACTGTAACGCTGAGAATGGAACTTCGTTCTATGGTTCCGCGCCAAATATTTCTTTCACCGACTGCTCAAGCTGCTCAAGAGTCTCTTGTCCCAGACGTTGGACTCTTGAGCAGCTTTCATTAGTAGCAACAGTAAAAAATTCTAACTCTTAACGAACTCCTTTACGAAGCTTTGCCGTTGAGTGCTAGCATTACCCGCCGGCTTTTTCCAAGATTGAGGTACGGAGGTACAAAATGCACGCCAATTGTTGTTAAGAGCTTTATTTTTTCAACGATGTAGGAGGCCCCCTACTCCCCGCCCCCGGCACGCACAGTTTTCGTTGATGACGCACGCTACAACCGCACAGTGCTTGCAATCGCCACGACATACCGCACCGTACCTCCTGTAACCTCCGCGGCACTGTCGAAAGGTGCACCACGAACAAAAGTGTTCGTCATGGTATTGTCAGGCATGCGCACAGAGGAGGACAAGGAAGTGCAAAAAGAGGCTCTCCAGAATAGAGGTTGAAGAAGAGGAATCTCGCCATCTGTTGGTTAGCGCACCAGGCTAAGGTGCAGAATCACTCTGTAACCTTAATAGTACTAAACTGTAAAGCAAAACCGCGAGGAAATTATTTTGCTGCTGTAATCAAACAGCAAGAACAAAAAAAAAAAAAAAAAGAAACGGCGATCAATCTCTTCTCAGGTTCTCTCTGCACTTTTAATGTTTGGGTATGAGGTGTGAACGCAGTAGGTAAATGAAAAGCTACGTTTACAACATTTTTCATTCAATTATTTCTTAATTCATCATCACATATCCGACTAATGCCCTGAGAGAATAAATTTCGTTAAAAAAAAAAATTCCGTCTACTCACGCGAAATTCAAAGCTGTGTGCGCGGGCGTTCCGTCAGTTCCGTCGCGAGCGGCGCGCACTTCGCGGTGACGTCGACACCGTCCACGTTTTAAACATGAGCATTCTCGAACAGGCGGTGTCCTTTCATCAGTATTGGTTTTTGGAAGTAGCTCTGAGGACATTCGATTGCCTTAAAACCGCAGAAAATGAGAGCCGAGATGCTTCCAGCTGTACAACGCGAACGCAACCCGACTGCGCCGGCCTACTTAGATTACTCGGCACCGCCGTTGGCGGCGCCGAGTAATCAGGAACTCTGCTCCCTGCGGGAGCACATACAGGAACAATACGCTCCACTAGCGCCGCCTGGCCACTGCAGGTTGCCTAAAGCGCAGCGGTATATCTCTTCTCTGGGATTGCCCTTCTTTTTCTACTGGACGCTCCGAGATCGAATCCTACCGCCTGAACTACCGTTCCCTCCTAGTAACTGACGCTAACACACAAATGATGTTGGCTCCCTTAGTGGCCTGGTCAGAGCAATCTGATTTATGATGACGACCCGTGTCATCAACACCGAAGATTCTGCCTGTACTCCCCGGTACCCCCATCCATGGCCATGCTTTCCTATTAAATAAAGGACTTTCAACTTAACTTTTTTTTCGGAAGGGGGGTGTGGGTAACGCCACCTAACATTGCCAGGTGGCACATGACTGAAGAGTGCACCGATACAAAGGGACTAGCCAACGTCATCATGGACGATCAAGCTACAGTGCACTAGTTCACTGTAGCACTAGTAACCAAGTGTCGCTCGCGCTTGCGCGTCTGTGCTGGTTAATTGCTGCCGTTGTCTGGGATGACCCACTATCATAAAAGCTCTCCTTGGTGTCCCGAGTCACCGAGTACGTGACAATATATACAATTAACAATTAGCCTAAAATTGCAATCTGCTGCAGAAATTCCAATTTCTGGCCGTAGTAGGAAAAATGGCACTTAGAAGTGGGAATTCTGCAGTTTTAGTAGCTTAAAAAAAGTATTTCGGAGTACAAATTACAGCTCTTAAGCAGCGAAAACGTTGGGTTTTGCAGTGCAGAGGGGAGGAAAATAACCTCTAATCATGTAGGAGCATGCCGCGCTACTCCTCCTCTCTGGTAATGTGGGGACGCGCGGTGGTAGCAATGGGGGCGTCAGGGCATACTACGCTGAAAGCGCACGCGTTACGCACTATTTTGCACACAAAGCGTCTATGGCGTTCAGTTGATACAAAAGCAGGCGGGAGGTGCACTTTCTTTACATTTTTTTTTTAATTTTTACTTTGTCCCCTCGAAACGCTGACTTGGCTTGCGAACCGATCGAGCCCCCCCCCCCCCCCCCCCCTTCCGCGCTCAACCCTTGTTCAGTGTTCTTTCATATGTACAAAAAAAAAAAAAAAGTAAGATGCGGGGATGACATCGTTGAAACTAAAGTTTTTTTTCAACGGCTCTTTGCTTGGACGACGCCACAGGCAGAATGCTATCAAAGGGACATGAAGTGGTGTTTTGCTGGAGGAAATGGATCGGGAAAGCTCGAAAAACGAATGAGAAGCTCTAACTCAACGGCACCATCCCTTCTGTGTTCCTATGTGACGCGGTTTCATTGCATGCAGCTGAGCAAGGGCAGCATTTTCTTCTCAGCACATATATCAACTGCGCTCGACTTGAGAAAACTCCACATGAAAATCTTCGAGATGCTTTATGTTGTTCACACTGCAGCAGTCGCATCCGAAAACGTTCGGAAAATTTCTCGAAAGACGGTCGTGCTTAGGCGCGGCTTGAAATGCGTGCTCGCACATGCAGCCAATCGCACGAAAACAAAACTATATGGTGAAAGAGAGAAAACGGGCTGGCAGCTCACAAGATGCTTCGAGGCTTTTGCTTCCACTTTAAGCTTTCGCGTATCCTCTGTGGTCTAAAAGATCGAATAAACGAAAGTTCGCGTGTCACCGCGCGGACATATATACCACTAGAGTGCACGCGTGTTGCAGCTACCTGCCCTGAATGCTTATTTCGGTGCTCGCGGCGTCTTCTCATATCTTCACGAGCGCATTCACCGGGAAACTGCCAGCTACACTATGGACACGTACGACGCATATTGACGGCCGCACTTTCATTGACTTCCGCATCGAATTCAGTTTTCTGATCCACGGACGCGGCCGCTCCCGGAAACTACGAATTTTTCATACAAGACCTAGTGACACCACGCTTTGTGACACACGCTAGCGATCGATCACACGTGCAAATTGCGCAGGTTAATTTGTCAATAGCGCGAAACCGTGTGTGTCGCGAGTACTGTAATGCAATTTTTGATCGCGGCTATAAACGAGCAGAAAAATCCATGAATTTATTTGTTCGATGTTAAAGTTACAGCACAGTGCGATCCGCTTCTGCGGGGCGCCACTGCGATTGCGCAGATCGCCGTGAGGAAGTGCCATATGCTGGGTGCCTCGAGGCCACACGGCGCATGCCAACTGTGTCGGGGCCAACCAGTGCGTGAGCACAGGTGGCACCGACACATACTAAACAAGAAAACCAGAATGAGGAGACGGGGCCCCTGGCTTATGAGGGCGGATTGAAACCTACCGCCAGACACCTACTGGTAAAAGTGTTAATTCCTCGGCTCGGCGTCCAGCTCTCACTGGCCATTAGGCAAGGAAGAGAAACAGGAGAGAGTCTGACGATACTGTCGGACTCTCAATCCGCGTGCAGAAATTTTCAACAGGGTAAACTATCTAAGGTAGCGCACCAAATCCTTACTTCCACAAGCGAGCCAACAAAACAATACACTCAAACACTAGTGTGGATTCCGGGGCATGCAGGGATCACAGGGAATTTGTACGCAGACAGGGTAGCCCGAGGACATGCAACCTACCGTGCGCCCAACAGTCTCGCGACAGAGGACCTGATTCCGCTTGACCCTGACTACACCACAATACTACAACACTACAGAGGCTTGCGGAAAGTATATCCGGAGCCGCATAAAAAGCTCAGCAACGAGGAGGCCATAAATCTGAGGCGGCTACAGACGGGCACCTTCATGAATTTACACATATTACACATGATGCATCCCACGACATTAAGAGACGAGTGCCCGTGGTGCGGGAAGACCCCTACCCTGTACCACATAACATGGGAATGCAGCTCACATAAACTAAAAAAAAATTGAAAACCCAAATGAAAGACAGTGGGAGGCTTTGCTGGCCAGCTCTGACCCGGAGGCTCAGCTCTACCTGGTCACAAGAGCTCGCAAACTGGCGAAAGCCAGTGGTGCCCTAGACTGGGGGCGCCAACCGCTCGTCAGCCTCGGTTGAAGAGGCGAAGAAAAAGATCCCCGAGCAGTTAATAAAGTTCACTCACTCACTCACCCAGCTCTCACAGGGTTTTTTTTCTTTTATACCGTTTTTTACCACAAGGCATAAAGGAAAATGTAGAAAGAAAATTAAACGGGGTATTAGATGAAAGAATAAAGGTTGGCTGCTCTAATAAAGTTGAAGAGGGAACGCTGACAAGGTCCTTGCGTCCAAGCAATGTACAAAGATGGGTTGTTCCGCGAAAGGCCCACTGCCGTCAGGTGCCGCATTCTTGTCGCGGGCAAACCCACAACAAGTGGTGAATATCTGCCTTATGATTTTGTGACTTGCAAACAGGACATCCTGGACGTTGATATAAATATCGGTATTGAGGCATTTGTGGTTGGAAGAGGCTCCATAAACCTCGCTGCGCATCTTCGGGGGCAAAAACCAGTGTTGGACACTTCGAGTTGCCATGTTTCATAGGTTTGAAAGACTGAAACAAGTCTATGTCGTGCACACGTAGTTGCAAAACCAATAGAGCCGTGAATTTTCAAGTGTGAAAACACACTAACCAGTGCAGTGTGTCACAAAGAAGTTTCACTGAAACTGAAGAAGACCACTTCTCAGAGAATTACTGCAGTCCTAGGCAAGCCAGAAGTTCAGCTGTTCGAATATGCAGGTTTCTGCATGCTTAATTACCAATGCCCCAAAATATCTCACATTCCTAAGGCACCACATTATCCAGCTACTGGCCATTTAAGTGACTAGCTGACATAGGTATAAAGCCCCGCTCTGGACGGTTCGATTGCCATCTCACCTACCTAACTCAACAGAGAGCAGAGGTCCAGGTTGGCAGCTCTTCATACAACAGGCCACATGGGCTCATGACGTCGTACAGCCAGTAGGTCGATCAATACCCAGCCACGTCACCTGCTAAATCCATGCCCATAATCTTGTGCTCACAAAGCCAATAATGCCAACAATGTCTGATTTTCTATTTTCTATAGAACGAGGCCCTTAACGCTATCGCATTATAATGTAATGGAGACAATGTGCAAAATGAAGATGAAAAGCTTCCGATTTCCTCACTACCACCATCATCCTTCACCTCTAAAGTACTAGTTCCATTGCTTCCTTCGGAGAGGTAAATAGCAAGGACGTACCACAGTGCCTCCGGGACAAGTCCCTTGTTATATCCTTGTCTGAGTATTAGTTGCTGCATTTGTGTTCTGTAAAACTAGTAATGCTAATGCATTGCTGTATCACTTTTTGTTCTTTTTTAAAATTTAGTGCGCTTAAAATGAAATTAGTGCATGGGGTAATGGGGAGGAACTGCCAAGAAAGAGGAAGGGGGGACTACAAGCTTATTAGCCAAGGGCTCCCATTTTTTAAATTCCAGCCCTGGGGACTATCAGAACAGCAGATTATGTTCACAAATTGTTTGAAATTTTGCAGATTTCTATATCTCAACTTTCTGCGCCACTGCCGCAGAAGGGCTGTGTAGACATGCGAAAGCATCGGCTTCAGTTTATTCTCGCTGTATTTTTTCAATGACCTTTCGATGTAAGTGTGGCGAAAAGTGACCAAAAACTATTTTATAGCAGCATGTAGCAGGATTTGCATAAATGGCACAGCTGTTCCACAACTAAGTAGCTAAACGTTATGCTAATCCTGAAGTCATTACTATAAAATAACAGTACATTTCTTTTTCTCACCATTTATGCATGTGCAGTAATTGATTTTACTTCCGACAAGCAGAATGTTTCCTCACCAGCCTCACTAAACTGACACTGTCACAATGCACACAGATAGCCAGAGCAAACTTTATGACCACACTACCAACAGAACATATCCGGCCCGAGTGCCTAAGAGACACAATGGAATCCGTGAAATTACTTTAAGTAGCCTTCTTATCTGGCTGGAAGATTACAGCCATAAGAACGCATTGTCGAAGAACCACGAGCACTTTAGAAATACGGTTAAAAGACTAAGACACTCCAAATTCCCCTTTCCCCACACCTCACTCACCACAAATTACTTGCTTGCCTCTACTATGTACAAAACTATAAAATAACACCAGCATTAAAGTTGCCCGACTACGCACTATGTCGTGTTTACAAAAGAGGAATTTCCCAAAATATGTTTTCTTTGCTCACTGGATAACCTACAAAAATGAGAACAAGCATACGAAATCTGCAACAGTGATCCTTGGAACTTTGGCAGGTTCACCCCCGGACAGAGGAGGCAGCCAGAGATATGGAAAAACTGCTGCATTTAAGCGGACGATTCTTGCAATAAAATCTCAGTTGTTAGTAGCGCTGTGTCCCGACTTGTTTTCAGTATTTTTGTTGTCTCTGTCTAACACATACGGGCTGCACACATTAAAAAATAGATTGCCCCGCTTCCTTAATCAATTATCCCAAGTAAGCATTCTCTTTTTTAGATGCATCATTTCAAGAATTACTTTCATACTTTCTTTTTTAAATCCAGGTTCACCTTGAGATGAGGTTGTTTTGCTAAAAACAAAAAAGAAACAAAAGTTGCTTTCAAATTAACATTTCTGCCAACTTTTTCTCCTTTCATATGCTACCGCTATGTATTCTGCTATGCCCTACTCCTGTATTCCAAACCGTACATTGTATACATCAGGCAGTGTTATGCATTTTCAATTTGTGGCCAACCAATGTTTATAATAAATTGCATATAGTCAATGACCAAATTTTCGAACTAACTAGGGACTGCAAAAACGTCTGAAAAAAAAAAAAAATTTTGCAGAGGAAATTGCTTCACATAACTTCCGATTGCCACTGTGGTAGAGGAAAGGGTCACTAGGCCAGTCTGATGTTTGATGGTCTCGGTGCGCAATGTTTGCATAGACAACGAGTGGCAGTCGGCGTTTAATGGCTGTACCGCACCTCGTGGGCGAATACACTGGCTTAGGCGAAGTCCAGACGCAAAATCGAACATGCTGCTGCGAGTGTGCTGAACCGCCGCGTTTTGAGGATGCTTCACCACACAGTCTTATCTGCCATGCAGTTAAGCATCCTCAAAACTCTGCGAGGGTGTATGTGCAGCTACTGCGCTGCACTGCATACAGCGCTCTGTATTTCTAGCTTTACATTTGCTTTATATAATCGCACTCTCGACCCCCTTGAAGCCTGGATTAATGCCATCCCACAACACGTTATATGGAGGCTTGACTACTGGCAGTGGTGCCGTGGCAATAGCGAATGAAGTCTAAAAAATCGAGCAATTGATTGCGATCCATCCAGAATTTCGGGAACCCATACACATTAGTTGCATGGTGTAATGGTGATGCGAAAAAGTCTGAATAATCTAGCATATCCGAAAAATCAGGTGCCAGATTTTTCGGTCGTCGACTGTAATTGCTTAAGCTTGTAACAACTATAATGTGACCGCTGATATACCATACTTGAGGCTTTGTCAAGCTGCAGTGAGGCACCTTTTACTGCAGGCTCCCACCATTATGTAAACGTTGATGGTAAATAAAAGCTAATATTATTATTATTATGTCTTCTACAAACACAGAATAACTGCCCTGGCCACCCTTGCTGTCGGGTATGTGGTGCCTGCCTTGACTATGCATCCACATATTGGTCATGGCCACACATCACTCTGTCAACTCATTACCTCCAATAAAAATATAATAAATATACCTGCTTCAAACTATGTCCCGGTCCAATGCACTAATACCGGTAACTACAGCACCAAAACAGGACAATGCTGAATTACATGCTTTACTTCATTACAGTGCATACACACACACATAAAAAAAAAAAGACCACGGACGAATAAAGACACCAGAAGGTGATCTTCATATCTGTACATGCCCTTTCATCCAACTAGCACAGTTGTTTTAAATAACGTTTTCTGCCTCTTATATCCAAAACTGCAACAGCCAAACATATGACCATTCTCGCCTCTTTTATGCTGCACCCTTGCAAAACACTTGTCCTGCATCCTCTTTTTCTGCCGCTATTGTTTTCTGTTTCTGGGGTCAAGTGGATGCAGCTAGCACAAAACCGCATTAATTGGAGGCATATGGGAGAGGCTTTCGCCTTGCAGTGGGTATAGTCAGGCTGATGATGATGATGATTGCTATCTGTTAGAACAAGTTCTACGATGCCCACAGCACCGCATGCAAGATTTATTAGTGCTGATCTTGTTCTCCAGCTGACTGAGGTCTTCTAGGCATGCTCCTCTCACGCTTAGGGCAGCAGTACAGCTAACATTCTTTACACCCATGCTCACAAGCACACACAAAAAACACAACCATTGACTTTGCACCCAAATTTAATTCATGTTTATGTACAGTCAAACTTGATAAAGTGCCAATTTTGCACAGCTTTTTGTTGTATATTATATATATATATATATATATTTATATATTCTCTCCATAGTAACATACTACACAAAGTAACCGTGGTGTATGACGTCTTGGCAATGACTTTCAGGAAATAATGATTCAGTATAGGATACTATGTCTAAAACAATAATTACAGGCAGATTATTCCTGCAGGAGGTGGTTCTACACGGTGACAAAACACCTGCATATGCACACTCAGCAGTCTTGTTCAGCTTGTATCTAAATCTCCATTATAAAATAATATAAAGGAGCAATACAGTAAAGCTTCACAAGACTTAAGATATGCCAAGGTGAGCAGCATGGTAGACGAGAAACACTTTAAACAAGTATGTACACTTACAACCAAAGTAATGCATTACAAATGACTGCAGAAGGAAATATTTTCACAACCACAGCCGAGACAGTACATTTAAAACAAATAGGCCGTATTTCATTAAACCAGCAGGAACCAATAAAAATTGACTTGAAGCCCTGACAAGACATGAAACGGCAGCTTTCTACCATACATTGGCAGACAGCGTTGGCATACAAACATAAGTTAGCAAGAAAACCCAAAACCAAATGCAATTAAGCACACTTCAGTTAGGGCATTAGTATGCGAATTCTAAAATTTGCTGTGTGAAGATGGAATTTGAACTGTGCAGCAGACATGGCTACTGCTGTTGGAGCTGGAAGAGAAGAGCACTACCACCCAAAGTATATGCTAAGAGTGGCAAAAATTTACACCAAAACAAGTGCGCACAGTGGGTCCTTTTTCCTTTTTCGTTTCTTTTTTACAGGGTATGTACATCAGCTAGTGTGCCTGGCAGCACGAATGCATTCTCATTTCACAATCTTCGTTGTATTCCCTCAGGGGATTCCTGTGGGCCAATACAAGGATCAGTACGGGCATGTACAGAGCTTCAGAGCCCAGCTTTAAAGTACACAGCTAGAAATGGACCTGCAGCTGCACCAAAATAACAAAGCAAGATGCAGACAAAACAATAACAACAAAAAAGAAGCTTTTCCAGCTGTCTTCAAAACCCAAGAGAGTCTTTTGCAGACAAGCAGCTGGTTTTCCTTGCATGCAATGCAACCATCCTCTGGCTCCCCTGAGGCCTATACCTTTTTTTTTTTTTTTTCACTGGAATAGAAGCTCAATTTTCGCATTCTGAGCTGCATGTCTGTCTGGTGTGCCTCATTGCAGATAAGAGCCAAAATAAAACCTCTTCCATGCCAGTATTCATAAAAGTCAGGTGAACATTTGGACAAAATAAATACATAAACTGCAGAAGAAGGTTATGGCTTCATATCATTCCCCTGCCAGACATCAATCTTATAGTAGCAACTCTACAGATTTGAAATGTCACTAAGAGAGACCATTTAGTACAGGAACCAACCTAAATTACACCGGATGCCACCTTAAAGCAGCACCTAATGCTGACTAAAAGATAAAAGCAAACACAGGTTTAGCAGCCAACTGCTTGAAAAAACTGCTGCACCACCCATAGTGTCTGGATGGTGGTGTCTCTTATCACAGTAAGAAAACATACACAAGAAAAATTCAAGCCTACAGCCGCACCCTCTTGGGCCTGAATGCAGCAACATGTGATGCATGAATAATGTGGAGAAAGCGAAATTAACAATAACAAAACACAGCAAAAATTACCGTTCTGCTCATTCTTTTCTTAAGTCATTGCACATCATTAGGCAATGTAGCTTGCTGCCTTATTAGCATGTAACCTAAATGCCCTGGAAAGCTGGCTTTGGAGAGATCTAAGCTCCATATTAACACCTTTCTATATGATCTCATTCAGCCTGACAACATCCCCAGGTGCTTTTTTTTTTCTTTTTTTTTTTTTCTGAAGGCTGGCTGCCAGAAGAGCAGATGTACAGGGCAAATAAAGCATCATTCCTGAGCAAAACCTTCTGTCTCCTCTATGGCGTACGTTAGCTTCTCCACGAGCTGCTCATAGCTTTTGTAGGGAGGCAAGTCCAGCCGGTTGAAGCAGGTGTGACTGCGAGGAAGCCACGTTTCCTTGCCAACTTTTTCAATGCAGAAACGCTGTGGCCCATTGCTCCCTGAAAAAGGCCATTTTGATACCAGCATGGATGACAAAAACCATTCACAGTAGTCTGATATTTGTGCATACGTGCAAGGAGTACAGCTAGCTTTCTTTTCTACATGCTTCAAAATTAAAAAAAAAAAAAAAAAAAAAGTTACGCAAGCTTTATTAACCTTAATGCTTTGATGGTTTTTATCTTACAGCTAAGGAGGTGGATTTCTGTCCTGTAAGGCTTTTACCGAAACAGTGCCTATGTTTAATTTGAAATTTTGCACCCTGCTGAAGATACATGCTCACTGGGAGGTGATGCCGCCTTCTAGGACTTATGAAAGCACGAGAAAAGCTGCCTCTCAACCATGTTGATGAGGAAAAGAACCACTTTTGATTTCTAGCGTGCCACATAATTTTGAGGACAAGGTTTCGGTTTTACTGCGTGACCGTAATGGAATTGTGCAAAAGTTAATTTTTATCTTTCTGGCATCCTCTTGCAAAGGTCTCAAAATTCTGACTTGTTTATTAGCGCTCTTTTTAGTCTACTACCAACACTCATGGATCATTATTGCTGTATGGCTTACTGAAATTGCATATGTTAATTTCTACCTTTACTGGTGCTCTTGTTCGTTCTTTATATTACTGATGCTCATGTGGTATTATGGCTCTCTGTGTTCACCAAATTTCCCCCGAGTTATTCAATGACTGGCAATGCGGTGTTATGGTTGCATGCAATGTCTCCTCCCTAGACACTGGCAGCAATGCCTACTGACTTGGACTTGATTACATACACAGAGTCTGAATCTGACACGAATTGGTATTTGGAGAATGATAGCTCATCTTCAGACAACAGCTGCATTCCACCAGTTCTAGTTCTCAACATACCATTCAAGAAATATTGAATATTGTTACACTTATAAGTGATGCTGTAACCAAAATGCTGCCCTTAATGTTTTTTTTTTCTTTTTCTGTCTGTACTCATTTTGTTTATTAAACATCAGCAAAATAAAAATCTAACCACATTTCAACCATCAAATGGTTAACCCCTCATTTTATGAACAAAACTTATTTACCTTGTTACATGAAAACAGATGCAACTTTCTTATCAAAGTGAGCAGAAAGAACGAAAAGTGCGAAGCTACTTAATTGTTTATTATTAATAAATGAGAAGCTAGGGGACAGTCAGCAGAATGTAAAATGGTACTATCTCTTCTGTAGCTTAAGTGAACATATTCACCGTCTTTGACTACAGTAGAAACTCTTTGATATGTTCCCAGTTCATACAATTTCCTGTTTCATACACTCAAAATCGCAGGCAACAAAACATCTCCCATATACTATTCTTCTCACGGTCAGTATGTTCCCGGATTACACGATTTTCCGGTTACTAAGTTCAAACTTTCGACAAATTGTGGTCGTATAATACCTTTTGCAATCAACCGGACATGTGCTAACGAGCGCTACTAACACGACCAACTGATCAACGGCGCTCACACACCACAGTTCTTCATACAGTGCCTAGGTGCGAAGGGGCGAAGCATCTAAGAAAGCCAACAACGTTACATGCGAGGTGCCCGTTGCCATGGAAACATGACTTCATAAGGAGAAACGTGGTGGCTTTTTTGCGGTGCCTTGGGGGCACAGGGGTGAACCATTTGATAACTACAACTATTCGCTGGCATGTGAGCAGGCCGGGTCCGGGGGACGCAGCACGAGCAAAAATGCGGCGACTAAGCCATCGCGATTGCTTCTCCACACGCCATTGGTGTGGGGGCCAAGCATCCGGGAACACTCAAGGAAGTGATTTCAGCTCGTCATTGGCTTTTACATACCAGATTTGTTATTCTCTTCCGCGCTTAGGACGACACAAATATATTCTTTGAGAGCTAAAAAAAAAGGAGGTGTGCATACTTGATGTCTATAAATGCTAATCTACACTTTTATGCCGTGAAAGTTGCAATTCTAAGTGTTCTGGACCTCTATCAGCAGTTAATTTTTAAAATCAGGCAGTTCAGACACTATGTTTTTCCAGATAATACGTTTTTTACCGCAATTTTAAAATAAACATATCAACGATGTTTCACTGTATTATTAGATTTGGCGTACCAAGTGAAAATAAAAGAGGCTAGCAAAACTTTTTGCCTGCAGACTCCTTCACCTTCTAACTCATATAGGCATAGATTAATGGACAATTTTTCCGGATGACAACTCATACAGCCATGCCAGGGCTGCCTGAGTTTTTTTTTCCCTTGTATTGTCTTGTGACTGGTGCTATCAATAACATCAATAAACAATGTTGTTAGTCAGCACCTGTGTTTTCTCCCATCATTATTCTTGTCCATGTTAACTACTGTGCTGTATTCTGCTACAGAAGCATCAAGCTGCTGGTGTAGAAGTATAGCTGCACTGAGCTTCAAAGAGATAATGTTATAACCCTAGACTCTGTAAATTTAAAAAATAAGCCACATGGGAACAACACTGGACAATGGTGGTCAGCTTGATGGAAACACAATGATACATATTTTGCAAATCTGCAAAAGCTAACAAGGAAGCTTTTCCATCTTCCCCAGGCTCAAACAATGTATCCCATCTGTAATAACCTGTACCTTCCTCATATTTAAATAAATCACAGCTCTACTAATTTTATGTGCACTTCCATGTGAGGTCAGAAAACTACCATATTCCCTCAGGTAATGAACCCACTTTTTTTCAAGAAATATTTACATCAGTTTGGGGGGAGTGTTCATTACTCAGAAAAAAGCTGACCTCTCTTGTGACAATCAAAATTTTACATATGTGGGCTGTACTCCACCCATCCGTCTATCAGTCATCCATGAAAGCGCATGGTCAGCCAGATCACAATGACAGTTTTTAGTATTATTTGCTTCAAAAAGCATTCGTTGCTATTATGCATTCTATAACAATCCTCCTTTTTCACAAGATGTAGCATCACTGTGGAGTGGCTGAAAATTTGTCTGCTACTGGTTGAAAATGTCCTTGGGAGACGCAGCCGCCTGTGAAGTGGCGATGATATATTTGACAGCTACCCCCATTGGACGCATACGCCTGTCACGAATATGGACTGCGCATGGCCTCCATGATTATCTCCAACTGCGGCAATCACGGCGGCCAGGAACTGCGCATGAGCGCAGCTGGGTTTTTAAACCAGGGGAGGGGCGCGCATGCACAGTGCAGCCATGCGGAAAAGGTGGATTTTGTGGCAGTGGACAACGGCCGTCCCAATTTTAGCATGATAAAGCAAACACACTGAACACCACACTGCAGCTCAGGTAGAGCGCTGAGCAAGCCACAGCTGGCTGGCACTCCTGTTAAGAGCACGCAGTTTCTTGGTATCCTTCCAAGTTCACTGTGCAAGTCACCCTTTCCACTACCACCCCAGAAGCTAATGTCAGATGATAAACAGGCCACCATGTCAGCACTGTGCAGCATTTTGATGCGCTGCCAAGGAATGCTTTGTGGACTGTGACGACAACGGTGTGAAACTAAGAGATGTGCTAATGACTAGTGTCTGTTTCAATTCTCAAGGACAAAAGTAGGAAGGGGGTTCATTATGCGAGTAAATATGGTATACTGCTTTTATGCAGGCGACTCCACTCACATGAAGATATTTCTCCCTCTGTGGGTGTGCATGTGCATTCTAATTCCGTGCAACTTTGCTGCCAAGAAAACTGCTCGAATCACAATTAGTTAAATCTGCGCAATCGCTACCAAGCTACCACTGTGTTGCTTTTATTTTTTGCATGAGCTTTTTCATGGACTTGTCACAACTATTGAAACATTATTCACGGATGGCTTCATACGACTACTACTTGCCTAATAACAGTATTTTTCGCACTCACGCTTGCTGTAGCTCTAAGCAGAACTTAATTAAGGTGCAGAAACTTTTGCAATAACTTACCCATAAGCTCAGCAAATCCGCCAACGGGTACTCGACAAGTGCCCGTGACAAACTGTAGTAGACGTGCCCTCTTCTCATTGTCCATGTCTCGAATGAATTGCCAAAACCAGATCACTTGTTTGCTGTTACGAGTGTAGTGCCGATAGATGCTGTTTCTTTGCCAGTCATCTATGTCAATTTCTTGCATTCCACAAAGCATCAACTAAAGTGGACAAAAGGAATGCAGGCTGCATAAATAAACTAAGCTTATCATCCACAGGAAACAAAGAACACAAAATGCAAAAGCAAGAAAAATATTATATAGTAAAATGTTCACCTTAAACACAGACTCATGCTAAAAGTAAACTGTGTGCAAATGTAAGCGCTAACACAGAAACATTAGCAACAAATTTTATGGCATCAATTGTATGGAGCATGCACACAAGGTTTCACGGTTGTGTGCACTGTACATCTAATATATTAAAAAAAAAAAAAGTAATCGTTTCACTCACCACGGCTCACACTGGCAATAATATTATTGTGCTAGCACAATGAAAACACAAATCAGCTGTCTTAACGCAACTTAATGCAGTTAAGAACAATGCAATAAACTAATTAGCCACACATCACAGCACTAGCCAGAAAATTTAGGGTCAAAATTTTAGAAGGATCTTTTCCTCACTGAGGATTTCTTCAGAGCGGTGTAGCCTCCTTTGGCCAATTTTTAAATATGCCCTGAATAAGGAGTGCTTATGGAGCCGTATTTAAAAATTCACCGAAGGAGGGCGCGCAGCTTTCAAGGCATCCTCACTGAGGTAAGGAGCCTTTTAAAATCTGGCCCTCAGTGTACTATAGAGTTTCATGCACTGCCTGCTTTCACCACCATCAGAACACTGCAGGGAATAGTTAAATGACAGCCATGGTGGTGCTTACTGTTTTTCCTTTTCAGAGAACTGATCCTATTAGATATATATAGCACAAGTCTCAAAGCAACATCGGCTTTGAGGGAGGCAATTTTGACTGAAGCCTTGGTTCCGGGTTCTTTGATGTGCATCACATAGCACAGTAAACGGGCATCTTGTTTTTCACCTCTATGGAACCTGTATCCTTGGGCTCAGCATTCGAGGACCCTAAGCACTTCATATCAGACTATAAAATATGTCTGCCCTTTGAACAACAAGCCTTAATGGCCTGTCAGTAGAGTGTCCCGTCTTACAAACCAAAGGTCCTGTACTCGATTCCCATTCTACCCAAATTAAATGAGTTTTCTTTTCAGCTCACTCTCCTTTGCTTACAGGAACCTCCCTGAGAAATCTGTCATCAATGAAAATATTTTGGAGCTGCTCTTGACCCTTTCTGAAATTCCTGAAATACCACGACAATCTTTCCACACACTTGACCATGCCGGCTTTTGTTGCCAATGAGGCATATAATGTTTTCCCATTAAAATAACAGTAAATGCATCACAAGACACCACATCATCACATGCATCACAGGAGAGGCTTTTAAAATACCCTATACACTGGTGATGATTTTTTTTGTGGCAATTTCACACCAGCTATTTAGGACATTTCATTATGCAAAATAAGACTAAAAAAGAAAAAGAATTAGAAAGGATTTGCAAATAGTCGAAATTTTCAAATAGCAAATTGAATACCCTCCTGGAGCTCAGCTTTTCACAAATTGAACAATGCACGGTCAAAATTTGTTGAAATGAATCAAATATTTTCAATATTTTTAGAGTAATTTTCACATAATTTGCTCTAGGTTTCAAAAAGGCATGCTGTGGCTTTCTTCAACGAATGCTCCAAGAACCGGCCCTCATTTGATGCTGCACACCCTATAGCTACAATCTGTCGGCCCGGGCTAGATGAGTCAGTGCCGTGATGTGATGCACTTTGTGTGGCAGCTTTCATGATGCTCGTACATGTCCTCGAAGATTGGCTAACATCACAGGACTTGGGCAAATTTAGCAAACCCTCCTTGATGCTTGACCTTGAAATCCATAGAAACCGTAGGTCCTGCCCCTCTCAAATATGGCACTAGCCTATATTTGTTGTCATCATCAGTAGCAAAATGTAACTTTACTACATGCTCGATGACGTTAGAAAACTGGCTATGTTGCATACCTTCAGAAACGATTACTGTTGCGACTCTTGACAACTACAGCTACAACTGCATATGCCACTCTGCCGCTAGTGCCCTGCTGTTTCCCACACCTTACTCGTTTTGCACGGCTAAATGCACAAGTCAAGAATACATACAAAAATCTATTTGCATTCAATTTGATAGCAAAGCCACACTACTCAATTTCTACTCAGCTTTGAAGAAGTACTATACGCACCCCTATGAAAATGAGTACAGGCCTCTTTAAGTAAGGCCAAATTCATCAACTTACTATGCTACAAAGTTACTGAACTGAAGATGAAATTAAGCCTACTCAGTGTTCATACTATAGGTATATTTCATAAAAAAAAAACAACAACCAAAAAACAAACAAAAAAGTTACCCCACAGCATTAAAATTCAATTTTCTAGTGCAGCCATATCTTTATGCCACTTTATACCACTGTTGGCAACATGAATTAGCAGAATACCTGCATATGCTGCAGAACACCGTAGAACAAAGAAAAAAAAAAAAAAATAAGAGGAGGCCCACCTCGAGCTCCCGCTCATCAAAATAGTGGAGCCATTCTAAAGGAAGTACTTCGTTGAAGCCATCCAAGAAGGATTTTGTCTGCTCCTCCTGGCCACGTGAAAACCGCCAATCTGTCATCAACCTGTTGACAGAGAAAGAGAGATCACCAGTGGCCACGTGATACATGATGTCCTACCAGGAGACACCCACCTCAGGTACTCGTCTTTGTTCTCTTCAGTCACTCTAATTTCTCCGCCACCTGGCTTGAGTTCATGAGACTGTATCTGCCCTAGCACCTCGAAGTCTACACTGAAGTACAGTTCGAGGGAACACTCTTCAATATTGTTCTCTCTGAAAGAGTAAGAACGTTTTAGTAATCAACCACTTCCAATAAGAAAACACCCACTTCATCACTTACTTTATCCAGATGAGAGAATTATAAAATTCATTGTCTATAGACTCAATGTCCTTCATGGTAAGCTTTTTGCCAAGCATACGCTTGTAAAAAGGCAGCGTGAAGCCACTGTATATAAATTTCCCATGAAAGAGAGCCTGTAAAAAAAACACACCGATGAGCAATGGACTAGTGTACAGCCCCCTCACTGGCTTTCACCTTCTACACGAAACAAAAAAATTACCATGGCAATGAACCTTCCAATGAACCGGAAGTACAGAAGATGGTCTGGGTTCACAGAGCTAGCGGGGTTAATCTGCAGGCTGTAGTTGTTCTTCCCCGCGTATTCAAACAAGCAGTACATGGGGTTGAGGACCTCGTGTGACAGCAGGAAAAACCATTCTCTGAAAAACAAAAAGAAATAACAAGTTACTTTCTCGTTGACACTTCTCAGTTGTGCACAGAAATTCACCTGGCTATTCCTCCATAATCAAGGCCTTCTTCCCCCTTGAATGTAATGAAGAGCCTTCTTCTCAGTTCATGCGGTGGAACCCGCATAATCTGCAATAAAAACCACAAATGAAATATATTCTAAGAAAGAATACCCAGCACTAACAGAGAAATGAAAAAAAAAAAGCGGCATTTCACAGTTAAATTAAATTTTTTGCCACCATATGTGAACAAGGTATGCTGAACTGTAACATCAAGTTGAAAACTAAAAAGTGATACCTCCAGCCACAGATTAAAAAAAAAAAGGAAACACTAGCATGGTTGGAGAAAGGATACATGTTCAGTTCAGTTCAGGCGTTCAGTCGTGTCCGACTCTTCGTGACCCTATGGACCATGTCACGCCACGCTTTCCGGTCTCTCACTATCTTCTTAACATTACATAACTTCATCTGCAGTGCCTCGAGGATGCCATCTAACCATCGCGTTCGTTGCCTACCCCTTCTCCGGCGACCCTCAACCTTTCCCAACATCAAATCTTTCTCCAGCGACTCCTCTCTTCTCATCAGATGACCAAAGTAGCTGAGCTTTAACTTTAGAATTTGACCCTCCAATGAGCAGTCAGGGTTTATGGTCGACAATATCGACTGATTTGATCTTCTGGCAGTCCAAGGAACTCTCAATAGCCTTCGCCAGCACCACAATTCAAACGCGTCAATTCTTCGGCGGTCAGCCTTTTTCACAGTCCAACTCTCGCATCCATACATCACAACTGGGAAGACCATAGCACGAGTTATACGGATCTTGGTTGGCAGACTAATGTCTCTGCTCTTTACTAGGCGGTCAAGGCTAACCATTGCTCTCTTTCCCAGAAGCAGGCGTCTCCTAATTTCATGGCTGCAGTCTCCTTCCGAGGTAATCTTGGAGCCCAAGAACAGAAAATCTGTCACAGCTTCTTGTCCATTGATGCTCCAGGACTTGATAGGGCAAGACGCCATGATCTTTGTCTTTTTAATGTTCAGTTTAAGCCCAAACTTCTCACTCTCTTCTTGTACGCGCATCAAAAGTCTCTTATGAGCATACAAAAGCCATGAAGCTACATTTCCTTCACTTTTCTTTTGCCTTTTATGAGCTTGCACATTTCCATGTTGTATTGATAAAATCACTTCTTGCCCTTGCCAGTTAGCACTCGCGGAGTGCTACCATAGAGTGCTACAACTTTTTTTTATCATGAAAGTTGACTTGCCACAGGTGTAGTACCAAGACCTCTTATAGACATTTTTACAAGCAAGAAGTTTGGTTTGGTTTCGTTTGTGGGGTTTAACGTCCCAAAGCGACTCAGGCGATGAGAGACGCCATAGAAGAGGACTCTGGAAATTTCGACCACCTGGGGTTCTTTGACGTGCATTGACATGCTCTTAGATAAGACTGGTTGACTTCTTAAATTCACTTGACATTTTTATATATTATTAATTGATGACGAATAAAAATTTCTGTCATTGGTTTTTCCCAAACAATGTTTTTCAAAGCACAGAAACCTTTTAACCACAAAGAGGTGGAGTGCCAAGCTTATGGCATCCTACTGCTTTGGACAATATTGGTTATGAATAATAAATTAAAATATAATAACACTAGGTACATAAATTTTTTTTACAGTGAGCCTATGAATGCTTTAGTCAGTGCACTGTTATTTTTGTTCATTTCAAGAGTTCTGTCTTTTTTTTTTTTAATTCATAAAATGAATAAAGTAAATTTTTTTTTCTTCTCTACTTTGAAGGCATTTATCTCAAGAAAGGCATGCAACAGGACTGCCACAGTTACACATTGTGTCTTACACAAGCTCACAGTTACACATTGTGTCTTACACAAGCTTGTCTATCAACCCAAAGAACATCACATTTATATGGTTTACAAATAACATGATAGTCATGCAAACTAAAAAACAAAACAAAAAACAAATGATTAAAAAAACATTTTTTGATACTTTGTTAAAACATAGATGGCATATTTCTCGGTATATCAGTGTTAGAAGAATCACAAACATGTACCACAATGTCAATGTTATGGTAGCCACAGCCCGTCCAATGAGATCGCTGTGCAAGGCATGACACACAGAAATGCAGGAAGTATTATACTGCAGCTTCTTACACTAGGTCTGGAGAAGACACAAGGTAAGAGCTATCCACAAACAAGAGCAAATTCAATCTGCGAAGATAGGGAGCAATTTATTCCCTCTTTGATTTTGCTGAAAACTGTACCACTGCTTCTTGAAGAGGTTCAGGCCTACCATTGTCACAAGAAACAAGGATAGCTGGATCTCTTTGATAATTGAGTATCACGGGCAATAAAGATTAGAAAGTATTCTCCAAAGACTGTACTATCCATCCGAAACAGGTTCCAAAAGGTGACGAATGAAACATACTTGGCACTGAACTTACCTTTATTATAGCCCTCTGAAATAAAATCTGTCACTTTGCTAGACTTTGTTTCTGTGTCCAGAAGCAAGCTTTTATGAAACTGCTAAAAGGAAGTTGCAATTTCAGCTCCTTAGTTTCATACCCGTGACAAAGGCACAAAGCTCTTGGCACTCTACCAACTTTTCCCCAAGAGTGTCACCCCTACAAGAGAGCTGGTCAAAGGCTAAACATGCTATCTGCACCCCAAATCTTGACAAGCTGCCAAGGTCAACGCTGCCTACTGGGACAAGGTTAATGTAAATGAGAATGCGGCATGCTAAGGGGGAAAAAAGAAAAAAATTCTTAATGACATATGTGCATGTGTATGCATGTGTATGTGTGAGGGATCATTATGCGAGCAGGTTCATTACTCAAGTAAATATGGTATTTATAGAAGACCATGTAAAAGAGTGACCATGAGAATCACCATTACTGCAGTATTATTACCCCTAGCTAGGGCTTTTTCCACTGCTTCTTGGAGTGAAATTCAAATTCATGCACAGTTTTTTTTAAGTGATGATATGAGCCATGACTCTAGTCGTGCCTGCTTTGCTCTTGTTAGCGCTTTCGTAAGCGCGGAAAGATAGCTGTTTATGATAGATGCCTTACAAATGTTCTTGCTGCAGATTGTATGAGAGATAAAAATGGCAAAGAAGCAAAGCAAGGATGTAAATAGAACGTACATTCCAAAAACATTAAATTTAATCCAAACATTCAGAGTGAACATTAAAAAAAGTAAATACAAAAGTTGGATGGGAATAAAATATTTGAATTTAAAAGAAAATAACCCTTGAAAAATCAGCAAAGAAATTCCAGAACATACAAAATATTTCAAATCTTCCTTGAAACAACAACACAGTGGAATGTTGAGCAAGTTGGTCTGCACAGATAACATGATGATGATCACGTCATGCTTTCATGAAAATCAACTGTGTTTTGAGATGAAACCTTTTTTCTCATACTACTTAAAGGGTCATTTAAGCCTCTGATTTGATATAAACTTTACTCTTCATTCTACAAAAAAAAAAAGAAGAAATATTTTTTTTTTTTTTTTTTTTGCTCAAGGCTTGATAACAACGCACTCTCAGTTTCAACTAAGATCGCTTTTGAAAATGCCAGAAAAAAATCATGCAAACAAAATATATTGTGGTGCGAAATTTGAACTTTTCGATTTTTGTTTTTTATATCACCGGTGATCTAATCATAGTGGCATGGTAAGTAAAGAAAGAAAGAAGAAAGGTGTACAACAGTTGGCAGTGTGCTCCCAGGTGACATATGTCTGCAATAGAGCAGTCAATCATTTGAGGAATACGACCAGCTCTATCTGTTCAGAAAGTCAATTGCCCCAATACTCAAAGGTAAGTTAGCAATAGAGCAGTCAATAATTTGTGTTGTGTTGTGTTTTATGGCACATAGGCAACTAAGGCCATCATGTGCCAAAAGCAAGGTTAAAAATCTGGACTATGCTAAAGGACTTCAAAAAGTTATTATAGGTTCTATAACTTATTTAGATACTTTGCTTCTTTTAGGAACGAGAATATGAAGGAAATGTCAATGAGTGACCTTTCTCCTAAAAGTAAGCGTGGGTGGAATGGTATATGCTCATTGTAAAGCTCTGGGAAGTGCTTCTGTCATAGATCTTCAAGTCTTGTACAACTGATTAGGATATGGTTGATTGTGAGCATGTCTCCACATTCTTCACAAGTAGGCTGATCGTGTTTCGTTAGTAAAAAGTTATGTGTAAGGTGTGTGTGTGACCCATACGAAGACGACATAGAACCACTTCAATGAACTCTTGGTGGCTACATGTTTTCCATTCCTCTACCACAGGCTTCAGTGCGTGTAACTTATTGTTGATTTCTTTGTCCCATGAATCTTGCCATTTCTCTTTCAATTTTCTTTGTATATATTTTATGACATCTCTATGAGGTACATTTACTCATTCTATTTTTACATTCTGGGCAGCTGCTGCACATGCATCACCTCTTTCATTTCCATTTATACCTACGTGACTTGGCACCCAGCAAAATTTAATTTCGTGTCCCCGTGTCTCAGCTGTTTTTATGCAATGTATTATATTTCCTAATAAGGGTTATCTTGCATTTCTGGTGTGTAGTGCTGTGATCACACTAACTGAGTCTGTGTAGATTATACTTTTTGCAATATTGCACTTTACTACCTTTTCCGCAGCTAAGGAGATGGCATAACATTCGGCAGTAAACACTGTTGCCCACAGAGTCAGCCTAACTTTTTTTTCAAGTTTTTCTCCTACTACACCACTACCAACATAAAAAGTTTTAGAACCATCTGTATAAAATGCAGTGTGGTTTTTGTACTTTTAGTGCATTCTCAAGTGCATTCTGTTGCCTTGGACAGCTGTGATGCTCTGAAGTTTACAGAAGAGGAGTAGATGACAGTGCGCACATTCCAATCTTAGCATGCATCACAGTTGTCCAAGCTAGCAGAATGCGCAATGCCTTAATTCCAGTAAACAACGAGATTTCTCTGTGGAGGCCAGACTCTGTATGCTACAGTAACCAACAAAATTTTTGGACTCTGCAGGACCGAGAAATCATCCGAATATTCGAACAGTCTTTTTGAAAAATCCATAAACCTAAAGAGAAAAGTTACTTTTTGCAAAACGTCAGCTTTAAAATTACAAGCTTCATCGCTCCCCTTGTTTCGTTTGAAATGAAAGGCGAATATATAGAGTTTATAGCACAGTGCAATCCATTACTATGACCTGGCTCCGCGACCTCCCTATATGACAGGCGTGCATGCCGCCAAGAAGCATGCGACTCCCTCAAGGTGACCTGCACACATGCCATGGCGCCCTGCGGAAGCTGACCGCTCTATGCTATGACTATCTCTATAATTTGACTGCTTATCTCAGCCATGTCATGTTCACAACACTTTACCTCATGTGACAGCGCGATGCGGCTGCAACTAATGCAGTGAATGAATGCACGTACCGCGTGAAGCGATAACATTCAGTTTCCATGGGTAACGAAGACTGCGACAACCACAACATAAAACTCACGGGACAAACATTTCCAAATGCATCCCTCGCTGACTCCTGCCTCGTGGGCAATGGAGTGGCCAAAGACTCAATAGATACTCAGTCAGTGCCATTTACAATGTGATCACGCACTCTTTGTAGACCACCTCTATGACAACAAAGAGTGTACCATTACTGCCACTACCTCAAACGACAACGATGAACAAATAGCGAATTGTCAAATCCCATTGTAATCATGCATGTAGTACTGTTCCACGTAATTCAGGTTCGGGGAGATCTATTTCGGTGATCACTGACTGCATAGGTCATACCTTGAAGCGAACCCCGCCTCAATTAACCAGTGCAAGCCTACAGATGTCCAAATTAATGAGCATCCAAGGCCATACACTTACATGGGCATTTGCCAGGACCACACTTCTGGTTCGAATTATCCTAATTTCAGAATTAATGGGAGTGAAATTAAGGAAATTTTACTGTACCTGGTTTCATTATGATAGACTCCCCTTTTGCTCCCTGCTCAGCAACCCTTAAAGGGTGAGTTTAGAAAGGACAGGTGGGTTTGGCAAGCAGGAGTGAATATTCTGCCTTGCTCTGCAGGAAGCTGCTGGCACTGACGTCGCTGCCAGTTTACTTCAAAGAAGCCTTCCTAGAACCTGCTATCCAGGAGAATGGGGGGTGAGATGATTCACTGTGCTGCCTCCTCAGCCCTGGCTAGACTGTTGATGAAGACGCTGCTTGCCAACGATATGCTAAATTGCCAACTGAACAGATGAACATCGTGCTTACAGAGTCACAAAAGCAGCGGGAACGCGACGGGGGAAGATTTTTTGCCGAACTGTTCATGTTAAGCAATGGCTTAACAGAACTTTTATTTTTGCAGAACCAAAGTTGGCCAAAAGAGCAGAGCAGCACTTCACCCTCTTTATGATCAGAAATTTTCTGTGCTTTGATTCTGAGGACAAAGCAAATTACAGAACTCTCTCTTCTAGTCTCCATGCAATGACATGAGAAAATACCGTATAAACGCGTGTAAGGGCCGCACCCATGTATGGGCCGCACCCCGTATTTCCCAAAGCAAATATTAAAGAAAAAATCCGTGTAAGGGCCGCACCCAAACCTTCCATGACCCACGCAGGTATAGCCTTCAAAATGCGCGCACACAGAAACTTTCAGATGGCGCCCAAAGTCGCGGGTCTTCATCATCATATTTTTCCTCTGCTGCGATCTTCTGCAATCCATATCGGTATCGGTATCGCCAGCCCCTGCCACTCCAGCTTTGTTTTACGACTTGCGCGGTCAACTTGATGGACAGGGTTAAAGAACACCTGCGCAGTATCCGCACCGACATGGCCGTTACTCCAGGCGGCCTCACAGGCATACTGCAACCCCTGGACGTCAGCCTCAATCGGCCTTTTAAGGTTGAATTCTGAAGGCGGAACTAAGAATGGATGGCAAACGGCAACCACGACTAGACCCTGACCGGTGGCTCAAGAGGGCACCACTTGTGAGTGACTGTGTTTGGCTGGATTTTCTATGCGTAGAACTCCGTGTCTACGGACATTGTATCCCGTAGTTTCAAGGTGAACAGGATTTCAGAGAGTTTAGATGGGACTGAAGACGACTTGTGAGGTGAACGTGTACTAGAACACAGCACCAGCTTGGAGTCTGAAGACAGCGCTGAGTGACGATTGAATGATAAATAAACGCTGCGCATTCACTGATCGGTCTGTTTTTACTGGGGGGGGGAAAAAAAAAAAAAAAAGAAAAAAAGTAGTATGTAGCGTTTATGGGCCGCACTTCAAAAATTGGCTCTCGAATATGGACAACAGAGTGCGGCCCTTAACGAGTTTATACGGTATCCAAGTAAATTTTGAAATTTGAAAGTTCACCAACAGTTAAAAGAGCAGCAAAAGCTCAATACTGAAAGGTTCCAATGCAGATGTGACACCCGAGAGCTCATACAAAATTGGGCTACTATTCACCCGTTTTTCTATCACACAAGAGTATAAGTTAAATCTTGAGGACACATTACATTTACCACAACTACCACTACATCCATTTCTTGATATATGATTTCTATTTGATTTCTTGAAGTGAGTGCAGACTGCTCTCCCAACAGGCATATGACAGTTCTTGGTATGACTAAATCAACACGTTAACTGACAAAATTACATACAGACAGTGTGCTGTAACACCACCAAGTCAAAGAAAACACACCCACAAGAACACAAGACAAAAAGTTAAAACAAACACTTGAATTACTTTCAATGTGTGTGAATATGCCATTAAAGTACTCTACAAACAAAATGCATGCAAATGATCGAAAAGCTTTGTCGGTACACATTCACGAGTTAACTCACTTGGCCGAAAGAATCTTCAAAGATGTTCCCTCGAGAGACGGTTATCTTTATGTGGCTAGGCAAGGAGTTGCACTGGAAAGAAAGACAAGTGACAAGTAAAAGTCCTCTGAATTAGCTTTTTTGTATATTTTGCCAAATCTATACATTAGACACTTAAAAAGAGAATTACATAAACTTACGTGGCACAAGTAGCGAAACTGCGTGAGCTTCCACTTGAAATTTCGTTCATAAGCTAATGGCACTCCGTAAGCTCCCTTTGGACTGAAAAAAAGAAAATCAAGCAAAGTATTAGCTGGATCAACGATCGAGGCAGATACTAAAAAAATCCATTTATAATTGCCAAATGAATACTAACACTAGAAAGGAAAAGCATACACAGAAAGCATGCAAACCCAAAAACAGATGCACCAAGGATGCCCGACATGTGCCGCAAGGAACAAGAGCAACACTCATTTTTGAGTTGTAGCAGACACAAATTTTGTATCGCATATAGAGCCCACTGTGCATGTGAGTGTGGCACACCAAATTAAATTAAAAATCGCTTCATCAGGTTCTAGACCCTTTTTAGTACATCTTGTGAATGTTTAAGGCACCAATTCGTCTTCTTTTCATCAGGGTGCCCATTCAATAAAGCTGTTTCGGGTATTCTGTGCTCTTTATACAACAGATTACCGCATCTCTAACACCGCGGTAAAAGCTTCAACGGGGAAGGTTCGACTGATTTTTGCCATAATTGAAAACTTGCCTGTAGGACTGGGTTCAACTAACAGCCTGGGCTGGGAGTATATAGATAGTATTTCTTAGAGTTTACTAAATTTCCGTTTAGTGCCTCAAGGTTAACACCAGATTAACCATATATCACCTAGGGGAGCACAGCTTTTGGAAATTTTTTGTTTCTTTTTTGATTTGCACATTACTTTTTATGCTCGTTAGAAATAATATGACTAAACTTACAAAACTTAATAGATATATATCAAGAAAATTTGTTAGTACAATGTATTTCTTCCTTGACTCTTGTGAAAAACATGCAGAGTTAACAAAATATGGCAGACAGCTGGATCAATATTCACTATGTTTCTAACGGCATGCTGCAGGTCAAGTCATTTAAATTTTCCAGCAAGACATATTTTCAGTTTTGAATTTTTATGCAATTACTGTAGACCTGCCTAGACTGAAGAAAAAATTCGTGCTACAAATTTGAAACTAGCAAATTTAAAAAACAAGACTGTCTTGACTTGCATATTATTCCAGGGTGCAACTAAAACAAGCTGAGTCAAAATAGATGAAACAGTAGTGGAGAAATCTGCTTTACAAGGCGATTGGCTAGTCAAAAAAGCAGAATGGAGAAAAATGCAGACTGTTCTGAGTGTTTTCCCGACATGCACAACGAATATATATCACAAAAATGTATATTTATATATATTTTTCAAGTATTCCCACTAGATTTCAGGCATTAAACTCTTGGCAAGTGCGCAAATATATATGAAGAAAGAATAAGATGTTTGGCCATTTATTAATATTTCAAAGCTGCATCAGCCCTTAACTACTGTTCATACGCTGTGCTACTTACCCCGATAAAGAAAAGAGCAAGACCGCACAGCACAATATGATTTACGCATCTGTGTGGCAAATGGCTGACCTAACAAAGCATATCGCCCTGTTTCACGGGTAGTGCTGTATAAGATGCATTTGCATGGGTTGACTCCCTACGCTTTTGTTTCCGTAATGTTCTTTTTTTTTTTTTTTTTCTATCTCCATGCAGCAATTTCAATAAATGAGGACTGTGTAATATTAAGTGGCTGGCACAAAAACATTAATTCTGCCTTGCCCTTGCAGGACAGAAAAAACAATAAATTCAGTAGACAATGCACTATTTTTTCACTCCTAGTGTTTAGATACTGTAGTTCCCGGCTGAAGCCACACCCACAATAATGACTGGGTTAGTACAGTCGAACCCGGTTATATCGAAACCGGATATATCGAATTTTGGTTATATCAACTCACGGAATGTCCCCTTGAAAATCCCATGTTCAAGTATAGGAAAGCCGCGTCATATATCGAACTTAATTTCACCGGTCGTTCGATATATCGAACTCCGCACCACGCACTGGAAAGTGTGCCTTCCCCAAAGACGATCGCATCACCCTTGGCCGTTTGCCGCGTGACGTTTTCAAGCCCCGCGCGGAAGGAATGAAAGGGTACAGTTCGGCGACGGCTGGTCTGGGCAGCGCCTCGCCCATTCCCCGAAGGCGCGCGCATCTGCAGTTATCGTTTCCCACGCACCCACACATGACGTTTGCAAGCCATGTGCATGGGTGTGCCCATCCTTTTGCCGAGCTATCTCTCTTCTTCAGCACGCGCTACGCATGCCCCAAGCCAGATCAGCCCGTTTTCAGACAGGAGTGGGACGCTTTCTCCAGCGTGTGTTGCGAACCCTCTATGGCGCCTGCGGACGTTAAAAAGCGGCAGCTTTTTTTTTTTTCTTTTTTCGCGAGTCATCCTTTTTTATCGTTGTGCTGTTCAGACGTTAAGAAACAACAGGTTTTTTTTCTCTTTTTTTTGCGGGCGTCGTTTATTCTTGCATGTATGAATCAACGAAAGCAAGCGGTCAGCTGCTGCGATCATGACGCGCGGCGTGAAAAATCGAACCAGGCTTGTTCAATCAAGCCATCACGGGCACTCTGCCAAGTTCACTCCCCACCACTGCAGGAGCTATCAAAAGATAAACGCGCCCCGATGTTATCGCTATCGCTGCGCAGCATCTTGGCACGCTGCCAAGAAATTAGCTGTGGATGAGACAACCGAAACGGAGTGACGCGCGCCATGGACATGCAAGCGAAAACGCTCGCGATTTCTGTCGCGGCAACGCGGAAACCTTGTTTTGAGCTGCGGTGGCTCGAGCAGCGAGACCAACAAGTTTGAAATTTTTCGCTCTGTCGCTGCCGCTTGTCGCTGAGATCGCTTGCATGTGAGCGAGCTGGCCTTAACGCATTTCTTTTTTTTTTTAAATTCCCGGTGTAAAAGTGGAGGGTGGGTTCATTATGCGAGTTGGTTGATTACGCGACAAATACGGTATCATTTTTTCGCATCGTAAGTGCCATCACAAGCCGATTTCTGTATATCGAATTATCAATATATCGAACTATTTCGCGATCCCCTCCGAGTTCGATATATCCGGGTTCGACTGTATTTAACAACTTACGATGGCCGAGGATCCTTGAATGTTGTCGTCTTGGAGTTGTGGTCCACAAAGTAGCGCACTCGGTTTGCTGTGTACTTTATTTCCCAACCAGGAGGGAGTGGTTCCTCCTTCCTGCAGCAACCAGAAGGAAAAAGGCTAAGGCTAAGCATAGACCACACTCAACAGCTTAAACAAAAAAGAAGAAGAAGAAGCAAAGATGGAACTTGCCCTTGAGTGCGTGGGTCTTCCCACTGAGTTGTCTTGTTCTTGTGGTTCACAAAGTACACGCGGTTGTTTGGGTCAATTCTTTTCTCTGGTGGAAATAGAGAAAATATTAAGCAAAATATCCCAACAAAGTGGCTGAAACATGTGAAACGTGAAGTTTTCTGCATACCCCATCCTTCTGGCAAAGGCCCTAGTGGATCATCATCATCCACTTGTACTGGTGTCTAATGCAGGAAAGAAAGTGGGTGGTGGTAAGAGGTATGCACAGAAAGACAAGCAAAAAATGTAATTATTGCAAGATGCTAGATCTTTTCCTCGCATACTAGAACACCTGAAAAAAGAGGATATCTATATCAATGAGAACATGACCAGAAACGACAAGAAACTGCTCTGGCTTGCGAAAAAATGGGCAAAAGAGAACTCTTATAGGTATGTGTGGGCACACAACGGTCATATTTTCATGAGGGAAGAGGACGACATGAACTCAATCTGAACTGAGACTGAGGACAGTCTCCTGAAATCAGCATAAGTTTGAATCACCAAGAAAGTTTGTTCCAGGACTGGCTTAAGATTAGACACGATTGTGCTACTACAGAAAATCTTCAAGCTAACCTTGATTTAGTGCATGTTAACATAAGAAGTATTAAGAAACACTGGGATATTTTACATCTATATTTGGATCAATATAGTTGCAATTTAGATGTCAATTTTAACAAAAACTAATGTAAACAGTTCCCAAGCAGAAACTTTTCAAATGGATCATTTTCAGCAGTTCAGTGTTTTGGGGTGGTGGGCTGATAATTTACATCAGAGATTCTTGGCTATGAGATAGAAAACTGCTTTGTGTGAACGAAGCTGAAATACTTCTGACAATTCAAAGTGCTTCTGAATGCATCACCATATGTGTCTACGGGCCACCATAAAAAAATGTGAAGGTTTTTTTAGATGAACTGGATTCACTTTTAGCACAGCTTGATAAATTTGATTACCTGATCTTAGTTGGAGATTTCAATATTGATATAAACATGGACAGGCACTATGTGGCCGATCACCTAAACCTCATCTCAGCATTTGGATTAGAGAGTAAAATATCTGGCTTTACTCAAGACGAACATCTTGGAAATAAACTCACACACTCATGCATTGATTCCCTAATGGTCGGTACAACTTGTCGAAAGGCAATAGCTGGAGTTGATCAGCAAAAAGTGGCGATCATTACTTCTTAGCACTAACTTTGTTTTCCTCTATCGGCTCTGAAATACAGAGTTTATCTGGCACTATTACTATTGTAGATGATAAGATGATAAGAAACTAGATTCTCTGATGAGTGAATATAACTGGAATACACTCATAAGTTGGACCATCTCGAGGAATATGAGAAATTTGTTCCTGTTTTACACTCCTTTTATAGGATTGCTGAAAAGAAAGTGAACATTAAAAGAAGGAAGGTTCATTGGCCATGGATTAACAAAGGGATAAATGGAGATGAGTTTCCTGAAAGAAAAAATTTGGCAAAGATGTAAGAACCCAGATAACTTCCTGTTAAAGCAAGAATTGCGGCAAACTAGGAATAAATTAACAGCAATGTTAAGAAGGGCTAAAAGTCAATATTGCAGAGTCGAGCTCAATGCTTCTAAGAAAGATCCTCGTAAATCGCGGAATATTGTAAATTATGTGAGAGGAAGAATAAAAATAGCATTGATGACACTATAAATACATATTTTCCAGGTAAGGAGATACAGCAACTAACTAAAGATTTTAAAGAATCGTTTGCTTCTGTTACCAATAATTTAAGAGAAGGTAACACTCTGGGAACTGAGTTTATTTATGAATTCAGCCCGAATCTCCACTCTGCATATACGATAGACGTAAGTGAAGATCTGAGGAGCTCCATTATGAGTTACTGTTTTTTTGTGTGTGTCACGCCCCCTGGGTATGATGCAATTAGAATGAGAGATCTTATTATGAACTTTGATAAACTTAAACTCATACTTTCTAATATACTATCAAATATAGTAAAGTCTGGAAAAATCCCTGCAAGAATGAAAGTGGCAGTGGTCAGGCCAATATACAAAGGTGGGAATAAGCAGAATTGCAAAAATCACGGACCCATTGCTATTTTGTTTTCAGTGAAATGTATCCTTGAGAAAACGTTACTCAAACAAATGTCTTCCTATTGCGAAAAGTACCACTTCCTGAGTGATGTGCAGCATGGCTTCCGTAGTACCCACAGTACTAATACATTACTCGAAAATTCTCTGACTTTGTAAATCAGGAGGCTGATGCTAATACGGTTGTTTTGGGCCTTTTTCTTGATCTCAAAAAAGCATTTGATACTATAGATCACCCAAATATTGCTCTACAAATTGTTGACTATGGCATTTCGTGAACTGTATCGGTCACTCTTCTCCAATTATTTTCACAGAAGGCATCAAGGTTGTCATAATGTGAATAGCCCTCTATTGCCGCTCAAGTTTGGAATGCCCCAAGGGTCAATTTTGGGCCCATTCCTTTTCAATCTTTATATCAATGATTTGTCCCAACTGCCATTACATTCTAGGATTTTCTAGTATGCTCATGATGCTGCGCTCATTGTTTCTGGATTCAATTAGGACACTGGTTCCTTGATGCAAAATGATGTGTACCAAATTTCGGCGTGGTTTGACAGGAATTGTATTTCCATTAATACGCATAAGATGTGGTTTATTTGTTTTCGAGAAAGTTTAATTTTCAGGACAGCTTTATATGCATAAAGAAAGCTGTGAGATCTGTGTTTGCAGTAGTGTATGCCGGTATACTGTGGTTACATACCCAGGAATGCACATTGATGAGACATTGTCCTGGACTCGCCACATTAACTATGTAGCGCAGAAGCTGAGAGCAGTGGGTGCAGTTTTATACAGGCTGAGATCCGTGTGCAGTGTACAACTATGTTTGATGATTTTTAAAGTGCTTGGCGAGTCAGTATTGCGGTATTCGAGCCTAATAATTTAAATCTGCGCACTTTACAGTGGACGCGCGCTAAACGAAACCCGCATAAACGAAAGCACCTCTTAAATGAAACAATTTCAAAAAAAGTAATTGGTTTCATACACAATCTGTGCAGAGTTGCGCTCGACAATCGAAACCCCATTTTGCTTGCAACTCGGATAAACGAAACCGAAACTGTGCATGAGTCGTCTTTGTTGATGTCGATATCCAGAATCCAATCCAATCCAGTACCTTGCACGCCTTGTTTTTTGTTGTGTGGGCGCCATTTTGCTCTCTGTTCCGTGACTTCGTGTTTCGTGACTTCTTTCCGGCGTGTAGTATGGAAGAAGCTGCTAGAAAGCGTCCCCATAATGCGTTGTCTTTAAAGGCCAAAATGAAAATTCTTGACGATGTGAAGTGTGCCAAGGAGTCGAAAACTGCTATCGCGAAAAGGCATGGCATCCCAAAGTGCACGCTTTCAAGGATTGTGAAGGATCGCGACAAGATTGAAAAAGCATACAACAGCGGCGCTTTCGCCCCCGATAGGAAAAGGATGCGCCTGGCCGAGCATGAGGACCTCGAGAAGGCACTTTTCCTGTGGTTTAAGCGTGCTCGAAGTTCCAATCTTCCAGTGACCGGGCCTATTTTGGAGGAGAAGGCAAGAGACATTGCACTGCAGATGGAAATTGAAGACTTCAAATTCAGCGATGGCTGGTTAAGCTGTTTCAAGAAGCGCCACGGCCTTGTTTTCCGCACAACAGCAGGTGAAAGTGCCATGGTAGACAACGATGTTTGCTCTGACTGGCAGCAGCAAAAGCTTCAAGACCTACTTGCAATTTACGAGCCGAGCGACGTCTTCAACGTGGACGAAATGGCACTTTTTTATAAGCTTCTGCCTAACAAGACTCTCAGCTTTAAAGGTGAGAGGTGCATGGGGGGTAAGCACAGTAAGGACCGTGTTACTGTACTTGTGGGAGCAAACATGGACGGGTCCGAGAAGTTGAAACTTCTCGTTATCGGGAAAGCAAAGAAACCGCGAGTTTTTAAGGGTGTCAAAAACCTGCCGGTTTTATATGAAGCGAATACCAAGGCCTGGATGACGCAGGCCATTTTTGAAACCTGGCTGCGGCAGAGGGACGCAGAGTTCACTAGAAAAGGCAGAAAGGTCGTATTTTTTGTTGACAATTGCCCCGCGCATGGTGAAGTGCGAGACCTGACTTCAATTCACCTGGAATTCCTTCCCGCGAACACGACAGCAGTACTCCAGCCTATGGACCAGGGTGTGATTCGCAATGTTAAAGTGTTCTTCCGTCGCCACGTCCTGAAAAGGATGATGCTGTGTATGGACAGCGGCAAAGAATACACCGTAGACCTCCTCTCTGCCATCCACATTTTGGCTCACTCGTGGGATGAAGTTACGGCAACAACAATTCAACGTTGCTTTCATCATGCGGGCTTTTCCAAAGCAGTGGCCGCTGACCAAGAAGAACCTGATGAAGTTGCTGAAGCACAAGCTGTTTTTAGTGTACTGGCTCCCAAGTGTGGCACTGTGACCATGGATGATTATGAAGTTATTGATGATGATGCTGTCACCTGCCGTGAGGACACCTTGACTGACATATTGAAGGAAGTCGACGAAGCCAACGATAATGACAGTGAAGAGGAGACCGAACATCATAACGATCAAAGCTCTCTAGTGTCGACTAATGAGGCTAGCCAGGCAGTTCAAGTACTCCAGCAGTACTTTGAGCGAGAGGGCTGCTTGGAGCACACGTGCAGCCTAGCTAAGATGAATGCCTATTTAGTGAAGCAGCGGCATGCCAACCTGAAACAAACTACGTTGCACAGTTTCCTTGGGGGTCACAACCCTTAAATGAAACTACAGTTGAATCCCGCCACAACGAAATTTCCGCGACAACGAATAATTTTTTATTCCCCGCGAGTATCCTATAAGAATTAATGGCCTAAATTTCTCTGCACAACGAACCATTTTTGCAGAGCGTTTCCGCTTCAACGAAATTTTCGCGTTCAAAATCGAAACCGAAACTAGTTTTATTGGCGAGAAGTCCAAGTCAAATCCAAAGCCACATTAAGCATGAAATCACGTGATTGCAGTTCCGCCATTTTGGCTTTGTGTCGTGGTCGCGTTGTTCACTCGCTGCCATTCTCTTCGACAACGACGAGTTTTCATCCGCAGGACACGATGGCAACGCAAGTGAAAAAACGCAAAACTCTTTCCCTTGAGCAAAAAGCTCAAATAATCGCCCAAGCAGAAAGCGGAAGGAAGAAAGCGGCAATTGCTGAAGACTTCGGAATTCCTGCAAGTTCGCTGTCAACGATTCTAGGCAATAAGGACAGCGTGAGAATGGCACTTGCTTCAGGCACATCCTCGAAGCACAAAAAGGTGACGCGGCCCCTCCATGAAGAGTTGGACAAAGCAGAGCAAGCGTGGTTTGTGGAAGCACGAGCCAGCAACGTCCCCCTGTCCGGAAGCATCGTCCAGCAGAAAGCCTTGAACTATGCATGCCTACTTGGCATTGATGATTTTAAAGCCAGCATTGGCTGGCTAAACCGTTTCAAGGCCCGCCATAACATCGTTGGAAAAGTGTTGTGCGGCGAGTCAATGTCAGCAGACGTGGACGGAGAAGCTGCTTGGAAGGCGAGTAACATGGCCGGAATTTTAAGCAACTTCGCGCCTGCAGACATTTACAACGCCGACGAGACCGGGCTATTCTACAAGATGTTGCCGGCTAGGACGCTCGACTTCAAGGGGCAGCGCTGTCACGGCGGCAAACACAGCAAAAAACGCATCACAGTGCTGCTTTGCACAAACATGGATGGCTCGGACAAGCGTCCGCCGTTAGTCATAGGCAAAAGTGCCAAGCCGCGCTGTTTTAAGGGAACTCGTAGCCTACCTGTGCAGTACAAGGCGAACAACAAGTCATGGATGACCCGCGCTATTTTCACCGAGTGGATGATGGCATTCGACCGCGACATGAAGCGGCAGGGCCGTAAAGTTTGCTTGCTTTTGGACAATTGTTCAGCGCATCACTCCGACGAAGTCAAGCTCACTAACACGGAGCTGAGGTTTTTCCCTCCCAATTGCACGTCTGTCTTACAGCCTCTCGATCAGGGCGTGATTCTTAGCCTGAAGCGCGCTTACCGCGGGAGGTTAATTCAGCGGCTGCTTTTTAACACTGAAACCGGCCGAGACACGAAGGTGGACTTGTACGTGGCACTGCAGATTATGTCTGCTGCCTGGAGCACACTGGGGCGCTCAGTAATTGTGAACTGTTTCAGGCACGCCGGATTTGCCGAAGGTCGACCCGTACACTCTGCTGGCCTAACACCAGGCGTTACAGACGACGACGAAGAGGCGTCACCGGCTCCGGGGATCGCGGCCGCCTGGAAAACGCTGGGAGAAATAGGAACCGTGCCGCCTAATCTCGAGCTCGACGAATACATCGGCGCTGACGCTTGTGTTGTTGTTCACGAAGATGTGAGTGATGAGCAGATCATAAAAGCTGCCCGGAATGATAAGGACTCTTCCGATGAAGAAGACGACGACGTACAGGAAGCGCCGGCTGCGGCAACCGCCGTACAGGTGATGGACGCTTTTGATGTCATCAGGAATTTCGTTGCTGTCCGAGACGACGATGTTGCAATGGGTTTGCTGACCGAGTGCGAAAATCGCGTGACGGCGTTGCTCGCCGTGAAGCGTAAGCAAACCAAGCTTACAGATTTTTGGCATTAAACGCCTTTGCTGCTGCTTGGGCAATTCTTTCTGCGTTTCACGTCAAATTTTTGCGATAACGAAGTTCCGCGAGAACGAATTTTTTTTCGTGCACCGTGAATTTCGTTATAGCGGGATTCAACTGTACCAATAAATGAAACAGATTTCCTTGTCCCCGTCGAGTTTTGATTAAAGGGAGTCCACTGTATCTTTAACTAGTCAGCGTTCGGTCTTAACTAGTCAGAGATAGGGTGAAAAAAAATAGTGTTCAACATCTATTGTCAAGTTGATTGTGTTTTTTTTTTCTTCTTTGACTTGTTTGTTTGTTTGTTTTTCTTCAGCAACTGTCTGACATGCTGTGAGAATATAGTTAGGCATTCCTTGAAATGTGTAGTATATCTGCTCTTACCACTTTGCCGTGCTGCCCTGTTCAGTAAAAAAAGCATCAATGCTTGCGCGGACAAGCTTTTTACTATGCAACTGATTTTTGGTAGATAAACATACAACGGCACTGAAAACGTTTAAGTGAAAAAATTATGTGCTGATAACAAATGCTCATGAAGCACTACATACCAGCTTCAATTTTGACTATACTATCTACCTCTCCTGCAGCTCTAAGTTTTAATAAAACATGATGCAGAAGCACCTAGTGGAGCAGTATACCTATTTCTGCACAAATAAATCTCGAGCTCTAATAAACAAACAATAGCAAGAAGGCTGTGCAAATGTCAGACAAGTCAAAAAGCTGCACATGCATTTTCCAGTTCATATGTCGTTATAATTAACAAGCTGTTGCACATAGAATAACACAGGAAATATATATTTAGTGGCCCCATCAACAGCTCGAGCAGAGAACAAAAAATGCAGTTGGCAAAGCCAAGCAGCAAACCTATAACTTCGCTTGAGCACTGCAATAATGTGCATATTCTCGCTTGTTTTGCCACTCAACTTCATCACAGGGTGCTCATGCACGGCGCTCCTGGACAGTTAGTGCCATCCAGCATCAAAGTTTCTTTTCTCTTTCCTTTTCCGCTGTGAGGCAAGTGCGGCGTCAGAGGCTTTACTACACTCGACGATGTTGCATATATTTCTGAAGCGTTAATCTTCAAATGTAATAATTCGGTAGTGCTGTATTTTTCCGCGCTGTCTCAGTCCAGTCTTAGTTCTAAGATATAGCTGGCTTGAAAACACGAAGTTAATTTCATAATAGCTTTTTTTTCCCCCGGTTTTGTAGGGTCTCAAAACTTCCCTCTCGCATTATACTCGCAGTCGCATTATTTACATGTAAATACAGCCCTTTCTTGCAATGGTAAAAAGTCTAGTCAGCAGGCTTAGCAAAGTATACCAAAAATAAGCTGCAGAGTCTTACATGGTACAGGAAACGCTGCTGACACTGCTGCATGGCTTGAGCTTGGGTCGACTGCCAGTGCTGGTAGTTACGCACGCTCTCCGCAGTTGGCCTCTGCCATGTAGTTGTCCGGGTATTGTGATCCACATAATACACTCGTCCCCGGTTGTCACGTCTCATTTCCCATCTAGACACAAGAGATCAACAGCACTCTTCATTCAGTAGTGTGCAAAAAGTTAAGCATGCACTGCAACACTCCTCTTGTACTGCTGCAAGATTTCCCTCAAACTAATAAAACGTTTACTTAAAGTGCCCTTGAAATGCTACTTACAGTAATATTCGAATGCAAGAAATCTATAAAGGTGGTCTTTGTGAGTATTCGAGACAAACTTAAAAGCTCTGCTTAGAGCCCATAACTTACAAATAATTTTTAGAAAGCGGTCCTGGTGACCACTACAAAAAGATTTGAATGATATAACCCTGCGCCTCACCGATGACGTCACTGGGGCTTGCTGGGGCATCTGCTCAATGGATGCTCCCAACTTATGCATAATTCCGATTTCTCAAAGGTAAGTTCCCACAACTTTTTCTTTCCCCTCAAGCTTTTCTATCAGCGAGTTAAACGGCAATTGCAGCCCTGTCTCTGAACACAACCTAAAGGTAACACACACCCACGGAAGGTGGGACAAGTTTACAATGAACATTATTACATTGTGTAGGCATTGCCATACCCCAACAACCGGGTGTGTTCATGAATGGTTTCACAGCTATTTAGATCAAAGTACACACAAAGCAACCAAGTGGAAACACACCCTCAGAGAATATGTGATAATATATTAGATGGTTGTCAGTTATAAAAAAACAACACAAAAAAAAAAATATCTTAAAAAGTGGAGTCGAACCTACGTATTCTGGCATTCAAATATGTAGCGTTATTCCATTGCAACACCGAAGCAACGAGAATGGCCGGCTTTAACTGTGCTCCTATTCGTATTAACAACATTTCTGCTATTTGTTGCTAGGCGACACTGCTCAGAGGACAGGGCCTACCATTGAAAGGATGGAACCACGCCCCAGCTTATGCGCGTGGGACAGGGCATGGTGGAGCATCATCGTGACTTGTTTTCTTCGATTTCTTTTTTTCTTGCGCGCCGGTGTGGGCAGAGTTGAGGGGGGAAGGACAGGAGAAATACCATTTTCGATCGCCCATATGTTCGGTGCTAATGAAGCTATTTGCGTTGTGGAGAGGATTTGATGGGATATGTATTGCTTGTGTGCCTTTTCTAGTTTTAGTAACTATAGGTTTTCATCAGCCCTTTAAATCCCTCAAATTACTTCAATCCACGTGACACATAAATGAAGTAAAACTGAAACCTCACGAGTAGCAAATACACTCAAAATCATTTACTGCTACAATGTGACACAAGGCAACAATATTCTTAATACAGTCGAACCCAGATATATCGAACCCGGATATATCGAATTTTGGTTATATCGAACTCACGGAATATCCCCTTGAAAATCCCATGCAAAAGTATAGGGAAGCCGCGACATATATCGAACTCAATTTCATCGGTTGCTCGATATATCGAACTCCGCACCACGCACTGAAAAGTGTGCCTTTCCCAAAGACGATCGCAACACCCGTGGCCGTTTGCCGCGTGATGTTTTCAAGCCACGCGCGGAAGTAATGAGAGGGGACACTTCGGCTAGGGCAGCGCCACGCCCATTCCCTAAAGGCGCGCGCATTTGCGGTTGTCGTTTTCTGCGCACCAGCATGTGACGTTTGCAAGCCATGTGCTTGAATGAACCGGAGAGAACCGGTGGGAACGAGAGGGGAAAAACGCGACAGAGCGAAGCGCAAGGGTGTGCCCATTCTTTTGCTCAGCTCTCTCCTTCCTCTTTCCCGGCCTGCGTTCGCAGTAGCACGCGCTACGCATGCGCCAAGCCAGCTCAGCCCGTTTTCAGAGAGAACGTCGGACGCTTTCTCCAGCGTGCGTTGCGAACCCTCTGCACGTGGCGGCTGATGTGGCAATGGCGCCTGCGGAAGTCAAGAAGCGGCAGGTCTTTTTTTTTTTTTTTTTGCGAGAGTCGTCTATTTTTATCGTTGTGCTGTAAGCGCAGTGTAGCATAAGATATGGCATTACGAAGCGGCATTTTTCTTTTTTTTTTTTTGCTGGAGTCATTTATCTTTGCATGTATGGATCAACGAAAGCACGCGGTCAGCTGCGATCATGACACCGGCTTTTAGCATTTTTCACTTCAAACAGCATTTGCAGCTACTGTATCACGCTTTCCAATGATTTTGTGGCAGTGGACTACGCCTGCCCCAAGCGCGGCGTGATAATCGAACCAGGCTTGTGTAATCAAGCCATCACGGGCAGTCTGCCAAGTTCGCTCCCCACCGCCGCAGGAGCTACCAAAAGATAAACACTCCGCGACGTTATCACTGCCTGCGCAGCATCTTGGCACGCTGCCAAGAAATGAGCTGTGGATGAGACGATTGAAACGGAGTGCGACATGCAAGCGAAAATGCTGGCGATTTCTGCCGCGGCGACACAGCAACCTTGTTTTGAGCTGCTGCGGTGGCTCGAACCGCAGAGGGACCAATCTCTTTCTCTATGGAGGGACGCAGTTCCAACAAGTTGGAAATTTTTTGCTCTGTTGCTGCCGCTCGTCACTCAGATCGCTTAATTGCTTGCATTTGAACGAGCTGGCCTTAACGCTTTTTTTTCCCCAAATTCTCGGTTGCTAAAGTGGAGAGTGGGTTCATTATGCGAGTGAGTTGATTACGCAAGAAATACGGTATCGTTTTTTTCGCATCGCAAGTGCCATTCCAAGCCAATTTCTGTATATCGAATTATCGATATATCGAACTATTTCGCGATCCCCTTCGAGTTCGATATATCCGGGTTCGACTGTATTATGAATAGCACGAGACACAAGGATGAATTAATTTAAGGGACAAGCATCAAGAGAAAACTGGAGAATTTTACTGCAGGCTTGCTACATTAAAAAAGGGGGCCAACAAACTTTCTGTCGCATTTACGGAAGTGCACCAGAAAAGAAAAAAAAAAGAGGGGGGGGGGGAGAGAAATGCACAGAGTTTGCTAACTAGCAGGTACAGAGGATCTTTAAGACTGCCTGCCCCTACCTCTAGCTGCTCAATACAAGATTGTGCTCCTGCTACTGCCTACTGATGTCTAGTGTGGTTTTGTAGTCACAAGTTGCTGTCTCTTCTGTTCTGCTCTGATACCGGCCAACTTTTTTGGACATCAATAAGGAACTATCAAGCATCTCATTGGAATGTGTACATTAATGGTCGACAATTCTGACGCCTTGGAGATGAGAAAAAAAAAAGAAAAGGTCACTGAGTGCAATATTAATTGCAAACCGAATGTAGAAAATGGTGAAGTTCATGTATTTTTCAGACTGTTTACTTACTCAGACCCTTTCTTGGGCCTCAATAGAGTATGAAAAATTGACTGCATCTTGCCAGAAGTTCTTGTAGCCATGCTGCACTACAAGGTGCGTGTGACAGCATCTATCTCAGCACTTTTATCATCTCTGCACTTTCATTGGACTTCGAGCATCACTTTGAGGCCCCTAGAGTTAATACAGTTAATAAAAGCAACTTTTCAGGCCCTACAGGGTACTGGAAAATAGTCTGAATGTTCAAACAGTCGGACAAATTTGAATATAGATACAAACCCTTTTGATAAAGAAAAAGGCAAGTCTAAAAATCGTGTATTACGCTATTTTTCATGTTAAATGCTGTCTCCATAATTCAAGAAAGCAGGCCATATAATGAGCTCAAGAAATCCCTGATGCTCATCGTGTTTATGAGTTTCTGTGTTCGCAGAACATTTCACTGATCGCCTGAAAGCAGCCCCCGAGACTAGCCTAGCCAAAAGCAGAAAGCCTTGTGGGTACATAACTTCCAATCTCACATTTTTTTAATGAGGTTTGTTTTTCTAGCTCAAATTTAGTGAAGACGCTGCCAATACTTCCTTTTTCTGAGCCAAGCACCAAAATACAATAAAATCTTGTTAATTCGGAAAATTTGAACACAGAGTGCTGTCCCGGCCGATGCCAATATATGTCTTGGTGTTGTATGCTTGTTAAGTTGGACATAGGCAAGCTCAGTCCGGTTAATTTGGATGAGGGATCGCGTTGAGGCATGACACACGCACCTGGTGAACACCAAAATAGACCTCCCTGAACCTAAATTGCATCGAACTGTGGCCGCCAAGCACTTTGCATGCCATGGCAAGAAGACAATGACTGCAAGCTCCAATTTCCAAAATATAGCTCAGTAACATAGTTTTGATTTTGCTTTCCTACAGCTGCGATCGAGCGCATATGTCGGGGAGTCACGCTATTTCGAACGTAGCGTAGCACGTCACTGGCCTTTTAGGTTTATTTTCGAATGGAGTCAAGTCTTAACGCCTACGCATATGTACCTTGTGCACATCCACATACTGCTTACAGTTTGATGAAACCACTGAAACTGGGTGCTGGACAGGCACAGCTCACCGCACTGCGCGCTTCCCCGCTATCCACTATGCTTCACTGTGTGGACTGTGTGGTGAAGCATCCTCAAAACGCTATGGGGGTGTTTTGAGAAGGCACCACTGCTACTGCGTTGCATGGTGAAAATGGTAGCGGAAGTCTTTACGATTTTGCAGCACTTCTTCAGAGGTTGCTCAAAGCAAAGCACTACGCGAAACCAGGAAAAACCATCGTTTCACATGGGTTTAATTTCAAGTGCAGACAACCATCATACAGGTGTTGAATAGATAAAATAAGAGCGAGGCAAATGGTTTTCGGTCGTTTTTTTATGGCCCATTTGATAATTCTAACTTCTGGTCAATTCGAACGTTTTTCTCATCCACTGAAATCTGAATTACCAAGAGTTTGCTGTAGTTAAGCGAAAGCTTGATAGAAATAACAAAACGTAAATGGCTGTTGCAGCGTAAATAGTGTGGTTATGGAAGGCTGGGGGAGAGAAACATCATTCTTTACAAGTCTCAGCACCGAAGAATGAAGTTTGCTGCCACTGCGCTTTTCCCCTTAGAAATGCTCTTAAGTATTGCCAGAATTTTCATTAGTGCTTCCTTATTTACTTTATGCTCTACAGTTTTAAAAAGTGAGCCCTGCCGATGCAAGACGACAGAACGGAGAGGCAGCAGCAACAAGCAGCACTGAAAACGTGCTGCCCCGTCATCAAATCTCATCGGTTTACACAAGTGTGCAGCAGCAGCCATTGCTATCATACGTGGTTTTGTCAGAAATCTTGCTTCATGTGGTTACCACTTCAAGCTTGCAAGCGACAAAATTAGCCTGCACTCGAGCCAAAGCTGTGTTTTCATCATGCTTGCAGTACACCTCATACCACTGATAGATATGGGAGCCGGCTGATGCCGCAAATGACATGAACAGATTCCATGCCAGTGCGCCGCGATGCATGCTGTCTGGTGTACAAAGCGAGGGCAGAGTGCATTTCTGTGCTGTTTTCGAGGAAAGCTTTCTGCAAAATTGAGGAAACCACAGGAACACTAGAATGAAAGCAAGTGCCTCCAACTGGCCTTTTGTTAGTGCTGCCATGACGATGCTCCTCACAGACAATATTTTGCCCTGTCCTTTTTCCTTTTTAGGTCTTTCCTTTAGTATTTACACCATTTTCACAAAGATTGTAAAGCTGCAATAAAATTTGTAGTGCTTATGTATTAGCTCTTGCATATTATGTTGTTCAAATTTTGTACCATAACCAGCCAATTGTGTTGACCACATTGCTAAAAAGAGGTGCTCTATAAATGAACATATGCAAAGATCTGCGCTACAAAAAATTTGGGGGAACACTTAAGCTCTGCCTTTAAGGGTATGAGGTGACAGCTTTAATAGCTGTCACCTCTATTGCTACTTGCCTCATTACTAATCCTCTCCTAATCCTCTCTTACTCTTTAGCGTACAGTCTTAGGTGAAAGGCCACCCAACACAGATACAAAGCCACACTTAACCAAGCCGTACAAATGTGGCATAGGGATCTCACCCTCCCATATGAAAGGAGAGGCCAGAGTTGGCAGCTCCAATTAAATTAGCCAACCCTATGACCAATTAGTGCCCGGCCATGCTAGCCACCAACTACCACCTGCCAGAGCCATGCCCGCGACTTCTGTCCAATAAGGCTCTTTTGCTATCGCACTAAATGAAACACGAATAACTGCAACAGATGCATCTGCTTCATCCGGCATGAAGGTATTGAGGGGAAAGGAGCGCTATTGTCCTGTCCCCTCCTCGTCCTTTGTGAATTTGAGCGCTTCGCTGTGTTGACGATGAACCAACACGGCCAAACATTTTCCCTTCTCGGTATTGAGGTGTTTGATCACACCTTCTGACAATGGGCAATGAGATTTGGCTGCAAGAAAGAATGTCACACCGCTTTTTTAAAAGCCGTAGCAGTAGTAGCTAGGCCTAACAATACCTTACCAAACCCTAAAAATCAAGCATCAAAAATGAAACAAGCACTGCAAATTACTAGGCAATTAAACTAACCCAGGAGGTAGGGGCTGCGGTCGTTCCCACGTTGTGCTTCGAGTGTTGTGGTCCACATAGTACTTGCGGTTAAACTGGTCATACCTCACTTCCCATCTGAAGAGGAAGAAAAGATTTATGCACACATTGCAAGCATGGCGAAGTATCAGATATCACTTTCAAACAGCTAAATGTGAAACCCCATACAACCTATAGTGCCTTGAGGCAATGCTGTTCTCCAGAATGGCAGCTCTTAGTAAGCTTGCTTGCACTGGTTAGTTTTTTGTTTTCCCCATTCATGCTGCATTGGCAGATGGTACAGTACGGTCCACCGTTAAATAAAACAAGAGATTGCGTGACTTAAACACTTTGCAAAGCGCTGCCACAGACCACTGGCAAGGATGGATGCCACCAAGTGCATGGCCAGGAAGAGCAGTCGGTCGTGCTTCCTGCAGATACACCGTGTATTTTCGTTTGTCGCTGGCCCTCTCTCGAGTGTTTTGTAAAGCGCGGCAGCAATGCGGCCTCATGTTCCCTTTAACAGTGGACCGTACTGTACATATTGTAATGATATGGTATATAAGGTTTACCGTCCTAAAGTAACATTGGCTATGAGATAAGCCAAAGTGGAGGGCTCTGGTAATCTCGACCACCTGTCGTTCTTCAATGTGCGCTAGCATCATCCAGTACACGGGTCAAGTGTCCTGGACACTGAGCTGCCGTGGCAGGGTGCACATATGGAATAGAAGTTAGCCGAGAGAGAGAAAGATGAAAAAAAAGAAAAAGCTTGGTGAAAGTCATGTGCTTATTTATAAGACTGACTGAAGACAGAGAACATTACAGTGAGTTTATAAAGCATGCCATGCCAATCTAAGGCATTATTAGTCTCAGTAAAATGCGAAGCAGGTTCCTTGACTGAGTGTATGCTTGGCAATGAATGAAATGAGCGTCAGTGTTTGCATAACGGCACAGCAGACTCTCATAACATGTGCATTTGTTAGATAATGTCACTAAACATGGCACTACTTACTAGACATAGTCCAATGTCAACAAGGAGCATAAACGCCCTATGCCACTAAGCACTTTTCTTACTCCTAAATTGCATGCAAGAATGATGCTGATGAATTCCACTGATGTTCAGCCATGTTGTGTGAGCTTAAACTTAGTAGAAACAAAGGTTTGGTTTGATTTCTCTGATAAATTAACTTAAACACTGTGTAAAATGTAAAGGCAAAGTTTAGAGTAATTCGCTTTAACTTGTTGTGTGAAAGAAAAGCAAGACATAGCTGAAAAAATGGGTGGCACACTGCCCACATGTAGTAAGTGTATGTAACCAGTCAACTTCCGGCCATAAAATAGCACTAAATGCAGTTAAGGGGAGACCCTGGTCTTTGACCAAATTTTGTTAATATTTAACTTAGAGAGATGAAACTTTTGTGGCTAGTGTATTTTGGCATCCTAAAAACAAATGTGCAATCGATGTTTGCCTCTCTCTGATGGATTTTAAGATTTCAAGATTTTAATTGATCAGCATTCTACCCAAGTTTTAATAAATCATACATTATTGACTGGCAAAACTTTTATGTCTACTTGTTCTACTGTAACCCCAGAGTGCAACTATATCATCAGCATAATTTTAGCAGCAGCAGTTCTTATAGACCATCATGCGCCAAACACAGAGTAAACAATTCATTCTCATGGACTATTCCAGAGTTTGCTTACAAGATTTCCTTCTTTTAAGGAATCAAAATATATGAAATTTGAACAACGGCATCTAATCGTAGCCAGAGGTTTGGATGGAGTAGTATGTGTCCATTATAGAGGCACATAAAAGACTTTTACATAATTTCCTCAAATTTCACGCAAGGTATTGAACATGGTTTATTGTCAGCTCATCACTGAATGCTTCACATGTAGGTTTCTCTTGTTTGAGGAGTATGAAGTTGTGTGCGAGATGTGTATGCGGAAGCAACACAAAATTACTTCAATAAACTGCTCTTGATGACTGCACGACTTGCATGCTTTAATGATAGGTTTGGCCAGGTGTTTATTGTTCACTTTGTTATACCACGAAGCCTGCATGAACTTCATACAGTCTTCACGAGGCAAGTTATTAGATCGATATATTAGTGTTACCAGCACATGAAGCCCATATAGACTTGGAAGAAATACCAAGTAAACGTTTTGTGACACTAGTGAAAATGGGATGATGTCCATGTTTCACTTTCGTTCTCAATTAATGCACGTCATTTGCAAGACATTTTTTTCGCAAAAAAAGTGTGCCCGTTGGAATAGACTCATATGGTGGTTTCCGGCAAGCATTTTTCAGAGAACTGTGCATTAGCTTCCGTATTTCCCCTTTTCAATGACACTGCTGCAGACATGAGCAGAAATAACAGAATGATGAGAATGTGGATAATTAATTCTGCACTCTCTTGGGAAGGCTGGTACCTGATTATGAACACAGCTCTCCTAATGCCTTGCCATGCTTGCTCTGTTCTGCCCCTCTGAACACTTAGCATGTCAAATGCAGCAGTGGTGACAACACGTCTACACCTTTCTACAGAAAGTCATGATGCCGGCCGCCTTTGAAAAAATTTTTAACGACAGTAAAAACATTTTTAGTTTCGTGTAGTGCTCAGAGTCTTGCTATAATGCCAGGTCAACAAGGAATGATAAAAGAAAGTAGCAGACAGGTGCAAAAGTTTAGTCAGGCTGTGCACTGTTTCAAGCAACAGCCACCAAAGCAGATGGATGACTGTGAAACAGGGCATTATGAAATAGCAGATCATTCATCAGTCGCTGTGGGGGCATAGTGTCAACAAGTGAAAAAAGTACAATAAAAAGCTCGCTGATCTGGTTTTTAAAAATTGCAGATAAAATGTACAATACGAACCACCTGATTCTGAGAAATGTGCCAGTTGAATGAAGCACCTGACACTTGCACTTCATAAAAATGCAATATCAATTGGCATTTCTTCACATAAGGCAGGGGTTCTCAAACTGGGTTCCGCGGAACACGGGGGTTCCGCGGGCTGTCTTCTTGTGTCCCGCGAGAACCCTCACCGGCCAACCCCCGTTTCAGGTTCATTTTTAGTGTACGCGCGCGAACCAAACAGCGCTTGGTTCGTTAAACCTAATTTTTACTCTTCGTAGCCTCAAAAAAACAATCTTGCGTGTCACGCCCGCGATAGCAGGCGTCGACAGCGGACGTCTTTTTGCATACGATCGAATTCACACGCCTACCCGTTTTCTGTGGCCTCCGAGATCAAGTCTGTGCGCGTTTTTGAAACGCGCGCGGGCGTAATCTCGGAGGCCATGAGTTTTTATCAGCACTTCTGTTTGTCGTCTCCAGATGGCACTACCCACGCCGCCGCCGCGAAGCCAAGCCAAGCCTAGACAAGCAAAAAGAAGCTCGTTATGTCGCCGAGGTAGCCGGTGGATCTCAACACGCAGTACTTTCGCCCTAGCATCATGAGCCAGAAAGCAAAAGGGAGATTGTACGATAGCAGCGATCTTGCATATGGCTTTACGCAAAGTGGAGGAAATCCGCAATGTGTTATATGCTGCGAGGTTTTGGCTAACAGCTCGATGAATCCGGCCAAGCTGTCGCGTCACCTGGCTACAGAGCACCTGGCCTTCAAGGACAGGCCAGTCGAGTATTTCGAAAGAAAAAAGCAACTTTTCGATGCGCAAAAACTGGACTCTCACCACCAGGTAAAAAAACTTGTTAACTACGATAGGGAAGTCTCGTTTCTGACACTAGCGTATCTTGTTGCAGAAATCGGCACCATCTCTCGGCAAAACAAAGGCGTCATACCTCCTCAGCTACAGAATCGCCAAGCAACTGAAACCGCACACTATCGGCGAAGACCTCATCATGCCTTGTATTCAGGATGTGGTGAAGACTGTGCCTGGAGAAGAACAATCGAAAAAAGTAGTGCAAATTCCATGCTCAAACGACACTGTTGGCCGGAGGATCCGCGAAATGGCGTTGGATGTGGAAGAGCAAGTAATTAATAGTGTCAAAAGCTCTCCAAAATTTGCAATCGCCGTGGACGAGAGTTGCGACGTTTCTAGGCACTTATGTAAGCGCAGTTTTCTCAGATGATCTTTCTAATACCACTGTCACACAGGCATTCCGAAGGCTCTCGAATATATTGTCTATCGAGTCAACGGAACAGCTCAGAACTCTATCGAGACCTCGAAGGCCTTCGAACGTTGTGCAAGGTTGCTAGTGTTGGCCCGCGGAGCGCCACACGCACTCTCGTGCACAGCGCGTTTACGATACAAAAACATGAACAAGCGTTATTATTCAATACAGTAAACTCTCGTTACTACGAACATCACATTAACGACTTTTTCAAATTTACAAATATTTCAAAAATTCCCGCCAAAACGCCTGTATTTCCTATGTAAATATATTTCACTACTACGAATTTCAGTATTCCGAATATTTCAAAATTATGTACGTAATTTATTTGCTCTCTCGTAGAAACGCACCTCGTTATTACGAACTTTCTTAAAATTAAATTTCTCAAAAACTTTCTTCGGGACTGCAAACGAGACTTCGGCCATTTTGTGTTTTGTTGTGTTTGAGTGCTGACGCGGACGAGGCCTTGCTAGCTGCCACGTTTTTGTCCGAGCTTCTCGAAGACGCGGAGTTACTTTCACGTGGTGTTAAGTCAAAGTGCTTGACTATGAGTTCTGCTGGCACCGGCATTAAAGGCCCACTGTCCACCCTCCGGTCGAAAATATTTTCTTCCCCGGTGACTGTGAGACTTCGCCCCTAGAACGCAAGGCCGCAAAATGTTTTTGAAAAGAGTAACTAATAACGCAGTTATAGCCACCGCAATCACCCGATTCTGTCATGCCTCTCTCCTTCCGTTCCCTCGCAAAGGTTTTTCACTATCCTGCCCAAGGTCGTCTAGCCTCCGCAATACAAATTCCCCTTCCCCCTCCGCGTTTGGCGGGAGGTGGGGCGTGGCTCTCCGCGAGCGCGAAAAAAAAAAAACGGTCGAGGGAGCGCGCGCCGCTGGATTCAGTCTGGCCGTGGCGAGGGAAATGCGCGCTGCGAGCAGTAGACACCCATCCTTCTCCCGTCAGTCAGCAAGACGGACCAATGGACATCGTTCGCGGTACGTACGTCATTGCTGTGGCCCGTCGGGCCAGCGCAGGAAACGGGGAAGCTGGCTTCCCGGAGGAGAGCATGAGAGAGCTTTGAATTGTATTTTCGATGCTTTGCGGCGCGCGTGTCACTGTAGCATTTTGCACAGACTATCTCCGGTACCTGATCGAAACATTGGGCTCCTTTGCTTAAAAGGGCCTTCCCTGAACAGTGGCCCTTTAAAAACAAGCGACGACAGTTTTCGTTAAAGGAAAAGGTCGAAATTCTTCACAAACTGGACGCCGGCAAAAAGCAGGTCAACGTATGCAAGGAGCGCGGCATTGCGCCGTCAACCGTCGCGACCATTTTGAAGGATCGGGAGAAGATCACCAAGCTTCATCGTCAGTCCCATCTTGATCCCGCAAGGAAACGTTTGCGACTGGGGAATTATGAAAAAGTGGACGAAGCTGTCCTCGCTTGGTTCAAGGAGGCTAGGCTTCAGAACATTCCTGTGACTGGCCCAATGCTTCAGGAAAAAGCTCGTTCATTCGCCTTTGCCTTCGAAATCACTGGATTTGAAGCGAGTTCCGGCTGGCTGTTTCGTTTTCGCCAACGATCTGGAATTACATGGCAAGTGATTTCCGGCGAGGAAGCAGCTGCAGACAAAGATTGCGCAATCTCCTGGCGCAACGACCGCTTTCAGGAGATCGCGGAGTCTTACTCCGAGGAGGACATTTTTAACGCCGACGAAACGGCCTGTTTCTACCAGCTTCTGCTCGATAAAACAATGAACTTCAAAGGCGAGAAGTGCAGGGGCGGGAAGAAATCCCATGTCCGGGTGTCCGTCCTGTTTTGCTGCAACGCACTGGGCACAAAAAAACTGAAGCCCCTAGTCATAGGGAAGTACGCCAGTCCTCGCTGCCTGAAGAATGTCACATCCTTGCCATGTGAGTACAGGGCGAATAAGCGAGCTTGGATGACGTGAGAGTTGTTTTCGGATTGGCTTATCAAACTGGACGACCAGATGAGGAGGGATGGCAAGAAAATACTTTTGATCGTGGACTATTGTTCCGCACACATCGTCAACGTGCGCCTGAAAAATGTACGCTTGGAGTTCTTGTCCCCCAACAACACTGCATTGCTCCAACCCTTAGACCAAGGGATTATTAAAAGTGTGCAGGGAGAATTTCGCAAGCGCTTGGGCAGCGGCTGCTTATTAATATCCGGCTCGGGCTCCCGACTACAGTTAACGTTCGCCAAGCCGCAGAAATGCTCACTGGAGCGTGGTGGAATCTTAAGGTGTCAACTATTCAAAACTGCTGGCGGAAAGCAGGGCTAGTCAAATCGGCACGCGCAGAAGACTGCGAAGAAAGTGATGACCTGCTAGACGATAGCAGTGCCTTGTGGAACGAGGTCACCGAGAAGCTGTCCGTCGACCGATCGGTAACGTTCAAAGACTACGTGGAGTGTGACAGCGAAGCTTTGACGTCAGCCGAGCTCACCGTAGACGACATCATCACTAGCGTGCGCGAAAAAAATGATGAAGAAGACCTGGACGACGACGACACAGAATCGTCGCGTACGGAAGATGCGGACGAACCTGTATCCACTTCAGATGTATTGGCCTCAATCGGCAAGCTTCGCACTTTCATCGCACGCTGCAGCGAAGTGCCCGAAGCTGTTCACAAGAAAGTCGACGACGTCGAAGCGTTTGTCCTGGGAAGCATGTGCCATAGTCGCCAGAAGAAGATTATCGATTTCTTTAAATAAACAAGCAAGAAAACTGCTCATTGTGTTACTGTTTGATGATTGCCTGGGCTGTCATGCGAGAACCCTTTTTAAGGGGGGACGCGACCTTTGAAAACCGAAAAATCGCGAAAAAGTCGATTTTTGGAAGATTATATATTCCGGTAGTATGTCTTATAAACTACCATTTCTGTAATTATCAATGCCCAACTCGCCGTAGAAATGCTCGAAATTAATTATTTAACAAGCGGCGGCAGCCGCGGAGCAGCGAGCAAGCGCCGAAAATTCCCAAACTTCGCGCGCGCACCATTCCTCTCCCGCCCAACTGAGCGCCGCCATCTTGGTCTTGTTTTGTTTGTGAATTCTTGCGCTTTCTTCTGCCACCCTCGGCGGCGGCGACGGCGGCGCGGTCGAGGCGTGGCTTGCTACCGATTGAGAGCCTCGTGGCGGCTTTCAAGTTTCCCGCGCTCGAATTCAAGGCTGCGATTGGGCAAAGCGCGCGCTCCGCGAGAACGCGGGGGATCGGGCGACTACTATTGGCTGCTGCGGCCGCTGACGCGTCGGTCTCCGCCTCCCCGCGTCGTCTGCTACGGCTCTTTGCTGTCGTTGTTGGCTGCCTCGAGGTGCGACACGCATTCAGTGCAGACTTTGCTAACTTTTTTTTTTTTTTTTCGTTTCGGCGTTTATGCCGCGGAAGATAACCCGGGAAGTCGCTTGTCGCGTTTGGGCCGCTTCTTGTTCCTCCGGCGAGATGCCGCGATAGATAAACCGGGAAACCGCTTGCTGCGTCTGCGCCGCCTACCAAGCTAGGGCGAAATGCCGCGGGGGAATCGGGAATGCCGATTGTCGCGGCTTGCAGGGCTCAGGATCGACGGATCTCAGCATGTGGAAAGTGGTCCGCGGCACCAAGGCGTTCGCTGTAGCTGATCGGCTAGTCGCACAGATGTTCGCTGTAGCCAAGATCGACGGAGCGCCATAGCCCTAATGTATATTTTGACGGCCGCACCGGACTTGTTCGTGATAATTGCGAGTGTTCGTCTTAAGTGGGGCCTTTATAAGTGGGCTCGACTGTACCTGAATAAATTTTTGAGGGCAAGGCAAGCCCATGTATTCAAAATATTATGTCTGGAATTTGTCATAATTAATTTGGTTAATCAACATAGGTCTAATTGATAACAAAAAATCCAATTCTATGCTATTTTTCAGCAAGAAAATTTTGAAAAAGGGCTTTGTCTTGCCCTGAGGAACCTATCTAGGAATCAGCATGACAAATTGCACAATGCCAGTGCCTTTCACAATTTCTCCAGGCTTGATATAAAGGACCTATTCGAACCAGTTTGATATGCTTCTGTAACTTGAGAATTAGCGTGCACAATACTATGAAACTTGGTGGTTTTTCATTTGTTAATGTCATGAGCCTGTCTTGAAAATTTCATCATGATAACTTGAGAAACAAAAAAGTTATTGTTCTCTCAACCTTTGAGAGCCGTTTTCTCAGAATCAACTTTTTTCACGGTGTGGCTGCTAGGGAAAGTCATAGCTCAAGAACCGCTTATTGGATTTTCATGAGGTTTTTTTTGTTATATACCTAAGTAAAATTCTGAGGGCAAGACAATTCGTTTTTTTCAAAATATTTCATGTGTAATTAGGGGCAGTCAATTAAAATATCGTTAAGTCAGGTGTAAATTTGAACACTAAATTTGGGGCTGTACTAAAATTTTTCGGAGAGGAAATTTGGAAAAAGGGAATTGTCTTGCCCTGGGGAAACTATCCAGGAATGACCATAACAAATTTCACACTGCTAGCACATTTTGCAAATTCTCCAGGCCCGCCCCTAGGGACCTATGTAAACTATCTTGATATACTCCTCTAACTTGAGAACCGATGAGCCCAGCTCCATGAAACTTGGTAGTTCTTCAAATGTATGTACTATGAGCATACCCTGAAAATTTCATTCGAATACCTCAAGAAATAAAAAAGTTGGTGTTCAAGGGTAGCCTCCCCCCTTAAAGGTATAAAAGTTTTCTGTGGCGCATTTATTACCTTTGATTTCCGATTATTTCGTTATTACGATATTTCAATATAACGACCTATTTTTGGGGGTCCCGCGAAGTTCGTTGTATCGAGATTTCACTGTATATTTAATTTACACGGTAAAATATTAGTGTGCGTAATAATTCTAAAATTGCATCACTCTTTTTTAAGGCGCATTATTTCTGTACCCTCTACCACTGTAGTCTGCGCCGCCAAGAAAAACAAACACAATGAAAAGCATAGCCATATAACCGTCAACGCGTAAAAAACAAACAAAAAACAAAGTTGTTCTTTAATAACAACTAAAAACCTGCAGTTACCAAAAAAAAAAAAAAAAAGGATAACAGTTATATTTTAATTTGCATTTCCAGAAAGATTTTAGTTAAAAGCAGAAAGCAACGATAATGGCACCACAAAAGTTTGGTGCCAAACACCAAAACTATTTCAACAGCCTTCAAGTTTTGCCGTGTAGCATCGGCACAACTCCGAGTTCAATCGCGATTGAAAATCTCGAATGCTATCGACTCAATCGCCTTTGAAAATGACTGTGTGACAAGGGTATAAGCCTTAGAGGCCATCTAAGAGGTCAGCAATGAGTACACCCCACTGACCTTACCAGAAAACGTTCTAGACAAAAGCAACTGACTGATTTCAACACTTTTTTTTGTTCACACATGAGTACAGTTTCTGCAGCAATCACACCCACAAGTTCTTACAGCCTCACTCCCAGCTTATGCTTGTGGCACAGAATGCTTGAGTGTTAAGACAAACAGAATGGGTGTACCGAGTAGTTCTTGTAACAGCCTTGCTCTTCGAGGACATGCTGAACCATGTTTTGTCATTTCAATTAATGCTGTTCTTGTACAGAAACACGCAAAAACAGGACCCTGGAAAATCAACCATTTTGTAAACAAAGTGCATTCAACAGCTACCATTTCCTCCCTATGAAGAACAACACCTACTGGAAACGTAAGCAGCAGAGGTGGAATGGTGGTAAAAACATTATGTTGTGACTGATCTTTGCAGCAAACTGGCCAACAATGAACAGCATAAGCCATGCAGGAGGTCAAAATGAAAAGGGAACTGACCCCGGAGGCAGCTGTTCCTCATCTGCAGAGGCCCCTCCTGCAGCTGCAGTGGCCGGGGCGCCTGCCGTTGGGCCTGTCCCCGTGGCAGTGCCTGCAGCTGGGGCTGTGCGGCTGGGACGGCCACAGGGTGAGGCTGGGACCCCGGTTCTGCGCAAGCGGTTTGGCTGGACCGAAGCACCCTCTGAGGGAGGCTCTGAGGCAGCCCAACGGGCACCTGCCTCCCCGCCACTATTGTCCATGCGAATAACCATGGTAGAAGTGGAAGACCATGGCGAGGCCTGGCTACCGCTACCAACACCTGCACAGACAGCATCAGAAGGTCAAAAAATGTCACCCCAGCACAAGTTTTTCCAATAAGCTGCATCTATACCACTTAGCCACTATCATGCAGAGACACTTTCATGCTATATATGCATTGAGCCACTACAATGCAGTACCTGAAATCAGACACTGAAATGCATTAAAATCATAAGCACGTTATGATGGGTTGTTTTAAATAGAGGCACAAGAAGTCCACTACCATGCTGGGTCTATACCGAGAAATATGTTGCAGCCATAGTTATATTGGTGCCCTTGACGCACAGCACTCATTTACCATTTTTACTTGTGTGTAGGCAGACCTGATTTCTGAGAGTCACACTCTAAAACCAGGGGACGGGTGGAGGGGAAGGACTACAAGATGCCAACCAGAGTTAGGCACAAACTACGCTACGAACTATGGCAAATGCTGCCGCTATTGCTGTGCAAAGGTTTCTCTTGCCTCTTTTTTGCCCAGGGAGCAGCACAGAAGATTATCAAATAAGGCTAACAAAAAGATAAGGGCCTAGCTCCACCACTATACTGAATGAAACTTCCCCCATTTGTTTAGCCATGCATGTGAGACATGCCTTGCAAGCGTGGGTAACCCTATTCAGCAACTTTTTTTGCGAGCAATCATATGCACGGAGGTGTCAACGAACTGAATGGCAGAGCACTATTTCAGTGTGCCCAAAAAGTATTTGCAGATACTGATGAAAGCAGCAAGAGAACCCCTTCAGTAATAAGTTTCCCATGACACTGGCATATCTCCAGTATGTGCTATGCCCTAAATTTGATTTTCCTTAAAAGGCTCCTAAAGTTGATGACCTATATGACTAATCATAGAATTTGTGAGAAAGTATGTTAGTTAATATGCTTGTCATTTCACGTTTAAAGCGAACCTCCAACTCAATGCAATTATTAAGCTTCGTCCTCACCAGGTATGCCTGAACAAAATAGGCGAAAGCTCCCAGTAAAGTAACATTTGTAATGCATACATTGGCTGACAAAATTTTGGCACCTGGTGGCAATCGCAAGAATGTGCTAATAGACAACTACAGCAGAACCTCACGTATGATACGTTCTGGATTCATATGCTCAAAATTGCGGGCAGTATGACATCTCCCATAGAGTTACACTATTTTTCTTCCAGTTAATACGTTGCCAGATAACACGATTTCCCAGTCACTACGTTCGAAGTTTCGACAAACTGTGGTCATATCATACGTTTTGCGATCAACCAAACATGTGCTAATGAGCGCCCGCAACATAAAAAACTGATCAGAGGGACTCATCCGCCGCAGTTGCTTTCCTGCCGTGCCAGGGTGCAAAGGGGCGAAGCATCAAAGAAAAGCCAACAAGTCAAAATATGAGGCTGCCTATTTCCGCAGAAACATGACCACGAGGAAAAATAAGGTGGCTTCTTTGTGGTGTCTTAGGGTCACAGGGGTGAGCCATTTGATAACTACAACCATTCGCTGGCATACGGGTGGGCCGGGTCTGAGGGATGCAGCATGAGCTAAAATATGGTGACTGTAAGCTATCGCGATGGCTTCTCCATATGTCACTGGCGCAAGGGGGCGAAGCATCCAGAAACAACCATGGAAGCGATTCGAACTTGCCATTGCCTCTTATGAACCGGATTTGTAACTAAATCTCATAGCACGCTTAAGTCAACGCAAATACGAACTGAATTCTGCGAGAGCTAAAAAAAAAAATAAAAGAAGAGCTATGCCTACTGGATGTCTATAAATGCTAATGTACACTTTTATGCGGTGAAAGTCTCGGTTCTAAATGCCTTCGTACCTCATTAAGCAGTTGAAAGTTTAAGCAGTTCGGAACATGCGTTTTCCGGAATAACACAATTTGTTTTCCTGTATTTATTAAAAACGTATCAACAAGGTTTCACTGTAGTGGAAAAAATCTACATGTTGAAACATAGCCACTGCATCCGCACTTTATTTAGAGGTGAAGGAAATTATGGAAGCTGTAATACTGGGCAGACGTGAATTTCCAAACGTTCTTAAAGGGGGCATGAAACGGCTAGAAAGGTCACTGACAAACGTTTTCAATGTGCAGAACAAATGCTTCCGAGCATTCGTTCAAAGTAAAACTCATTGAAAAAAATCCAGCGATTTGTTATTAATTTTTAAAAACAGCGTTTTTTGAAATTCGCGGGCTGCGCCATTTCCGCGTGGCGGCGAAATTTGGGACTATTCTGCCGTGATTTCCTACGTCACCGGTCCCAGAGTGAAAGGCCACGAAAGGCTGCCATTGGCTGCAGCCGCGACGCCCTCTACGTAACTGACACACTTCCGGTAGCTCCGAAAGTCGTCTGCTCGAGTGCTGCAATGCATGCGTGAACCCGAGCTTGGCGCTTCAGTTCGCGATGTTAACCGAAAAGGTGGTGGCATCCGACTGAAAGTGCGCGTCGGTGCAGGAGTGCGAAAAGAGCACTAGCTGGTCCGATTTAACACCGTACCGATTAAATAGGCAGCATCAACCTTTATGTACCGACCGACGGCGCAGCAACGTACTGTAGTCCCGTCTCGTCTTTGCCGCATCGACCATTTGTGCGGCGTGTTAATAATTAAATGGAACGTGCGTCAAAAAAAGGTGTACCCTCAGCTTCATCGCGAAAGTACACAAATTCGCACCGCTTAAGTGCAGCACCCGATGCCACCAGGCGCGGGCGCTGCGGCCGACGGCACTCCGGTCGTGCGCTGCTCCCTGCTCGTCGTTAGGCCTTGTTTCTTTTGCATCGCAGCCACGGCGGACGGCATTTTAGAATCGTCCACTTCGCTGCGTCTCTAGTGTAGTCGCTCGCGTGCTCCTGTGCACGATTCTTGCGTGTAGCTTCGGAAAACAGTGACAACCTGCGCTGCCGAACTGCATGTGGCGAGCTGCTTTGCTCATGTTTTGCACCGTTGTTTCTGGATCGGCCGATGCGTACACGAGATAAAACACGCGTGCACGTTACGCACTGGCACTTCCTAAACTATGTGCGTCCGACTGAAAGTGCGCGTCGGTGCAGCAGTGCGAAAAGAGCACGCAGGTCCGATTCAACACCGTACCGATTAAAAAGGCAGCATCAACCTTCGTGTAAATGAAACGTGCGTCAAAAAAGGTCTGTCCTCAGCTTCATCGCGAAAGTACACAAATTCGCACCGCTTATGTGCAGCACCGGATGTCGCCAGGTTACCGCAGAGATGCCGTCCGCGGGCGCTGCGACCGACGGCACTCCGATCGTGCGCTGCTCCCTGGTCGTCGCTAGGCCTTATTTGCGTCGAAGCCACGGCGGACGGCGTTTTGGAATCACCCGCTTCGCTGCGTCTCTAGCGTAGCCGTTCGCATGCTCATGTGCGCGATTCTTGCGTGTCGGTGCGAAAATCAGTGACAACCTGCGCTGCCGAACTGAATGTGCCGAGCTGCTTTGCTGATGTTTTGCGCCGCGTCGATTCTGGCTCGGACGATGCGTACACATGAGATAAACACGCGTGCACGTTGCGCATTGGCACTTCCTAAACGATGTGCGAAAGGACGTCAAAAGAAAAAAAAATAACACTACACTGCTCACCTGTCATCCGATATCCAAACTCTGTAGCGATCATCAGTCCGTGCTCTCGTCGGTGATACGTACGCGTATACATTCCATTCGTTATGCACAAGAGGTGCCTCTCGCATGCATAATGAAAGCAGCTCCGGACTAAAAGTGACGACGACATATGTTTGCATGTGGGCAACTCGCATGCTTGATCGTCTGCCAGCATCCATGCAGAGTCGATGCTATCGCGTCAACTCCGCGAGGGGTCACCGGCCGCCGTTGGTCAAACCGCAGAAGACGATACCAAAGAGACTGACCCAGGTAGCGCGAGAGAAGAAAGCGGTCTTGTAGAAAGCCGTGCTCGGCAGGAGTGCATGCTAATTTGCGCTGAATGGGACAGGGATATGAAGGAAAGTGCTCCCTCCGCGGCGGCCGCCGGTATGTGTGGACTCCCACCTGCAGGTATGCGCTCGCGAACAACCCGAGTCGTTCGGGCTGCTGTCGCACACAATTCCGAGAGGTCAAGAAACTGAAGACACCGGCGGCCGAGGAAGACAGCAGACAAGGTTGAAAGCTATGCAAACGCAGACGGGAAAGGCAGAGACCGTGAATGCATGGGTGACGCTCTTGGGAAAACAGGCGCGACGACCGGAAGTCTGAGAACCGAGCGTGGGCGGGGCTAGCGGGGCGGAGTTCCCGAGCTGTTTTCTTCGTTTTTTTTCTGGTGTCTCGGAGTGTTGAGTTGAGGGGAGCGAGGAGGAGCGCCATTTTTAATCGCCGATATCTCTGGTGTTAATGAAGCTAGCTAAAAAATTCTTGCGGTGAATTGACCTGTGAGGGAGTACCTATCTCTCGACCGATTTGCTTTACCCCGTTTTAGGCATTGCATGACCCCTTTAATGCTTTTGCAGCTTAATTCGCAAGAATGCATGCATGCATCCAGCCTGGTGTAAAAACAAGAATGCTTTTGTCATACAGTGCAGTGCTTGTGGGTATTTACTATGCGAGTGCTAATCGGGGTGTCGGCAATGTGCAGGATACATGCGTCAGTGCTCGCAAGTGTGTATAGCATGAATGCCAACTGCAGCACTGGTGGGTAGCATTGGTGATGTATGCTTGTGGGTGCATACTTCGTGACCAGCAAGCCCGAAATTGACGACGCACAGGCAGAGTGGTTGCAAAATCTTAATGCCATCCTACCCTCCCAACTCTCCCCACTTTACAGACACACCAGCTTGCCGTGCTGCTGCCATCACAATTCCAAACCTGTCATGGCCTTCACACCATGTTACACTACTGCCAGCTGTTGCAGCTCCCACGTTTTACCAGTTTGAAAGATAAACTCCGCACGTGCACAACAAACTTTGGCAAGAAAATTTCACGAATTTGTATCAAGGCAAAATTTATGACAGCCTAGACTGCACTATTGTATATGCTAAAGCCACCATAAAATGTACCTAGTTGGGATGGATCTTCTGCTGCTGTCGAAGAGCTTGGCATGGCAATGTGGGCTACTTGAGAAGCACCATCAGGTCTGGAGCCTCCGCTGCTGCTGCTCGTAGCGTTCTGGGTGCTCTGACGTGATGGTTGGTCGGATGGGGTGGGCCCATTCCCTGCTGCCTCTGCTGCTGACGAAGTCAAGGGTGCTGCCGCAGCTGTGGTCACAGGGGGCTCGCTGCTATTGTGGCTCTTCCGTACTCGGACCCGTGCTCCAGCAGGTGTACCCCACTGTCGCGCGCCAAGGTCAGCTGAGCTGCTGCTCAGGTGACCGGACACAGACCCATTGTGTTGTTGATGGATGGACCCAGACGACGAGCTTTTGGGAGCTGCTCCATGAAACAATACACAAATATCAGAGATATACTACCTGGTTAATACCTTAAAGCAGCCTCTAAAACAAATTTTCTTCCACTTTCAGCTTTTTCCAACGGCATTTTCCTTCTCACAATTATAATCATATGACCCTAACCTCTCAGGGCTCTCATATGTTTGTTTATTTTTCCTTTTCTGACACTGTGTTTAGTGGTAGCAATGGTCAAGAGCATTTAAGGGCAGGCTTTGCAGTGTGCAAAAATTTAATTCGAAAATGCCTCCTAGTGTTTTCAACAGCCCAATAATGAGAAAGATAAAAATGCAAATTACATAGCGTATTTCAAGATATTTGCACAACAGTTTAAAAAATAACATGTTGCGCAAACATTTGAATGGTGCGTGTTAACGGGTGAAAGATGGTCTTGGACAAGTCGGCAGTGAGCCAAAATGACTCACTTAAAAAAAGAAAAATGAGCAAATTCTGTAATGTTAACATTGGCACAAATATTTCTCTGCAAAACTCAGAGAATGTTGAAAAACCCCTAATTCAGTTCTTTTTTCAATATCTTCACCTAGTTGCTTCTTTAAAACTTTTCAAACATTAGACGCAAGATTTCAAAACTGACATGTGGCTGCACTTCCATAATGTAACGTTAGCATTCTTAAAGGGCCCCACGAACGGTACTTGTAATAATATTATAACGAAAGAAATCCATAAAGGTGGCCTTTGTGAGTATTGGGGCCAAATTTAAATATTTTGCATGGAGCTTATAATTCACAAATAATTTTTTAAAAGTGCTCCTGGTGATCGCTCACTGCCAATTAGGGCGATGTGTCTCGCGCACCAAACTTCCCAATGGCTTGATGGGATGGGTGTGACCGCTCATTGGACGCCCCCTAAAGACGTGGGCGAGAAGGGGCACAGTGGGACACCATCGATCGTGACTTGTTCTCTTCATTTTTTTTCTTGTGCGCTGGCATGAGCTGAGTTAAGGAGGGAGAGGAGGAGAGAAATTTTTGGTCGTCAATATGATTGATGCTAATTAAGCTAGCTTAAGAATATTTGCGTCGTAGAGAGGACTGATGGGATACCTATTGCTGTTGCACGCTTTCTAATTTTAGTAAATAGCGTTTCATGGGCCCTTTAACTGCAAACCAAATGAATAAACTCCACTGTGGAAAGCCAGGGTGGATGAACACGCTACCAGCCACAGTGATTGTTCCGAGGTGAGTGTAGCCACTTCACTTCGTTAAGTGTTGTTATGTTGCAGCGGAAATACAACGACACTGTTGCGGTTTTGCTGCATCACACATATTTCTTGCAGTCTAAAATCTCTAGCAATGGTTCGGACTTCCACGCAATGTAACTACAATTCAAACTTGTGCGGCAAATGACGTCCGACAACGGCACAAGAGTGAGTTTCTTGCAATCTCTAGCAAAGGTTCAGACTTCCACGCACTGTAACTACTATTCAAACTTGCGCGGCAAATGACGTCCGTCAACGGCACAAGAGTGAGTCAAGTGCGCAATGAGATAACTGTATGCCACACCAAAAAGAATGTCATGCCGTCATTAGAAGTGGCTCAATTTAAATAGAACTCCTATTCATGCGAAACAATTTTCTACTCTGGAAGTCCAAATAATTATAGCTGTTCTGCTGTACAAAGAATCCAGAAGCTTGGATGCTGACAGCACTGTTACAGTGAGCGCAGATGAGGTCCATTTCGAAGTGAGCTATCAGTTGGAGTGCATATGAAATTTTTCTTGCAGCCTTACATTACGAACTTTTGGCATTGCAAATATGTACTAGCATAGATATGCGCCAGTTTACCAGAAGCATCCTGTGCACACACAGTGCCACGAGTGAGGCCAGCAGAGACCACTGTGCGCTTACAATCATCATCTAGTAAACCGACATATATCCACATCAGTGCATTTCTACTGCAGTGAAAACCTTTGTCGACTCCACGGAACATTGACAGTGCTGCGAACAAGCTAGAGAATTTTCACTACTTCAGCCTATTAAAAGCAATAACTTCTTTTCATGGACACTTGCAGTGCCTCTTTGGAACAGTGCTGGCAGCATCGCACACGGCAGCATCGCACACCAATTTTTGCGTCCGAATCCTGGAGGCCACACATTCTTTTCGGTGAGGCCATCATGAGTTTGAACTGACTGACAGAATGATTTTTTAAATCTAAATTTATCCAACAAACATCGACATTGACAGAATGAGTCAGAGTTAGGTTTCACAGTGACATCTCGTAAAACCTTACTGTTAAACCAAACCAGCTCACCTTTCTGGTTTCTCTGCAAGGTCACAAAACTACATAGTGGCCACAGCCATAGTCGAACATCCAAGCGATCGCTGATGTTGTGAGTGAGTCCTGGCACACAGTCCAAATTGAGGTATTGACGCACCACTGTGAACTAATAACTTTTATTAACCCTTTTAGGCACAATTTATCATTTCAATTTGAAACAAATACTTTTCTGCCTAAATACAGCAAAACCTCGATGATATGAATCATATGGGGTAGCCAAAAATATTCACGTCCCCTCAAATTTGTACTATCCAAAATGAACAAAAGTTATATTCAGAAGCCCAAGAAAGGCCCTATTCACCACCATTCATTCACAACATCGGTGATATCTCAATGTGAGCTGCACACCACTGCTCACTTGCAGCATCAGTGATCCATAACCTGTGCTTCGTACCGTGCGACTGGCGATTCCAGAGCTGCCAATGCATGGGTAGTGCTTAGCGCTCGAATGTGTGGTCAGTTAGTGCATTCATATTATTCATAGTGCAATGAAACATGGTCAGGGAAGTTCATAAGTTCATATAATATCCTGAAATTCAGATTAACAATAACCTACTGCAGCATATTCAGACCCCAAGGAAGCCAGTTTGTTAGTTTTCGTTTGAAATAACCTTAATTGTTTACATGCATGCATAAAATTTCTTGCAAGCTGTGAAAATAGTTATAAAACTATAACATTAAATATACCGAGATTTGTCAAATTAATGCCCTAGGGATCATGGAATCATTACCTTTATCAAATATGCACATGAAAAGAGAAATTAAGTAAAAAATAAGAAAAATCTTGGCATTCATGAAAAAATTAGTCCGCAAGAAAATGACAGAAGACATGCTACCACGCTCACTGTTTCAAGAAAGATTACAATGCGCATTCACTAGTTTATATAGAAACTATATGCAATATGAAGGATGATAATTAGCTTGAAACAAAGAAATCACTTCAAAGTGTTGCACACTCTTAGAAACAACTGCAAGTTCACAATGTACACAAATGTATATAAAGCACAACAGAGGGCTAATGCACAAGGACTTTGACCCCTCTTGAACTTGTAGCTGAAAGTTCAAAGCACGATTCACAGACTTAAAATGTTCATACAGCCAATAACACTCGGCCATATTACTATTTGTTAAAACCAAGAGCAAAGCGATACACAAATATTTCATTGTGTAGCAGTAAAATTTTATGCAAAAAGAATAACATCAAAATGTTCCTTTTTCAATCAAGCTTGGTTCACACTAAAATAGCAAGGCATGCAGGCAAGTAAGCTCCCATAAGAACTAAGGGAACTTATAAAGATCCCGGCAATAAAATAGTTAAAAATAAATTTTCTTCAATGCAAATACAGCCCCGTGAGGCATGCTGTGACTGAAGGTCTTGAACTAATTCTGATCATCTAAGGCTCATTGCCAGCATCGAAATCTCAGTACACGAGCATGTTTACATTTTGCCATGCCAGAAGGTGACCATGAAAACTGGAATCAAGCACATAACCTTTATATCTTAGCCGAACACTATGGCCACAGAACTGCAGGTAATCGACAAGTTGCTGCCTTCTAGGGCTACAACCTATCAGGATGACACACCTGAAGCCAGATGCAACTGTTCCAAAATTAAGCAGCTGATTTCATGCAGTCTGCACTGGCAAAACTTGAATCGTTACCTTCTCTTCTAGCAAGTGCTGTAGCAATGCCTTCCTTTGGTGGGTACCAGCTCATATCAACATTCATTCCATCCAAAATGGTTAGCAGGTAGCTATAGCTACGGCCAGGTTTGCTGCCACAGGTCAATTCCAGTGGTTGTGGCACCTTGTCCACTGAAAGACAAGCATGTGCACAAGCACTTGACAACACAGAAACACTCAAGTGTACCGAAGCCTTAATTTAAGGCAGTCAGATCACAGCACTCATGCAGGATGATTAGCTTAACAAAATACATGGAGACTTACATTTGCCATCAGCTTTCTCCAATACCTGGTACAGTTCAAGACAGCCTTCTCCCAGCAGTGCATCTTTCATCAAAGAATTGTGATTAAATACTCGGAAATGAAGTTTTGAATATGGTGTCACCAACCTGGGGATTAAAAAACAACAACATATACACGACATAGAAAGTGATGAAAAGCAAGGAGGTGCAACATTATGAGCCAGACAGAGCGCAGCATGGATTGGACAGCAAATGCAAACTCATGTTATTTTGCCTTTAATTAATTAAAAAAACAACAACATGACATTCTAGCCGAAACAATACAAAAGAGGCTACAAGCAACATAAAATATACTTACACAGGAAACTGCTCATCCCATTTTGGATTGCAGGTGCTTTTACTGTACTCCGTTTTAACAGGAACACCACCATCTACACTGAGCTCAACGTAGGGATCTGGCTTAAACAGAATTCCAGACGAATTCAATTTTGCTGAAACAACTGCAAGGTAAAAAAAGGAAAAACAAAACAAAACACATCCAATGACATGAGTATGAGACAGGATGACAACAATAAAATCTGGACTTACCTGTAACATTGAGTTCAAAGAGAGACCCACTTGAAGAGCCTTCTGACATTTTCCAGTTTCAACCTACTGCTGAAAAGAAAACAAACTTTGAAGAAAAAAGAAAACAACCTACCAGGTCAAAGCAATATTTGGTGCCTGTACAAACAATTTTTCTGCAGGAACAATCTTTTATTCAGAGTGGCTTTGAAGCTGTCAAAAGCTATACAAGAGCATTAACCAAATAAAAAGTAGCTATATGCACTGCAGCCAGTTTTGCCACCTACACATTTTCTAGGATATCCTCATGCATTTAAAAAGCTTTTCAGCCAGAAACATGCAGACATCTATAAAAATGTATGAAGCATGGGTTTTAGCAGCAATGTGGTTATGAAGATACACTGAGAGTGCTACTATGCATGGCAGGAGTACACTACACAAATCTTAGGATGATCACCATCTTAAGGCATGTAGCACAGCACCAAAGTTCTTTTGGTACAAGGACAAGGAAGGAAATTTAAATGAACAAACAATATTGATGGCATAACAAGAATAATACACTAACAACCTTTTTACCCCACTTGAACCACTGAAATATCATATCAGGAATCTAGCGATACACTCTGCAGCCTTTGAAATGATGCGCCTTCTATGAGACTAATGAAGGGTTGAAGAGAATTTCTGGAATAACAATGGAGCTTGTTTTAGAATGGCTACGCTACCTGAAAATCAACACATCTCCTAGGGAGGACACAATACCATTAAACACATTCCTGAAACCTTCCTGACTCAACTAAACAATTCTTACTCGATACCATGAATAAACGCTGAGCCCTTACATCTGAGTATAAACCTTTGCTCACTCTCATATCCAAACCAGGCAAACCACCATCTCTTTCTAAACTACGCCCTATCTCGTTCACTTCATGTTAGGCAAAACTTTAGAGAACGCATGGCTCTCGCACGGTTCCTCAATTTTCTTGATCGCACGAACTTTTTCCCTCCTTTCCTAATTGATTTCCACTCGCGCATCTCTGCTTAAGACCTGTTCCTCACATTACAACACATCTTGTTTGATCCAGCTCCTCCCAAATACATGCTTTAGTTGCTGTGGGCATCAGCAAGGCTTTTGATTGCATCTCCCATGACCATCTTCTCGAGGACGTGGCCCAAAGTGGTTGTGACTACAACCTCTACAAATAATTTCCTGAATCAATGCAAAGGCTCCTTTCACCTAAGCTCTACTCATACCCCTTCCACACCTTTCAATCTGACCTGGGGTACTCAGAAAGGAGCTATCCAGCTGTCCTCTCTCAGACTCTACTCAATCTTGCCATGTGCGTCCTTGCACAACCATTCAAGAGTGTACCCAACCTGCAACATATATTTTATGCAAACGATTTACTCTCTGATACACCTTAGGCTCACTGGGAAAGATCGACATGACACCTCAGCAGGGTCTCGACATTATTTCTACCTTTCTTTTCAAGGCTGGCCCGACTCCCACACCAGAGAAGTCTGATCTACACCTCGATTTGGGCGAGTTGGTACTGATTTATAGTGAAAACAGCGTGGGAAAACGAGACGTTTTCAGCACTTGTGTTGTGTCTTTCTTCGTTCGTCTCGTTTTCCCACGCTGTTTTTACTCTAAATATCAGCACACACACAACAGCCATATCTCTCTTGCTCTCAACTCACAACTCATCCCCAAAGTCTCAAGATGTCTCATTTTAGGCATGGCACTCCATTCGCACAAAATCATGCAGAATCTCGACCAAGCTCTTTCTACCTGTCACACTGTCTCCCATCTTGTCCGCCATGCAGTCGCACGATATGGCAACCTCCACGAGGCTCAGGCCTGTCGTCCTGTTCAGGCCCTCGCACTCAACCAAATCCTTTACTACGTTCTACATCTCCCTCTTACACAAACCCAGATAGGAAAACCAAGAGCTGCTCTACAAACCTGCTACAAAGCGGCCCTCGGTCTCCCAATCCAAACTTCTATAAAGTACCTCTAAAATACTGACTTATTTCTCATCATATGCATCTTCACAGAGATCTCCAGCCTCCGTACAGCACTAATTCCCCGCAACATCACCACAATCCTTCACTCCGTATGCAGGCAGACCCGGGCTGACTGACACATGCTGCCTCTACACAGTCACACCTATGTCTCCATACGCGGATCTGCAGCCCAACTCATACATTCCTTCTTTTTGCCTGACCCTCTTGATTCTATCAGTTGTTCATACCTACACTCACCAGACAGTACTACCTTGGTAATTCTCTTGATTGTGCATGCTGTCCAGGAATTTGCTCCTCTTCCCCCCCTTAACCATATGTCAAGTACAGAATTAACCACACTTGCCCAGATCGCTGGAGCAGTGTGATGCGGTCGAAAATAAAGGGCCCCTGAAACGGTACTTGCTCCGATATTCTAGTGGAAGAAATCCATAGAGGTAGTGTTTGTGAGTACTTGAGTCAAATTTAAAAACTTTGCGTGCAGCCGATAATTTAGAAATAATTTTTAAAAAGTGCTCCTGGTAACTGCTTGCCACCGATTAGGGGGCAAGTAGGGGTTCCCCCGTGCAAACAAATCTCCCAAATGAAATCAGTAAGGGCTTGCTGGGTGCACACACTCATTACAAGCTCCCGAGAGATGCGGGTGGAACGGGACATGGTGGGGCACTGTCGCAGCTTGTTTTCTTCCTTTTTTTCCCGCACCGGCATGTGTTGAGTTGAGGGGGGGAGAGATGGAGCATTATTTTCGATATTTTCGGTGTTAGTGACTCTAGCTTAAAACGTTTTGTGCTGCGGAGAGGACTTATGGGATACCTATTACTTGTATGCATTTTCTAGTTTTAGTAAATAGCTTTTCATGAGCCCTTTAAGTGTAATTTTAATGCAGCTCCTTTGTTAGGGGTGATGCGCTTGTGCCTGTGCATTCGCATCTTCCGCACAGAACCGCGTCAGTGCTCTAGATAAACGTAACTGATTCTGTACAGGGATTCCCAAGCGACACTTTGTGTCTTTCAAAAGCGAACCATACTCCCAAATATACTCAGACTTATACATGGCACTTTTATATCTGAAATCTGATACAGCCACATTAAGGTGGATACCTGAGCATTTAGGAACTGCTTTAAATGAGCTGTGTAATAATACTGCTCGCGAAACTATTAACTGAGCTACAGTGATCTGCTAGTCCAGCAAACATTATGTGATGAGGGCCTTCTGATCGGGAAAGCCGTATCGCAGTCCTACCTAGAATTTGGGCAGGAGCTCGCTATTCTCTGTGCTTCACACCCTTCTCTGTTTCCCAGGTACATATCTTTCATAAAATTCAGACCAACACACTCACTACAACAGTGAGACTATATTTGTACCATTTCCGCTCTAAACCACCATACTCCAACTGCCCTAAGCTTTATGTGAACCTTGCATACTGCCCTCTTGCTGTTCAAGCTCCTTTCTACCTCTCTCATCCCCAGCCCTCTCCTGGCATGCCTGGCTGGCTCATTCTCGAGAAGAGGATCAGCTCGGCCTGGTATAGCAGGCAAAGCTGATTTTGAGCAGTTGATTTCTGCTCTGGAATAAAGCGATTGACTACTACTACTACTATATGTCTGTGAAACTCAGAACCAAATGTTGCAAAGTTAAGATAAATATTAGGCTAACAAGCCTTGTTAAGCCTGGCCTGCATGAAGCGTTGTCTGACCAGAAGTTCTCTCCGTTGTAAGATGCATATGGCCGCACCACCAAACTTGTATCACAAGCAAAAGCGAACATGTAATAAATGCTCATTATAGTGCAAATTCAGTGGCATGGTCGCATGCATTCCACAGAGCAAATCTGGGGGGCAAAAAACACTCCATGCAAGCCAGGCTTCAAAGAGGAACTCACGAGGTCCTCGTTTTCTCTCTAGTAAAATGACCCGGGCAGCATACAGAGGGCTGGGTATTTAGCACTGCATGCATAGATTACATTTGATAAGAGATGCGTTCATTACAGTAGTAAGACTTAAGTATGCTGCAGTATTACGAGTTAAGTAGTACGAGTTTAGTAGTACGTTCACGCTGTTTTTCAGAAGTGAAATATAAAGAAAAGTCATCCAAAAGCATAACCTAGCCCAGTCCTGCCTTAGCTCCTGCACATGCCCTGCACATGGATGGTAAGTGGCACGAGGTAAAGAAATTATTTCTTGTGCATTGCTGTTCTTAGTCTACCCACTCCTGTGCCGAAAGCATCCCTGAAAATCTAAAGGGGCTTCTTGTAAGAACCCCCACAGTAGCAGTAGTGTTACTTGTACAAAATCTAATCGAGGCCTGCTTCCCACCTTCCATTCTTTTTTTGGCAACTAGCTACGACAACCCAGTACTTCGCGCGACATCATAATATGTGTGCATGTACATGCCCACTGTCACCATCTGCAGTGTAAAGGGAACCGTAGCCTGTCAGAACTGCGCACTACAAAGCTCAGCATTGATTCTGAAGGCATCAAAGGCAGAGATAATCAACAAGCATACAGTTCAAACAACAGGTGACAGTGATTACACACAGAAAAAAAAAAAGTAAAAGAAAGAAAAACTTGCCTATAATCAGTCAGTAAAGCAGGAGCGTCACCGAAAAGAGTTGCAGGAAATAGCAGTAGCTCATACTGGCCAGCGAGCTAAAATAGGGGGAAGAAAAAGAAAACGTGGATGAACAAAAACTTCCAAAAGAATTCTGGCAATGGAACGCAATGCCGTGCCCGGCTAAACCCTAAAAAAGCACAACAGAAACCCGTAATGATATCCAGTAGGTGTAAGAATCACACTGCTTTATAAATTAACACTGTACTCCAATATCTTTGGATCCTTCAGCCTGCAGTCAGTGAAAGAAAAAAAAAAGAAAAAAAAAACCTCAAGGGAGATTGAAAAATGAAGTGGAAAACCACGCGACCTATAGTAGTTCATAGCAAAATCACCACTGTCACAGGGCACAGTTACAGATTACGCTTAGCAACCCATTAGTAATAACACAGCGACTACCCCAAAGAATTGTACATTATATAGCAGCACCTGCGCTGCAAGATTCCCTTGTTAAGTGAAAAGTCATGAAAGATTCATCAAAGTATGTCCCTGTCAGGACATACTTTGGACATTCCGGTAATATTTAGCTGGCTCTAAATGCAACAGGTCAAATCTTCCCAGATAAAAATTATTTCACCAAAGACATGAATAGCGTAGCACCCAAATATTGAGTAAAAATTAATGTTGGTGCACCTCATACATTGTTTTGTAGAATCAAACTAGTTCTATGAAGTTTTCTAATAGAGGTTGGAAAAATCGGCAACTAGCTTGTACAGACGCAAGTGTTCACAGTCATACACTGAAAACATGTACAGGCCACACTAAAACTACTGGTAGTGGCATATGCAGTTTAATGTCCCAAAGTGACATCGGCTATGAGGAATGCTGCAATGGAGGGCTTCTGTAATTTTCGACAAGCTAGGGTTTTATAATGTGAACTGACATTGCAAAATACACAAGCATTTAAAGTTTTGCCCCCATGACAATGCGGTTGCTGTGGTCCCCAAATCCTTCGGCTATACAGTCAAGCGCCCCGACCAATGAGCAACAGCAGTGACTTTCTGCCACATTTTTAAATGACAGAGCCCACCACCTCATGAAAAGTGAGCATGCAAGCCTTTATATCCTTAATTTTGCACAGAACCAGTATTTTACCACAACATTACTCATTTCAAGTTTCTATAAATACTGTGAAGCACAAATAATTTTAAGACAATACAGCATTTGTAAGTACACCATTGGCATTTTAAGTACTGATAGCAGCGCTGCTCAGAGTGCACTAATGGGTCACCCAACATTGCATGTCAGCAGCTCTGAGCTTAGAAAAGCTTTTCATCAGCCACAGTCATTATACTGAAAAGAGTTCACTGTTTACGCCCAGAAAATCATGACAGAGGCCAACAGGCACCAGTACTGCTGCTCCACTCTGCAGCACAATATTTCTGTGCCCATAACAAGCCTGCACAACATTGAGACATCAGTAAAACTACCTGAATAAGACATTTTGCAGAAGAGTGCAGCAAAGAATTTTCTGCTGCACCCTTCTGACCAAGGGATGCATTTTCATCCTCATGAGAAAATAAAGCCAAATGACCAGGTTGAAAAATTAAAGCACTAGAGACATCCTATGAGCACACTACCCCTTTTTCAATAAACATGAGCATATAACACACTTTAGGCACTTCATCAAAGTCGATAAATTTTCAAATCAACTCAATGAAGCATGCCACTCTATTCATACATATGCCATTAACTGAAACACCACGCTAATTTAAATATCAATGGCCCCCCGAGAGTTAAACGTCGTTTCCATAGTCCTCAACTAAGTCACTGAAGTGTATACAGAAGTGACAAGGCATCATGTCTGGCTCCTCGCTCAAAAGAAAAAAAAAAAACAAAATCTGAGACAACGGTACAGCAATGCTTTGTCGAACTGCATACACCCTGAAATGACAAACCGAAGAAAAAAATGAATAAAATTAAGCGAATGTCGAAGAGATCAGAATGTTATGCTTTGTAACCGTTATATCACGAAAGGTGAGCGATGAAGCCATTTTCAGAACATCCATATAAAGGTTTCTCAGCCGCCAACTGAAGATCCTCAAGCGGATAAAAAATAACGCAGCAAGGATAGGAGAGACAACTCATGTCGAGCCGGAAGCGAGTCCTTACATTTACGAAATGATTCTGATGCTGACGCACAGCGATCACAGCTCTATGCGTCGGCAGCGAACCTTGATCGCTCGGCTAGAGTTTCACAAAGAATGTTTGCCAGAAGATAACATACCGTACCAATCAGCTGCTCATCAGTTAGTCGACGGGTGTTAGAACTTGCAGTACATCAGGAACGTAGGGGCCAATCGTTTCGACACCAGCAGGCACCAGATATATCCCCACCGACAATATCGGTCACTGAACGAGCAGTTGTCTCGCTTTCGCCAGTGCAATGAAAACTCGGGGAAGTCGAGCAAATTATACTGGCACCGCTTAGGCCTAATCTGACCGTGATGTAATGAGCAGCAAAGAACGGTGGGTGCCAACACGCAAGCGAAGCTACGGGCACGCAAACATCGCTGCGATCCTCCTGGCTGGGGGGCTGGAGGTTAGCTGACTCGTTGTTCCGGTACAAGGCGGAAACACATCGGCGCGAAGGGCCTCCCCGAAGCGCCTCTTTCCCTTCCTCCCAACAACCCAAGCACAGACGGCACGAGCAACAAATCGGAAACTGTTCTGCTAGGCGACGACGACGATCTACTAAAACACATACCCGCAGCAAGGTTCACGAAATATCAAACCTTCACAGGCTGCATTTCGCAGCTTATTTCACACCCATTTCGGCAAAACAGCAAATACACAACTGGAGTAGATGGAGCGTGTGTAACCTTGGGTTCTGCTGACTGAAAAGGCGAAGAAAAACACTGATCAGAAGCAGAAGTTTACACATGACCATGGTCTTACCTTGCATAATGGTAAAATTCGAAAACACGGACCTAAACAAAGCGATCGAGCTCCCAGACATCTACATTGAGAACAAACGGTCACATCACCGAAACTCCCTTCGTAAGATGATAAGACCCTACCATTTGTTATCACGTGATTATTCTTGACTTCCTGCGCTTCCTGTTCGGGGAAAACATCTCGCACAATCCCGCTATGTACGTTGAAGCGCGATATCTTCCAACTAGACTAATAGAGCAAGGTTTGTACAAGTGAAGCAGGAACTGGATACCTCAAGAAGCGGCATAGAAGATTTTTACCAATATTTTTTCTTAGTGAATTGGTAGGTTAGTTTTCATGCATCCAAACCTCTACACCTAGTGGAGCTTAAGATGCTGAGAGGCAATTTTTTTACCTCCTTCTATTTGCGTCCACCCAATGCAAAGGGGAAAGCCACTGATCATCATCATCATTATCCCGCGTGCCTGGTTAGCTGCGCTGCGCGGTGGATTTGAACACCTCTGGGAAGTCCGGTAAGTTCTGAACTTTATCGCGTTTTCATTTTTCACCGCTTGGCATTGTTCAATCGGGACATTGATACCGTCACACACATCAGCGTACTGCCACAGCATGTTACCAAGCTAGGAAAACGGAAACGAAAATGTCCATGGAGCCATAGACGCAGAGCCTGCTCGCAGTAATCTGTGTACAAAGAGGTTGGGAGCAGTGATATTTCCTACACACACCTAAGGGGAGGGGGGAGGGGGGTACTTATTCCCTTGTTTTTCTGGTGGCAGCACATAGATTGCCACGTCTTGGTCCTTTTACTATATCTAGTTGTTGAGTAAATGGTGGGGACGTGCGAAGTGCATGTGCTTGCACATATATTAAATCAATTCTTGTGTGTAGCAGCTGTAACTTCATATCGAGATGTGTCAGCGTCATGCAGATCGTTGTGGCTGGTATAAAAACTCCGAGGTACTCCTTCCTCGTGTGTGTACAGTGCTGAACGTGGATTCCAATGCCTGGTGTGTGTTCAATTATTGTGTTGATCTGTTGTACTACAGTGCAAACGTGCACATGTTTTATAGCGTTTTCCAAGCAGCAAGTTTTCTATAAGGCTTATTGCTAGTAGGCTAAATTAGTTTCTCGATAAATTTTATACAGCCCTTGCTCTTCAGTTGTTGTTTTTTTTTTCTGTTCATAATACGACCTTTTTCCTTGTGTAAAATGAAGCAACTAATTGTCTGCAATCTTTACCATGAGTGCCGGAGACATAAACGTTGCTAGTACTACATAAAAAATCTACGAAAATCAAAGGGCCAAAAGTGTGCAATGAATGAGATGTCTCTCTCCATTCAGTCCTGTTTAGAAGTTTTATTAGACATTGACATGAGAAGTGACAAATGATCAATAAGTTTTTCAGTCAGTCAGTACAGCGTGCACATGCTTCAGTGACATGCTCTACGGCGCAAACTATGCGCGGTGATTCCAATCTGCCACATCGTATCGCTACGGAAGTGTTGCGCTCCATTTCGCTCAGTGCGTAAATTTGCAACGGAGCCAAAACTTTCGTACCTACTAAACGGGGTAAATTCAAACTACTTCGAACACTTTGTTGTGTAGAGCATGGCACGAAATACACGGAAAATTTATCCTCCTTCAAGCGGGGCCAGCATAAAGCTTTCGTCTGGACGCACGCGACGCTACCTAGCTAGTGCGCACGGCCCGTTGCGCATTGCTATACTTTGACAGATTCAGGTTCTTATTGGTTCCATGGGGTCAAGCGCCGAAAAACGCAAGCACCAAAAATTCCCGATGACTACATAGGAAGGCGGCCTTCGTCAAAGTATTCAGTCTGGTCTATACGCGTTGTCCACAGGACATTGCTGTCTTGTGGACAAGTGCTCCGGCGTGCATGGTCGTGAGCTCTACTGCAAAGCCAAGCAAACCAGTAGTCGCAAAGAAATCGCCGTCGCGCGACTACTTCTGCAACGGGCCGTATCGGCTTCAACACGTATAAAACGGTGTTGAATATTCTGAACTGGTCTTCTCATGTCCTCTATCGACATTATTCCCCGAGCAGCGGAAGACAGCGGCGAACATTGGCAATTGGGCTGACGTATTCGGCCGGTATATACCGCTGGCCAAGTGATACCAGGCTCACGCAATTCAAGTTTGCGGCACACTGGCATGTAGTCATCGATATAAAGAGTGTGCCGGTAAGCCCGCTGGCATATGCGACAGTCGCAACCAAGGTCGTGTACAGCTGCAAAGAAGAAACGGCTATGAGAAGACATTTTGGTACCCCTTCGACTTCGTTGTAACAATATTCAATTACCGCCCTACAGTGAGTTCGAATCATTTGTTCCCCACAGCTAAGCCGCACACACACACACACACACACACACACACACACACACACACACACACACACACACACACACACACACACACACACACACACACACACACACACACACACACACACACACACACACACACACACACACACACACACACACACACACACACACACACACACACACACACACACACACACACACACACACACACACACACACACACACACACACACACACACACACACACACACACACACACACACACACACACACACGCACGCACACACACACACACACACACACACACACACACACACACACACACACACACACACACACACGCGCGCGCGCGCACACGCCGTATCTGAGTCTCCGACAACTGCCGCGAAAGACCAGGTTGACTATTCATTTCAAAGCAGACTGAATTCACCCAGCTCATCACGTGCATGTTCTACGGTCAAACCATTGCACGTGACGCATACGTCACAGCTGACGGCACACACACATTTAACGCATGCAAACAACAATAGACGTAACTTTAAGGCAGGTGACGTCATAGAAACTTCCAACCAGTCAGTGCCCGGCCATGTCACCTGCCAACTACCACCTGCCAGCGACACTCTCGTAAGGAGGGCCGTGATCTATGCTGCCCAAGTTGCCAGGAGCGACAGAGATACATGTCACATGATTACATGTGACCGTGTATCACATTACATGGTCGCATGATTCAGTCATGACGTCGCATTACATGACAATTCGTGACGTAATCTTACACGGGGGCGTGACCAAGGCATGACGTCGCATTACGGGGCAACGTGACAAGTCGTGAAGTCACGTTACAAGATCGCATGACATAACTCCTGAATTCATGCTATCATGTTTCACAGTCGTGTGACCGTCACATACCCAAGTCTTGGTATCGCGTTACATGGTCACGTGACCATGTCATGGCGTCTCGTTACGTGCATGGTCACACGACCAAGTTAACACCGCGTTACATGGTCACATTGCCAAGCCATGACGTCCCGTTACATGGCCAAATAATCACATTTTTTCGCTCTCATAGCACGTCAGGAAGCTTAAGTGCCCCCGCATCTTTTTTTGGAAGTTCATAGCAAGGCGCAAGAACAAAATGTGGAAAAGAAAGTAAGCTAAAACGTTACCCACACAACCTGCGCGGTGTTATCGCTCCTCCTTTGCTCTGGAGCTTGCATTGAAAATGGAATAATGCGCGAGATTTTGCACCACTCCTCGTTTTTATGCTATTGGCCACAACCCTAAACTGCACGCAGACCGTCGCCTGGCGCCGTCCCTATAGTGGGGCATTCCCACGCCCGCTCCTGGTGACCAGGGGCATAGCCAGGGGCTTCAGCTTCCCACGAAATTTTTTCGTACTGCCATATACCGCAGACTAAAACAACGACCAGAGCCGGGAATCAATCTTGACTTTGTCTCCAGTATGTCTTTTTCACGCTCAAAAGCGGATTTCGGCGGTAATAAAAAAAAGCGAAAGGTGCATTTAGTTTTCTGAAATCGTTCATCGGACCATACAAAGGAGACAAGCTGACAAAGCACGCAGAGTTGGAATGCGAGGAGAAATGACGCCACATGCGCAGCCTCCGCAGGCCAAACTCGATCTTTTGACGCCGCGGCGTCTTCTCTCTTTCGGGCGTCTTTTTCGCACTGAATCTTGGTGTTTTTAGCCGCTATGTATGTTCCGGTGGAAAGTCTGTCGAAGTGGTCTTCTGAGAGTCCTCGTCTGTTCGTAACACTCCAGTTTGTTAGAGTGCAGATGCTGCGTTATAATCAAAGTTATAATAAGCACACTGGAGAGAGTGCAGGCAACCATTTCATCTGCGGGTCCGTATTCGAACCAATGTTAATAGTATGGCTGGAAAACTGGCTATGATGAATTTTCAGTTCTGCTTTGCTAAATTAAAAAAATTATTTTCGTCTGAAACAATACATGCGCAGGATACTCAATGGAACGAAAGCCCGGGCGGTACTATTCTTCCGTGCAACCTTTGCACCCCGGCAGGCAGAATTTATGGCGCAGTTGAGAGGTGACAGGTTAGTGATAGGTGTCTCGATACGGAGGAGGCTGAGCAGCAACGTCAGCCCCCCTAGAAAAAAATTTTCTGGCTACGCCACTGCTGGTGACCCATATATTTCCAGGAGAAATATCATAATTATGTGTAAACTGCGACTCGAGAGGAACCCCTCGAGCACATATCATCTGGGACTGCCACTTTTCTCCCGGGAGGGGCCTAAATTTGACGGTGCAACTCTGGGAGAACGTGGTGCGCTGCTCGAACCCTGGGCTCCAGCTAGCCGCCGTACAGCTGGCCTCGGACGCCGCCAGCCAAAAACGTCTGCCGGCCGATGATATTAGAAGTAGTTGGCACCCCCCCCCCCCCCCCCCCCTTGCTTTCCACTATACGAAACGACAGAGGACCGGAGCTTCTTCATCCGCTGGTTTAAATAAAAAACAATTACTGTCTATCTCTCTCTCTCTCTCTCTCTCTCTAGGCGGTTGGCTTCAACTCTGGAGCTGAAGTCAAGTCGCATTTCCATTAAATTTGCTTCAGATGACAACGTGCCCTGCTTTACTGCATTAGTTTTAATTTGTGACAATACAGAACATGCCATAGTTGCGGCCACATTGTCAGAATCATATGCGATCTTGTTTTCGCAGTGATCACGAGCATTTTCATAAAAGAAGATTGTCGCGCATTCATCATTATACACCAAGCCCGAGCAATTAAATGAAACGATAATCTCACATGGCGGTCTCATACTGACCATGTCGCAGCGAAAGGGACTCGTGCCGTGGGAATGTTTTTATTTATTTATTTATTTATTTAGAACATACTGCAGGCCTACAGTAGGCCCAAGCAGGAGGGGTTAAGTAATCCACGGCGTGGAGTATGCGTATAGATGCGCCCCACCGCAGTGGTTAGGGCACTCGACTGCTGTGCCCAAGGATGCGGGATCGAATCCCCGCCACGGCGGCTGTTTTTTCGATACAGGCAAAAAGGAAGGCGCCCGTGTGCTGTGCGATGTCAGTGCACGTTCAAGAACTCCGGTGGTCGAAATTTTAGGAGCCCACCACTGCGACGCCTTTCACAGCCTGAGTTGCTTTGGGGTGTTAAGCCCACAACTAGATGTGCGTTTGAATGGTTTTTGTTGGGACATATTTTAGAATTCGCATCTCTGTTGTTTTCTCTTTCGCTTGCTAATAAAACTGGCCCACTTGTTCTTTTGGAGAGGGAGGCTCCAAACGGATTGTGTCTTTGGCTCTCAAAATTTGAGGCTTACCAACGTGCTTTACTTTGAAGCCTGAATTCCACCTTTGTTACCTAGATTTCAATTTATAACTGTTCAGACATAACTAGGATTTATGAATCACATTTGAGCCGAATTGTGCCTGTTTTTTTTTTTTTTTTGTTGCCAAGTTACCTTTCTTGGTGTCCATTGGCCTATAGGGTTTACATCCCGCAGGTATTGGTGCAAAATTTGCTTGAACCTTTAAATGTACTCCTTTATACCATCTTTTCGGTGAAAATCGGTGGGTCTTCCGTTGAAATTGTCTTCGAAGACATTTTCCTAATAATGCTAGACATTTACCACCCGCGTCCTAAACGGATTATGAGATCATTTAAGATTCCTTTCTATTACCATAACGATAGCAACCGACGCCTCTCACTATAATGAAAACGCAAGTGTGGGAATATACTGCCCGCTTATAGATCGGTCTTTTCCGGTTTCTAGCGGTGGTGTTCGCTGTACACGAAAAAACTATACCCCTTCATTTCTGCAGTGGCGGCCATTACTATCTTTGTTCGCTTGCTTCGACTGCTGCCTCCGAATTTGAGCCTGGTACACGCGATATGGGTACCACGTCAAAGCAGAGTGACATTAAATGAAATCGCTGATATCTCGGCAAAGACATCCCTCATTGGTGTATACTTTTTCTCCCGGCTATGTGCATCTCAGCAGTAAGGTTTCGGAGACGCATCCTATTAAGCACTCAAACTGGATCTCTTTTAAGATCCGATGATTATTTGCATCTCAGATATTCATGGAGCAAGAAATTGTGCCATTCAGGGCAGCTTGATGTCTCTCTAACAAGGCTGCGCTGCCGTATTCCACCCCTAAATTTCTGTCCCGCCGTGGTGGTATACAGCGGTTAGAGCGCTCGACTACTGTGCCCAAGAGTGCGGGATCGAATTCCGTCTGCGGCGGCCGCTTTTTGATGGCGGCGAAAAGCAAGGTGCCCGTGTGCTGTGCGGTGTCAGTGCAGGTTAAAGAACCGCAGGTGGTCGAAATTTCCGGAGCCTTTCAAGAAGGCGTCTCTCATAGCTTGAATCGCTTTGGGACGTTAAACGCCACAAACTAAACCAAATCTGAATTTCTGCTTGCACAGGTTTGGTTTGGCGCTTTCTCCCATCTGCGCATTTTGCGGTGAAAAGGAATAATTAGAACATTTCTTGTTGTTCTGCCGTCGCTTCACCATGTTGAGCATACGGTTGCTGGAGAAGCCATTGCGAGAGCTTGGTGTATTTCCCGATCTTAGATTCGGCACCACCATACTTGTATACAAGCACAAAACTGATTTTACCTCCATTAATTTTTTTACTGGAATGTGATTGACAGCCTTGCTAAAATATCTCATCATCATCATCATCATCATCATCATCATCATCATCATCAGCCTGACTATACCCACTGCAGGGCGAAGGCCTCTCCCATATTTCTCCAATTAACCCGGTTTTGTGCTAGCTGCATCCACTTGACCCCTGCGAACTTCTTAACCTCATCCGCCCACCTAACTTTCTGCCGCCCCCTGCTACGCTTTCCTTCCCTTGAAATCCAGTTTGTTACCCTAAAATCTCTAATATTACATAACTACGAATTCTACTGTACCAATGTTCCTCGTGGGTTATGGTTTTCATTTTTATTTAAGTTCTTCACCCTTTGGTCTATAGTTTTCTGTCCCCGTCCAGTCATTTTATTTTTGAATGCGCAAAGGTAATTCTAAAAAAAAAAATAAAAATAAAAATTCTTTCTGCAGCCAAATTCTTGGTGATCACAGGCTGTGCGGGTGTGTGCCATCTGCTATTTGGGTGGCGGCGGCGGCAGCAGCAGCAGCCATCCTCCATGGCAGCAGCGGCGGCGGCAGCAGCAACAACAACAACAACAACAACAAAATGACACGGTATTAGATAAAACGCTCACATATAAGCGTCCGATTTAGTTTGTGTTTTGAGAGAAATTTGAAGCTCTGCGTTATTAGAACTGGCCGCTGAAGCAAGTTATAATCCGTCTAGATATGACTAATGTACCTATTTCAATCTGCGTGCCCATTCCTACAATGGCGCGTGCACTGCATGTGTAGCAGGAAGCAGACGTTGGCATTGTATCCTTTCGTTCTAGTAGTCACCGGCCGCCTGAACAGCTAATAAAAAATAAGGCAGCATATTGAAATCATTTAACAGCCGTGCATTTTATGTCATATATAGTAGCAGCCTTCGAGGCGCTCCTTGTTCTTTGAATTAAGCGGAAAGAAAGCGCTAAAGCTACTTTTAACTGAGACAGCATTTTATTAACAAAGGCAATCACTGCCCATCAAATCCCAGAAGCGCAGGTGGTTGAAATTTGTGGAGACCTCCGCTACGCCGTCTCTCATAGCCTGAGTCGCTTTGGGACGTTAAACCCTCAAACCGAACCAAAATCCCAGTCGTACTGACCGGCACATTAGAGGCCTCAAACGAGCAGTCCGTGGACAGCCGCGCATGCTACCCACATCGAGGCTGTTCGCGGGATACACCCGCTCCGCAGAAGAAACGGCATCGGCTCATTAACCCTTGATCCTCGTGGGACACGAGGCACTCAGTCGCGCGCTGGAATCGCCGACATATGCTCAGCTGAGCGGCGCAATCATCACTGGCGTCACGTACACGTGGCCATTTCGAACAACAGTCTCGTGACCATGGAGGAACGTCCTCCATGCTCGTGACCGTCATCACGAGCAGGATTTCTATCCTCGCCGATATTGCTACGTAAGTGTTCTTTAGAGAACCACCACCGGACGGTGTCAACCACGGCTGTTCGCTTCCCCTGAAACATATTCAGGTTTTAGGATTTCGGCGAGATCATCAAACGGACGATGGGCTGTCTAGCCCACGGAGGCAGAAGACGACGAGCGTCTTCCATTGACATCTCAAGCAGATTCCACTCAGGGGTACCAGTCGGGAGAATCGAACATGCCCGAGTTTAACCAACCGGAGGCGCAACCAGGTGCGTCGCGACTTCTTCCGTTGACATCTCAAGCAGAGTCTGCTCTAGGGTGCCACTCTGTAGCATGGAACCTATCCGATGTCAACCAACCAGAGCAGCAACCAACTGCATCGCAACATCCAGCCTTTCCGACTCCGCGACGACGCGCTGCTGAGCGAAAGAAGAAGGTCACTTTTTTCGATGACATCAGGGGCGGTGGCGAATCAAACATCTTTGGGACCCGCTCTGCAGGCATCGTTAAACTGCGTGCTGTTGACAGCGACAGCGTCCACAGGCGTCGTGAAAGCGGTTCAGCGTCTCCTCACTGCAAGCAAGTACGATACACAGAGGGAAGTGGCACGTCGCATCAAGAACAAAGGCTGAAGTCGAGCGGTAGAGTTAATCGCCGACGATGCCCACGGTAAGCTGGCGAAACATGCTACTTACTAATTGCGACAGAGTTCAAGCCTTCCTTGAAATCTCCACGCTGGCTTTGAATTTTCGAAGCTCGTCTGCTTATGAAGACTAGGAGTTTTCACGATCGTGTGGGCAGCTGGCATATGCAGCATGAATAGGGCCCACCTTTTTCTGAGATTTACAACGCTCCAAAGATATCACACTAATTTGAACGCTATAATTGATGCAGCAATCCCTGTTTTCCCATCCTGCATGTACCGCGCTGCCACCTTAGCATACACTGGTGATAAACAATAATGTTTCCCTTCTTTCGGGTCTGCTCCTACAGCGGAGGGAAGAACTAATTGATACTGCTTCATTTGCTCGTAATGGGTTCGCAACCAAAGAACACGTTCAAGTGTCTCATTTTATCTCTTTTGATGCCTTACCTCCACTCTTTCTACACGTTTCAACGCTTGTCGTAAAATAATCATTGGTTTTAAAGTTCAATCATATTTTGTGACTCCTGCACATTATTTCCGGTGAGACAGGGTCCACAGCCTTCGCTAATATGATTCGCATAAGGCATACGTGAGCAAGTGGCTGCATTTTAAATTCTACATGCAAGCACGTGGCTTAATTCATGAGAGCAAGTGACCTCGCTCTTTAGATAGCCATTATGTCTGGCGTGCGCCGCGTGCTGATGGGCATCAATTAAGGAAAAATTAGGAGGGCGTTCAAGCTTCGCCGTCAGAGTAGACGCGATAGCATCTCGAAGGGGGGATGCGGGGCTGAAGGGCCAAATTTTGAACTTTTACACCAATTTCGTTAATTTTTTTTAGTGATAGCCTACCTTCTTTTTAGAATATTCAAGTTGCATAACCTTAGCACACACACCCACACAAAAAGGTGCAAATCTCATAATGAGTAAGTGTGTCCAGCTTAGGAAGACTATTTCCAAAATCAACATGATGTACTAACCATTTGCGCTTAGATAACTTCTAGGCAGTTAAAAATGTGTTAGCTCTTACTACTTGCATTTGCCGGTTTCTCGTCCGTTTCCCCGCCGCTTTCAGATTCAAGAGAAAGCCTCTCCCCTTTCCTGCCTCTCCCTCCTGGTTTATGGTACATGGTTCATAGCGATGTCAAACGAATCGGCACCATATGGCGCACAGAACTGCTTTGAGAGCTGAATCCTAAAGTGTACGTGGGATGCATGAAATCGCACAGACGACCTTTGTTCCTCAAAAGCTTGATGGGGTGCGAACTTCGGGAGGCTGTGGCGTGCGAACCGGGGGCCGTAGAGAGGTACGGTTGGTACCAAACGAATCATTGTTTCGTGATATGCATGCTGATACCGGAATTGAAGATCTAGGAGATAGGCCCTAGGATAGAGCTAACGTTCTTAATCTTACGCCTGCGGCAGTTGAGCTCTCTCTCTCTCTTTTCTTTTTTTTTTGTGCAGGATAAGGCGAATCGCGGGTTCTTTATGACATTTTTGTAAAAATCTGAACACTTTAAAAATAAACTTCATTTTTTGTTGTTGTCGTCATTGTATGTGACCTATTTGATACCTTTTTTACTTAGAGAATAATTAGAAGTCCAACAAGTTGCTTTATCTTCCTCTCAACAAAATTTTACTGCAAAGAACACCTTGAAAGCGGCCTTTGACGGAAGAGTTGCAAAATGGTATTTTTACTAACAGTCGTAATCTTGAAAAAAGTGCAAACACAGGAAAATAAGTTCAAAGATTTCAGAACATGCTGTTCAAATTTAGGGCCTGAGTTAATAAGGAGCTTGGTGCATACATTGCGCCGTCATTTTCAACGCGACACTGCTTTGTGGAGTTTGCTTCTAGTTGCCCCTTTTTTCTTTCTTTTTTTTTTATTTTCAGCTTAACAGCTATCCGGTGCCCTTGTCTGCGCTCGTGAAATGCTTTCCTAATTGGTAACTTGCCGGGCGTGCCTCATTATCTGGGCTACATATTCTTCTGCAGCTTATCGAGAACGTTTGCTGGGCAGAGTCCCACTGGTCTAAAAACAGTGTTCGAACATTACGGGCAGCGTTTTCGTCAATATAAGCTTCTATTTCGGCATACTCGTCAATGTTCTGTTGTCATGGCTCAAAATATGCATTTTCTTTCCTTTTGTTCTTTTTTGTTGTCGGCTGTACTTTAGATAGCATGTCCTTTTTGGCTAGAGAGCGGAAAAACAAGCATTCTAACCTGGGGATACACTCCGCGGTCAGTTTCTTGCCCGCTATGCGGCTGCGGCTTTAAATCAACGTTCATAGGCGCTTTCTGTGTGAATGCACCCTCTCTAGCAAAAAAAAAAAAAAAGTTTCTCTACTGCGCAGATGACAACCGAACTTGGTGAGTTTCTTTATAAATGCACATATTAACACAAGAAAATTAAAAAAAAAAATAAAATAAAAGCTTTTTAGTGAAATTGTGATTTTAGTTCCGGATCCCCTTTAACACCGACTTTTCATTCTGCGAAATTCTGTCATTGAGAGGCTGGGACGTAGTTTGGCAAAGTGTTAAACGTATTTTTTTTTTAAATCTTAATTAATTTATAGGAAATCAAAGAAATAGTAACTGTCACAGTTCTCCGTGGACATCAGAAACGCACCGGAAGGGAGGGAGGAAGATTGGATTAAAAAAAGAGAGAAAGATGTACTGGTAGTGGAGGGCTCCGGAATAATTTCGACGACTTGGAGATCTTTAAAGCGCGCTGACATCGCGGAGTACACCCTGGTCTTTAAAATTTCCCTCAAGCAAACGCTGTGCAGCAAACATCATCGTCTTCATCATTGTGCCCCTACACGATAGCAGTATGCTATAGCCGCAGCCGATTATGCCTCGTGTAAAACTACAACAAACGGTCATGCTGGGCAGTAAATGTCGTCTTTTTCAAGTTCCTACTGGAACCACTCTGGCACAGTGCAGTGAACATAGCAGCGTTTCATCTGCGCTGCTCTTTCATTTCGCCTAGGTAAATACTTCACACACATATATGCCATTGGGTGAGTGTGGATGAGGACCGCGATCGTAGTCTCAGGCGAATAAATAAATCAGGTAAATTAAGGCCAAATATTTTCTGAGATCATTGCAGAATCTGCACTGGCGAAATGCGTAAGCCTAAGCGTTGCTGTGTTGTCCGCGAGATGTGCCAGCGGAATTCCGCGAGTGATAGATATCGGGCATTTCCTATCCTGTAAACCTCTTAATTTTCTTTAATGAATTACCTAATTAACCCACGCAAACCTATTTTGTCACTTCCACATCTCTCCTTGATGCTCTATCCGATATGGTATCATTCTTTTTGCGATATACAAACTAGTACAGTTAAAACTCGATTTAACGAAGTTGAGGGGAGCCGTGAATTATTTCGTTAAATCGAGAACTTCGTTAAATTGAATGAGGCATTTCTTGGGCACATAATTCAGTACATTCGATTACAGTAAAACCTCGTTAAAACGTACCCGCTTAAACAGTACTTTCGTTTTAAAAGTAGTAAAGTCAAGTCCCCGACTGAGCACCCATTGAACATAATGCATTTTGCATCCGCATAAACCGTACCAGCTTATCGTGGTCGTATCGGTTAGCACATACCATTTTCACTTTTCGTCGCACTCGTCGACGGGACGGCAAGCCACACAGCTAATGACAAATTAATTTTTTAATTCTGAGCTCGACTCAAAATTAAAACTCGTTTTGCGCCGCGCAGTTTGAAAAAAGCGACGGGATGAAGATGCTCCGCGCTGTTACCGCTGACTCGCAATCAATAAATTTTGGGGTGCTGTCTACAAAATAGACCAAAAATTAACACTTTTTCACCTTTATTTCTCGAAAATTGGTTCGTTAAATCGGGACAGATCACGGAATCGGTTTCGTTATTTCGGGTTAGTCAAAGCATTGAACCCTATGGGCGTCTGAGGGGGAATTAGGATACCTTCGTTAAATCGAGATTTTCGTTAAATCGGGTTTCGTTAAATCCAGTTTTGACTGTACATCTTCCGCGAGTGACAGTTTACGCGGGACCTTTCCTTTGATGTAAACCACTTGACTGGCTCTAATTAAGTTTCGATGGAAACGAAACGTAGAGGCGTCCGGGTGTTGTGCAATGTCAGTGCACGTTAAAGATCCCCAGGTGGTCAAAATTACTCCGGAGCCCTCCACTACGGCACCCCTTTCACTCTTTCCGCTTTCACTCCCATCCACCTCCCTTTTTTATGGTGCGGTAAGGTGCCCACAGGACAAGTGTGACAGACATTGCGTCTTTCCTTTTCTGTGGACCATTTATTATTGCTATTGGCTCTAATTAATTACCTAGATCAATCATATCAATCATTTTGTCACTTAATTGCGCACATTGGCTGCCGAAACCACCGAACAACGGGAAGCTAGACAAAGCCTGTTGCCGAGAAGCTTACCAAGTGTGGAATCAAGCCAAGATCGAAGCGGCAGCAGCGACTGCGGTTGGGGCAGATGGCTAACGCTTGTGAAACTGGGTTCAAGGATAGTTGAACCTCCTCATATTTAAGAGCGGGGCTCTTACTTCTCACGCTTGCCGATTTCGCGTTGGTTTGTCCGAGTCTGTCACGTGATAACCAAGGGCTTGAGTTAGAATTTCTCTAAGCCCGAAGCAGTGTTCATCATGGTTGGCACCCTAGCCAACCAAAATTACGGCCACCCTAAGGCCTACCCTAGGTCACGTGATTCCATCCAATATGGCCGCGCCGCCACCCTAAGCCCACCCTAGGCATTATATCCTAGGCATTATATATACTTGATATCAGTTCCGATATATATATATATATATATATATATATATATATATATATATATATATATATATATATATATATATATATATATATATATATATATATATATATATAATATTGTTTCGGCGGTGAAATAAGAAAGGGGTTGTTTATTTACAGTGCTGTCGCAGAGGGACCAGGTGAAGCCTACTAGCTTCCGAAAACACTAACGCCTCTTCCTCCTCTTCTGCGCCACAATACTTCATCGTCGTCAGTAGCGTGACATTTCCTCCTACTCAGCCGAAGCCCTCTAGGCGTGTTCATGAGTCGTTCGAGGCTGACACGGCTTCATCGGGCAACGTGACATAGTTCGGTTTTGGCGGACCGATGACCCGATGTGGTCAGGCGCTCGTATGAACCGTCATTGGGGGTCAAGAGTTTTTGATGTAGGCCGCGGCGACGAATTGAACGCCACAGCACGACTAAACCTTATTAGAGTACGTGGCAAGCCGGTGAATGGCATCGTATCGTACTTTGGAGCGTTGTTGTGAAGCCCCAGAGCGTAAGCGGGTGATTCTCCGAGCTTTTTCGGCGAGGCAGAGGGTCTCAGCCAGGCAGGGATCTTCACGGCTTGAGAAGGGCAGGATAGTATCCATGGGAGTAGCGTGGTGATCTGGCACACAGCTGGAAGAATGGGGCTGTTGCACCCAGTCGTCTCATGCGCGGCGGTATTAAACGCATATGTGATGAAAAGTAGTATTGGTGTCCCAGTCAGTCTTTTGCCCTGCATCCACATACATAGCTAGCATGTTTATAAGCGTTCTGTTGACGCGCTCAGTCAAGCCATTTGTCTGGGGATGGTATGGCGTCGAGTGTGAGAAGTTAAGGCGCATAAACGTATGAGCTCTTCAACAACATCAGCGGTGAACTGTCGGCCCCGATCAGTGATGACAATTCGTGGCAGCCCGTGTCGTAATATTACTGAGCGCATCAGGAAAACCGACACTTGATGCGCCGTAGCAGGTGGAATAGCGGCGGTTTCACAGTAACGTGTGAAGTAGTCCGCTCAGACTACAATCCAGCGATTTCCATCCAAGGACTTCGGAAACGGACCTACGAGGTCAATGCCTACTTGATCGAACGGAGCTGTCGGGGTCTTCACAGGGTGCAGCAAGCCATATGGAGTTGTGGTGGGACTTTTGTGGCATTGGCATTGCTCAGTCGTCGAGCGCAATCTGGGTCAGTAAAATCTTTCTTGAGCACGGTGGAGTGTTCGAGCCGATCCGCGAGATGCCCAGAAATCGGATCATCATGCATGACACGTAATACGTCAGTGCAAAGCGTCTTGGGAACTACGAGTAGGTATCGCTGGCCGACAGGGGAGTAACTAATTTTTCATAGGAGGCCATTACGCCCACAAGAACGGTTTGTAGCTCCGCTGGCTTGGGCGGCGGCAAAGAGGGGCTGCAGACCGCTGTCCCTTTGCTGTTCCTTTTTGAAAACTTTCGGGTCGGGGAACGCCGGCTCGAGGGGCAGAGGTGAAACGTTTGCTCCACACATATTCGGTGAAGAAACGCGAATAGGGATAAAAGTTTCAACTGTTATCCGGGATCACGGGCACGCGCGGACCCCAGCATTTTAAGCTGTCGCGTTGTGCATTCTCACACGTAGTACAAATATGCCTAACCTGCATCCATTGTGGCCTCGTTTTCCATATCATCGGACTAGTGCACAATCAAGGCGCGACAAGAGAACATCACCACAAGGTAATAATGACCGTCTGCTGCGATCATTTTAACGCACCTGATTTTTTTTTTTTTTTGTGCAGCACATTCGATAGACAACGATCTTGACTCTCGCAAATCATGGCTCAGCCCTGATAGAACAATTTTTCAGCAGTAATTGCCTGACAAGCGATGTAGCTCCGGCTTTGAAAAGAAGCCGAGTCACTATTTTTCAATGCCGCAAATGGGCTGTGGATGTATGCTATAGCTCCATTTCTCTGTAATGATCAGTGCAAGCTCCGAATTGAGCGTGCATCTGGCAGCTATAATTGCAAGCACTACATATATTGAATCGGGCAGGAAATAAACGTCCTTAATTCCTCAAAACGTCTGTGCACCATGAAGTGGTGGCTACTCAAAAATGTTATCCTCACGGATGATTCACAACTTAGGTCTGTCAATATAACTCCTCACAGCAGAAATGCGCACTGAAAACCTTCATAGCCTTCATCATAGACTCTCCAATGCAAACCTTGGCTATGCTCAGCATTTAAAGCAGCGCGGAGAGGCGAAAACCGTAAATAAAATCAGAAATGACACGGCAGCCGAACTGCTTGTAGTGTCATTAGGGGGTGTTTCTTCGTCGACAAGGTGTTATCACTATGCATTTCACAGTGAGTAACCGACTTGCTCTTACCGAGATATTGACTTGATTATCTTCTTCTTTCTTGGTATTAACCTATAGGTAATGTGCAATTTTGACCGCACATTTCGAACACTGGATTGTATAGAAGATTCAACTGCTTATAGTTTCCTGTTCGTACTTTGTGCTCCACACGCCCAAATGGGAATCTATATTGCCTGTTGCCATGACTGCGAGAAAAAGGCAACTCGAACTTGCAGTTACGCCCTACAAGCGCCGCTCAACTGAACAACATGCAAAATGTTGGGTGGGAGACGTTCAGTTGGACGGGAGACGCCGCGCCAAGCTGGTAAAGTACGCGTCGTTCGCCGGGTATCATCTCAAGGGGACGCCGTACGTGAAAGTTGCGATTACCTAACCGCAAGTTTTACATTGGTTCATACTTAGCACATAAAAAATTCAGCGCAAAAAAAAAAAAAGGGGGGGGGGGGGGGCAAAGGAACACAAAACGTCAGGAAGGCTGACTACTAACTGTTTATTCTCAGCAAAATCGAGCACAATATAAGCCAAAACGCAGACCATGTGACCGTTGGAAGGGCAGGAAAAGCACACAATAAGGCCATGCCATGTTTTTACAGAGGCTAACCTAATTTTTTTTTTTCCATTACAGCGGAAGGCACCCTCCTCACCGATGCTTGTAGCACGCGCGCCATGTGGCAAATACAAAGATGAAGAGAAGAAGGCGTCGCTGCATGAAGCATTAAGGGTGATCAAGTTGAAACGGCTGCTGAAGGCGAACAAGCTGCTTCAGCAGCTTTTGTTAGGGTAGCGGCAATGTCTTCTGAAATGGAGGCATTCCCAAGGTCGACCAGGCTCTTAGGCTTCACCGTCTTCCTTTCAGGCTGCCGCGGCAGAACAGTAAGGTAACATTGCCACAAAAACTCTGTGAAAAACCCTGTAGACCCTCCTTCAAAAAAATGAAAGGCAGGAAGAAAAATTCCATGCTAAGCCAGGATCAAGGCGACCACAAGTGGTCCCCTATACTCACCGAATGGCGCACAACTTGAAGATTGCCGGCCGGTGCAGTAACGTTGGCCGATACGACGTACATACCTGTCGTTTTCTCCGCGCCAAAAAAACTGAGCGGATTATGCTCGCGGATCGGCCAGAAGAAGAAAGCTCTGCGCGAAAAGAGGCACGGCAAGCATTTCGTTTCCTGTGCCGTCGGAGTATACTGTACGAAATCCCACTGACGTGTGGAGGGGTCTACAAAAGTTAGAAGTGTTTTCACATAAATAGGCTTAGGTCTATAAGGCTTAGCTAAGAATTATCGAGCTTAATTTGGCTTAGGAAGGTGTGATTACGGTCAGTTTGCACTCAGACAGTAACGTACTAGTGTAATGTGACCATAAAGGCCTTTACACTTAGCTAGGTATTTTAGGGTTTTCTAAGTCAAACACACAAATTAGGCTTCGGAAGGCGCCATTGCGCCATTGTATGTTCAAGCTCTTGCAGACTTAATTTTAGTCTGTGTTTCACGCAGCTTTAATTTGTGTTAATTCGACCTATTTACCATTGATATTGACCTTGGGCATATACTCATGGTATTCATTGTAACTAAGTAAGTCACGTATAACCATGCATGTGGCAAAGCTAGGCTAGATTGTTACCATAGCAGCACTACGTTAGGCAGAGGGAAACCGGAATTGGAAATCGGCGAATCCAGAACACTAAAAGCTGTCATGGTATATCCCTGTTAAACCGATTATAGTGTGCAAGCACGGAAAGCTGTAGTTCTAGTTGCACATGTAGGGCCATCTGGGAGCTGCCGCGTCATATGGTAGGGCTTAATCGTGGTGTCCGAAATCAGCTCCAGTGCAACGGCATGCTTCATCGGGAAGGCTACTAAAGCGCCATATGGGAGCCGCCGCGTCAAAGGGCATATGTTTTACCCACCTTACGCCGGGTTATAACGAGCGAATGCACGCGGCGCGTTGGCTCAGTGGGTAAGACTTTCTGCTTATAGGTGTGTACGGGCCGAAATTCTTAGCCCGGACCTGCCCTACAATGAAGAGGCCTTATCCCGGCCTGGCTCTGGGTGCTCCGACTTAAGGCCCGGCCCGGCCCGATCTGAATCCAGAGCATAAATACGGGAGCCCTGAAGTTTTTTTTTTTTTTTTTTTTTTTTTTCTGCTCTAACTCTTGGCTGGAATGACTAAAACGTTCTTACAAGAACAAGTTTTGTGTACACAGCTTCCTTGCTCCTTTAAATGCGTGCAGACTCTAACTATGAGCAAAAGGTTAATTCTGTGGTCGATTACTCTGTGCGCTCGTCTCGTTCACCGTGAACCTTTCACGGTGCCGGCAAGGTACACTGCAACTGCACTGTGTTGGCTGAGCAATCACGAGGCAACTTTACCACGGCGGATGCTTTGACTATAGAAATTATGCTACGCTTCCACCGAGGCTAGTCATCATCATTATCAGCCGGACTATACCAACTGCAGGGCAAGGGCCTCTCCCATTTCCTCCAATTAACCCGGTCCTGTGCTAGCTGCATCCACTTGTCCCCTGCGAATTTCTTAATCTCATCCACCCACCTAATTTTTCCGCCGCCACCTGCTACGCTTACCTTTTCCTCTCCTCGAAATACATGTTGTGCCCATGCCCATTTCACCCCGCCGGGGTGGCGCAGTGGTCACGGCATTCGACTACTGTTCCCAAGGGCGCGGTATCTAATCCCGGCCTCGGCGGCCGCTTTCGATGGAGGCGAAAAGCAAGGTGCCCGTGTGCTGTGCGATGTCAGTGCACGTTAAAGAACCCCAGGTGGTCGAAATTTCCGGAGTCCTCCACTACGGCGTCTCTCATAGCCTGAGTCGCTTTGGGACGTTAAACCCCACAAACCAACCAACCAACCCATGCCCATTTCTTCTCCTCAATTTCGACTAGAATGTCAGTAACTTGTTATTTCTCTGACCCACTCTGCACGCTTCCTATTCTTTAACGTTTGTGGGATTCCTCTGCCTGAGGGAAACGCTAAACACACACGCAGCGGGCCGTGAAACAAACATCTTTAGCTCACAGATCAGGCAGGTCCATCAAGGCAGGTCCAGAGATCAGGGGGTCGTGGTCGGGAGCCAGCAGCAAGAGCACCCGCACTCAAGACGATCCGGCGAGGAAGAGAGAGAGGCGACGCACCGGGACCGGTTATCCCGTAAGCGGGAGAGGGAAAGGGGCAGTGGGGGAAGTGCACAGGGAGTGCTGGGAAGCGGCGCGCCCTTCAAATGTGGCTGGCGCGATGCGCTGCCTCGTGCGCGGAGCAGGGCCCCACACGTTACACATACTATTTTCTGTTCTATGGCCCTCTGCGTTGTTCTCAACGTAAGTAGAACTCTTTTCGTTAAACTCCATGTTTCAGACCCATAGGTTAGTACTGGTAGGATTCAACTGTTATACATTCCTCTTGAGTGATACCGGTAAGCTGCTTGTCATAATGTTTGAGCACCTTCCAAATGCGCTCCATTACAATCTTATTCTCCTAGTTATTTCGCTTTCGTGGTCCAGATCTGCGGTCACTACCTGTCCTAAGTAGACATATTCGCCTACCACTTCCAATGCTTTATTACATATTTTAAACTGCTGTCCCTTTCCCAGGCTGCCCCCGCCGGGGTGGCGCAGTGGTTACGGCGCTCGACTACTGTTCCCAAGGACGCGGGATCGAATCCCGGCCTCGGCGGCAGCTTTTCGATGGACGCGAAAAGCAAGGCGCCCGTGTGCTGTGCGATGTCAGTGCACGTTAAAGAAGCCCAGGTGGTCGGAATTTCCGGAGTCCTCTACTACGGCGTCTCTCATAGCCTGAGTTGCTTTGGGACGTTAAAACCCTACAAACTAAACCAAACCAAGCCTTTCCCGGGCTGTTCAGCATTACCTTAGTCTTCTGCATGTTAATGTTTAGTCCTATACTCCTACCTTTCTGCTTCTCCTGTCTAGATCATTTATCATTAGTTGCAGTTGGTCCCTTGAGTTACTTAACAAGGCAATGTGTCTTTTTTTTTTGTCGGAGGTCGTGGGTTCGGTTCCCACCATCGGCACGTTGTTTTTTCTTCTACTTTGTGTTTAATTCTCTTTCCCCTAAACAGATTACATGACTAATTTATGTGATTATCGAATTAAAAATTAAAAAAAAAAGACATAAAGTACAATCCCCAATGCTTTCCTTGGCCTCGCCGACTGTTGGCTTCTTTCCTTCGTGTATTATGACGAGCACCCTCATTTGCCCTTCATTTATCTGCTTGTAGCTTACGGGGGTCTCGGTTCTGGCAGTCTTGAAGCCATAGGTAGCATAAGAGGGTTCTAGCACAGCTTTCACCCTCGCTCTTGATTACGTTCTACGTGGCGCTGGCGGTAACACAGGATGTTCCACGTCCACCGCTATGGCTGAGGGTGGCGCTGGTTATCACTCTCAAGGTTCGTATACAGACAACATTAATACCCAAGAAAGTAGCAGGTGGGACAGCGGCCGATGTAGCTCAGTTGGAAGAGAACCGGACGCGATATTCAGAGGTCGTGGGTTCGGTTCCCACCATCGGCACGTTGTTTTTTCTTCTACTTTGTGTTTAATTCTCTTTCCCCTAAACAGATTACATGACTAATTTATGTGATTATCAAATTAAAAATTAAAAAAAAAGACAAAGTACAATCCCCAATGCTTTCCTTGGCCTCGCCGACTGTTGGCTTCTTTCCTTCGTGTATTATGACGAGCACCCTCATTTGCCCTTCATTTATCTGCTTGTAGCTTACGGGGGTCTCGGTTCTGGCAGTCTTGAAGCCATAGGTAGCATAAGAGGGTTCTAGCACAGCTTTCACCCTCGCTCTTGATTACGTTCTACGTGGCGCTGGCGGTAACACAGGATGTTCCACGTCCACCGCTATGGCTGAGGGTGGCGCTGGTTATCACTCTCAAGGTTCGTATACAGACAACATTAATACCCAAGAAAGTAGCAGGTGGGACAGCGGCCGATGTAGCTCAGTTGGAAGAGAACCGGACGCGATATTCGGAGGTCGTGGGTTCGGGTCCCACCATCGGCACGTTGTTTTTCTTCTACTTTGTGTTTAATTTTCTTTCCCCTAAACAGATTACATTACTAATTTATGTGATTATCGAAGTAAAAATAAAAAAAAAGACAAAGTACAATCCCCAATGCTTTCCTTGGCCTCGCCGACTGTTGGCTTCTTTCCTTCGTGCCAGAAGCCTGGTCACTTTTCGTCGCAGTGCCCAGAAACAAAACCAAAGGTGTTTTTGTCGCTATGCAGCACTGAAGAGACCATGAAACTTCTCGAACCATACACTCGAGACCTCCTTGTGAACGGGAAAGAGTGTCGAGTGCTTCGCGATTCTGCGGCTACCATGGATGTGGTTCATCCCTTTTACGTAGAACCAGAGATGTTCACGGGTGAGTGCGCGTGGATCAAACAAGCCTTGGAAACTCACAGCGTGCGTTTGCCCATAACCAAATTGCTTATGATGGGCCTTTCGGTGCACTTGAGACAGAAGCCGCGGTGTCATCTGTGCTTCCTCCTCCAGTACCCGTACCTCTTCAAACAAGTCCGATCCCCTCCTGCGCGAAAAGATGCTTGTGTTTGGAGAGGGCCCTAACTAGATCTAGAGCTCGGGAGCTTGCTGCAAAGGCGGTAGTTCCGGAGATGTTAAGCAATGAGAAAGGGTCGAAGGCACAGCACGCTGAGATGGAGACCACGTACGCTGCAGACACAAGTGAGCCTTAAAAGTCAAAGGTACCAGAGAGTGAACTACAGCTTGGGGAAGCGGCCGAGCAACGTGACCGCAGCAGCGAGCCGACCGAGCCTCGAACAGGAGTACGGTGTTAACTTGGTCGAGCCACTGGCAGCTGAGACGTTTAGCGCCGGCTCCATCGGAGAGAAATCCGCAGGGACGCCATCCAGCGAGGTTAACTGCACGCCAATCCAAGTAGCTGTAGCTGATCCGGTTCCATCAAATGAGAGTGGGGAAATGGTAGTATCTGAACCGCCTCTCGAGTCAAAAGCAGAAGCTTGTGCGTGGCGGAGATGGAAACGAGCTAGGAAATGACGAAATTGTGGTTTCCAAAATCAGCTATGTGGTAGAGCAGGGCAGGCAGAAAAACGAAGTGCCGATTAGAGAAACTGCGCAGCCCACAAGTTATGATCGGCCAGGGCAGACCTGCGACCAGTGCGCGTCCGCTAGCCATACTTGCGAAGGCGACAGCGAGCGACCAGAGCGGATTCAGCATCGTTCGTGCCCTGACACCACGCCAGGTTGTATACGCGAAAGCAGCAACCCCAGCGCGAACGCGGACGTGCCCCACATGGCCCTCACGCAATCCGAAGTGCCCCAGCTGTCGAAGGAACTTGATCGTGCGCCGGTTAGCGCTGGGCGATGCGGCTTACCGGGGGACCAGGGTAACCAGGGTAACGTGAGTGGCAAGCCGCCAGAGGAAATGCCTAGCTTGGGGGCTGGCATGAGCGGCAGTTGTTCGGACTTGACTGAAAGTGAGTCATGCGCTGCTGACCGCGATGCAGACGCGGCGCCGCGCTTTGACCACGATGCCGGTGCCATACTCGCTCCGGTTGCCGCTTGCTTGCCAGAGCTGGCTCCGAAAGCAAGCAGAAAACGAGTATTCAAGTGCTGACGCCGGAAAAGCGGAAAGGCAGGCGTGAGAAAGAATGGAGGAAGTTGAAGCTATCGCGAAAGAGAAAAAGACTATCCCAACGGCAGAAATGTAGCTGTGCTGAGAGAAGGCGCAATTGGTGTGCAAAACGTAAGGAGAGGGACAGGTCGTTCAGTGAAGCCAGTGTGCATGTCTCGTGTGGGCCGTTCAGAAACTATCGTGTTACCTGCCGGCTCGAGGTTTATCATTGAGACGGATCACTGCCCTCTCCAATGGCTGTAGACAACCTCTTCCAAAAATGGCCACCTCTTGCGCTGGAGTCTCGCTTTGCAGCAGTATTCTTTTGAGGTGCGTTACAGAAAGGGGAGTCTCAACGCTAACGCCGATGGCTTGAGTTGGAGCCCCTAACGTGAGAATGCAAGCCTCAAAATTGCCACTTGTCGGTATTTTTCTTCCTGACACAGGATTTTGAACATATTGTATTGTATCTTCTTTGTTTGAAAGTTATTTGCAGTGCAATTTTCGAATTTGTGGACGCGTTACAAGTGCTGCTGAGCTACCCCTTAAGATAGATGGATGTATAAGAGGAAAAGAGTCTGGCATAGCTCAGTGAAGTTTGTGTCGTGCTTGCTGGCTGACCGGTTGAGTTTTCAGCGTAGTTGTGACGCTTGTATGGGTACGACGAAAAACTCTCCGGAAGACATTTTGCAGAATGCTTTGGGAACCAGAACGCGTGAAAGAAGCCTTCTGGCTGACTGGGCTCAAGAGAAGCCGAGTCGGACGACCCCGGGTAGCAGCCATCGCAATAATCCCTCTGGACAGCGGATGCATTTCCCTGCCCTTCCGGATCTCCCTCCCCCGGTGGGGCAGGGGGGGCAGTCTGTTATGATTCGCCACCGACCAGTGCGACAACTGACGCTGCCGCAGCGCAGCGTCAGTCAAAGCAGCGAGCGTTTCGGCCATTTCAGCGGCGTGCAAACGGCCGCCCAACGCTTCCTCCCGAGAGCGTGCTCCGACACGTTAGAAATACATGTGCCGTAATGTGTGTGTGTGTGTGTGTGTGTGTGTGTGTGTGTGTGTGTGTGTGTGTGTGTGTGTGTGTGTGTGTGTGTGTGTGTGTGTGTGTGTGTGTGTGTGTGTGTGTGTGTGTGTGTGTGTGTGTGTGTGTGTGTGTGTGTGTGTGTGTGTGTGTGTGTGTGTGTGTGTGTGTGTGTGTGTGTGTGTGTGTGTGTGTGTGTGTGTGTGTGTGTGTGCGTGCGTGCGTGTGCGTGCAAACGCTGACCAAGCTTGGCGCTTGAGGGTGAGAGCGTCGCCCTCGCCCGTCAACAGGAGGTGGAGGAGATTCTGTCGCGACATCGAGTCCGAGCTAGCTCGGACATGAATTCTTCGCCCTTTCCACCTGAACTGACGAGCGTATAAAAAGCAGCGGCAGTTTCCGCTGCAGGAGAGACTACACAGAGACTTCAGAGACGACGCCAGACAACTTTTCTCTAGGGCCTGCTTCTCTGCCCGTTCCTGCGTGATGCTGTATTAAACGTTGTATTGCTAGTCGACGCCTCGTCTTTGCCGGGACCGCTGAGGCCTTCCGCCGAGCCACGGAGCCGCCAGGCCAACGCTACCGATGTGGCAACGACCCACATATAACAACCGGTTCATCTATTGTGTTCAGCTGAGTGTTTTCTTGGAACGCCACGATTGGGTTGATACGGGGAAAGTAAGTGATGGCCCTCATGACCTTTCAATTTACAGCTTCAAGGCGATCTCATTGTGCCCTTGTCAAATGTTGAAATAGGGCTTGATAAACAAGGCGCGGTTGCACAACTGCCCGCACCAACTGTCGTGCAACGTTTGAGCGGGTGTCGTCCGTTTTAGGAGCAATACGTCTGATCAGACTCAGCGTCTGAATCGCCTGTCTTTTAGCGCGAGACATGCATGCAGTTCCAGTTCCCGACTCGTGAATTGTTGCTGGTCAGTGGGGACCTCGTTTAGGAGCAGGGTCTCCAAGGATTCTCAACTATTTATGCCATCCCTAGCGCCCGATGATCTGGGGCATTCCCAAATGATGTGATCGAGGGTCCCTCTCTCTTCGCATTTGTCACCATTTCTGTCATCTGTCTGGGTGTGAAACAACCAGACGGAAGTTTCCGTCTTGTATTTGCCGCCAGGCTACGGCCTCTTTACTGTTTAAGCTAGGATTCCGGTGGCGACATCAGACGTCTTCCTGATCTATAATATTCGACGATCTTTATAAGTTTACAAACATTCGTCCATCCTCTGGCTGTCGGCAGCTCCACGTTTGCCCGGAAGTAGAGATCTCGGGCTAAAGCATGGGCGGCCTCGTTGCCGGGGATGGATTTCCGTGCTGGGACCCAAATAAGGGTGATTTTGTGATCGATTTTAACTGTGGACAGAATGCGGGAGGTTTCTTGCGGAAGCATACATTTTCCGACATTCCAGGTAGCAGTTTTGATATTGCTTAGGATCGAGCCTTGGTTCCGACGCAAGCGAGCGCTATTGCGACCTCTTCAGCTGTGTCTCTGCTCCTGATGGAGGCGGTGGCGAGTCTGGCGACTGGTGCCCCGCGACCGTCTACTACCGCCCCCGATCGTCCACTCGCGGCGTCTACGTAAGCGATCTCTTCTACCACTGTGCGCTTCCATCGAGCGGCCGTGTTTGTACTCTGAATTGTTTTGCTCTGTGAACCAGCGCTTCTGCTGCCTTTTACATTCTCCCCTTATGGCATTTTGGGTGCATGTTGCGGTGGAGGGGATGGTCTATTTGTTCTGCGACATTGTGGTGGTAGGGAGACCTTGTCATTTGTTCCCCTGTTAGTTTGTCGGTCTCACCATTCTAAGATGGTTCTACCCGTGCTTGTCCTAATCTTTCGAGTTCGGCGATTCTCAACACTTCAGCAAGTTCAGTCCAGCTTTAGGCACCCCCATTTATAGCAGGCGGTCCGTAGAGGAGGTGATTGTAGATCAACACCATGACATCAGCAGCAGCATATAAGATAGTCAATGTCATGTGACCACATGGTGAAGAGATGACATCAAGCCATGTGGCGAGCAATACACGACGTGAAGTTACGTGGTCACACGGCCTGAGTTACGATGTCGTTTTACATAACCAAGTCATCAAGTCGTGAAGTCACATGATCGCATGATAAAGTCATGGCGTCGCATTATACATGCTCACATGCACATGTCATGGTGTAACAATACAAGGCCACGTGACCAATTCGTGACGTAACGTTACACGCTCTCGGGACCAAGTCATGACGTCGCAATACATGGATACGTGACATAGTCGTGACGTCACGTTACACGGTCACATGAAATAAGTCATGTTACATAGTCATGTGATCACATACTAAGTCTTGTCATCACATTACATGGTCACAATTAAGTCATGGCGTCATGTTACATGGCTACATGACCAAGTCATGACGCCATATAATATTGTCACACTACCATGTATAACACCGCGTTACATGGTCACATTACCAAGTCATGACGCCCTGTTATTGGCCAAAATGACCAAATGCTTTCGCACTCAGCACGCCAGGAAACTTAAGTGCATGCCCCAGTACCTTTCTGAAGTTCGTGACAAGGCAAGAGGAAAACGTGCGAAAAGAGAGAAGCAGTAGCATTGCGCACACAGGCATGCGCGATGTTATCGCTCCTGCAGACTCTGCTCTGCAGCTTGCACGTAGAACGGAACGCTTCGTTTTTCCACCAATCCTTGTTTTTATGCTGGTTGGCTTCAACTCTGTGACTGGACCCAAATTGCATTTACAACCCACTTGTTTCAGATACCAATATACCTTGCTTTACTGCGTTAACTTCATTTTTCGATAATCAGCACCTTTCCATAGTTACCACCGATTTGTCAGAATCAGGTGCGATCTTGCTTTTTCCAATTTTCCGCAGCATTTTCGAAAAATAAGATAGCAACGCCGTGTTTACGCCTTTATCACTACCATAGCTCATGCAAATGACACAGTATTAGGCAAAACGCTCACACATGAGTGTCCTGTTTAGTTTGCATTTTGAGAGAAACTTGAAGCTCTGCGTTAATGCACTTGGCTACTAAATAAATGTATCATCCGTCTTGATATGATAGATCTATATTAATCTGCGCACCCCCTGCTACTTTGGCTTGTGCACTGCGTAGCATGAATCAGGATTTGACTTGCCTTCTTCCGTCCTAGTCGCCACCGCCCGCCTAATCAGCTGATAAGAAAGGCGGCAGCTTTGATGAAAACATTAAACAGCCGTGTCTTTTATGTCCTATAGCGGCAGCTTTCGAAGCACTTCTCGTTCATTGAATTAAGCAAAAAGAAAGCACTGAAGCACTTCTACCTGTAACAACGCATCGCGAACAAAGACAAGCATTGTCCTTCAAATCCCAGTTGTACCGACCGGCACCTCCTAGGCACCATATACGAGCAGTGGACAGCCGCGCACGCTACCCGCATCGCGAGGCTGCTCGCGGGATACACCCGCTCCGGAGAAGGAACGGCATCGGCTCGTGAACCCTTGATCCTCTTGGGACACGGTTCGAGTGCAGCAATCGCCGACATATTCTCAGCTGTGCGGCGCAATTATAATCATTGTCGTCTACGGCAAGACTCCTCTGTGCGCGTGGCTGTTTCGAACAATACTCTCGTGGCCGTTCCTCACTAGCTGGATTCTATCCTCGTGGATCAATTGCGCCACGTGAAGAGTTCCCGCACCGCCGGAGGGTGTCAACCGCGGGTTTTTGCTTGCCCTGAAATATCTTCAGGTTTTAGGATTTCGGACGGACGATGGGCTGCCTAGTTTTCTGCTGCTACAAGCCCACGGAAGACGACGACCGTCTTCGACTGTCATCTCAAGCAGGCACCACTCTGGGGAACCAGTCTGTAGCATGGAACATACTCAAGTTTAACCAGCCAGAGCCGCAGCCAAATGTGTCGAAACGTGTTTTATTAGCACCTAAAGCAGACTCAGCTCTAAAGTACCAGTCTGTAGCATCGAGCATACCCAAGTTTAAACCGTCAACGTCGCAACCAAAGGCGTCGCAACGTGTTTCATTGCCATCAGACTCCGCTCTAAGGTGTCAGTCTGTAGCATCGAACATACCTAAGTTTAAACCGCCAGAGCCGCAACCAAAGGCGTCGCAACGTGTTTCATTGCCATCTAAAGCAGACTCTGCTCTAAGGTGTCAGTCTATAGCATCGAACATACCCAAGTTTAAACCGCCAGAACAGCAGCCAAAGGTGTCGCAACGTGTTACATTGGCATTCCAAGCAGACTCCGCTCTAAGGTGTCAGTCTGTAGCATCGAACATACCCAGCTTTAACCAGCCAAATCCGCAACCAAAGGCATCCAAACCTCCTGCCTTGCCGCGTCCGCGACGACGCGCTGCTGCACGAGAGAAGGTCACTTTTTGCCAGGACGCCAGCTACGGCGCCGAATCAAACCTCCTTAGGTCTCGTTCTGCAGGCAGCGGTAAAGCGCACACTGGAGACGGCGAGGGCGTCAACAGCAGCTATGACCGGAGTTCAACGTCTGCCTTCGGGGCAAGCATGTACGATACCCAGCCCTGACAGAAGAAGCCCGCCACATGAAGAACAAAGGCCGAAGTGGTGCGGTAGAGTTCATCAGAGACTACGTTATCGGTAAGCTGGCGCATCCCGGCGACAGAATCGCGGCCTTTCTTGAAATCTCCGCGCAGGCTTTGAATTTTCGAAGCTCGTCTTCTTACAGAGGCTGAAGGTTTTCACGATCACATGGGCAGCCAGACTTGTGGTGCGTGAATGGCGCCTATACGTTTCAGAAATTTACAGCATTCTAAAGACAATACACTTATTGTCTTTATGCGATGCAGCCGATCCTTGTTTTCTCGTCCTACATGTACTGCTCAGAATTGGCAATAAACCATATATTTCCCTTCTCTTTCTTTTTTTTAGGTCTGCCCCTTTACAGCGGTGAAGACTCGTTGCTGCTTCATTTACACGCAATCGGCTGGCAGCCAAACCGCGCGTTCAAGCAGTTCATTCCAACGATTTTGTACCTTACCTCCCGTCTTTCTCCACATTCCATTGCGAAATAAACTTTGGTTTTATTTATATTTTGCGACTACTATGTTGCCTTTTCGATCCATAGGGCACTGCGGCGTTTCGCTAAAATGATTCGCATATCAAAGACAAGGCTCACGTGAGCACGTGTCTGAATGAGAGCGCATGACCGAGCTCTTTGGAGAGTCATTATGTCGGGCGAGCGCCGCGCATTGATGCCTATCAAGTGATGAAAAATTAGGAGGGGGCTCTACCTTCGCCGTAAGAGTAGACGCTATAGCCCCTTTGACACCGCCTTCTCATTCTGCGAAATTCTGGCTTTGAGAGACTAGAACCAAATTTGGCATAGTGTTAAAAACAAAAACAAATTGGTTTATAGGAAAGGAAAGCCATAGTAACTGTTACACTTTTCCGTAAACATCTGAACCGCACCGTAAGGGAAGGAAGGAAAATGGGGTCCAAAGAACAAGCAGGAAGGGGTGCTATATAGTGGAGGGCTCTGGAATAATTTCGACCACCTGGGGATCTTTAACGCGCACTGACATTGGAGATTACACGGTGGCCTTTACATTTCTCCTCCACCAAAACGCGGCCGCATGCGGTCGGGTTCGAATTCGGGAAATGATCAGCTGTTTGGTTTTAAGACTAAAACCTTATATATCATATAACGAAGAACACGTCGCCAAAAGTAGTGGCACAGAAAATCCGTTCACGAGACGTCATCAGTCCAAAATTAATTGTGGTATTTAGGTATAAAGTGGATGTGGGCGTAGTACGCCTTAACGAGATCTAAAAATTACAGAAGTGCGCTTGTCTGCTGAAGAGCACAAGCGCCGCTTTACAGGACTGTTTTCACCAACTTCATCGTCATTGCAAGCGCTACTATCATAATCATCACTGTCGCTACTACCATCATTATCGTTATCAATTAATGCACCGTCATTGTCATTGTGGCTTTCATCATTATCACTAACTGGTTACGATTGGTTTCTCACGATCCCGGCGTGGAGTAATGATTTGTGCGCTCGGCTGGGGATCGGAGGGATAGTGGCTAGATTCCAGGTGAAGACGGATATTTTTTTCTGAAGTGTGAGTTCGTGCGCAAGTTTTTGCCAGCACACGCTGCCGACCCTTCCGTCCACACCAGCCATGCGCCAAGAAAGGCTTCCGCCTTAATAAAGACCAGCAGGAACGTAGCCTGGGGAGAGTTCGTGGAGATTCAGCCCCCAGCTAAATGTTTTGGTACTGTCATTCACCGCCAACCAAAACAGCCACCGGCGCCGGAAAGCATTCTGGATTTTGAATAGAATGAGTTTTTCACGCTCGAAAAGACGTTTCGGCAGGAAAATGGCGAACTCATGCTGGATCTCATGCGAGTCGTACGCAAGAGTAATGGTTGCAATGGTTCACAAACGTTTTCTCGTCAGTAAGGCACCGAAACGGCAGCATTATAGTGCGGCTGCGTGCTTAGCACCAACACAGTTAACGCGAATGTCAAACTAAATCCCATAAATAACGAATCGATTTTAACTCTACGACAATGCAAACAAATTTACTCCAACACAACCGTGTGGTAAAAATATTTTTGACAATATTCTCTAATGCCCGAAGGCTAGCTAAACGTGTATACAGTGCAAGGAATGCTGCCGCGCGGGGGCGCGCCAGTCGGCAGAAAATGGCCGCGCCCTGGGGCCCTATTCTCGACAACTCGCCATTTTGCTCAAATTGTGACGTATGCGTGACGTGTGCAGTAGGACGGTGCCAGGTGACGTAAGCACACAATCGGGTTACGCATTCTGAAAAAAAAAGAGAAATAAAGTGACAAAAAAAGTGCGCTGTCGTCTGCTCCTATATATTGACGCCAAGTATGAAAAACGACGATGCTCCTGCAGGAACCGATACTCTGCGGTGCATTCCGTGATTCGGAAGCCTCGGGTTGCAGTGAGGGGAGTGAAGTATGTTGTAGCGTTGCGGTATCAGTGTGTCATGACATACTTGCGGTCGAACATTCGGCATCAGCTACGCGCACGGAAAGGCTGCGCGAGTTTCTGCTGAAGAGCAAGAACGGCAACGGAATATTCGCAGTGGTGCAAAATGGGAGCGGAAAGTAGCATTGCTGTTCATAAGCGCCGGTAACCTCTCACATTCACTTATCAGTGGCTTTTAAATGCAGTAACTAAAACGTTTAAGGACTTGGTCGTGAACAGAAGGAATCGACAGATTTCCAAAGTAGCTTCAGCACTGACGAAATGGCGCCGGCGCAGCCGGCATTGTCCATGTCTGAGGACAACACTCGCAAGGCTCAAAGTATCAATTACTGTTAGGTACCGGCTGTACCACCCACCTTTTTTCGAAAAGCCGCGTTATGACCACCTACCGTCAGGTCAGCTGCTTAAGTTTCAAACATATTGTGTCGGCATGAGCTGTTTAGAGAGCAGAAAGCAGCGCAGAGAGAGAGATGGAGGGAGACAGAGAGAGAAAGAGTCTTCCACACACACACGAAGTGCAAGGCATATATATACGCTGGGCCTTACACCTAGTCGGTTAAATTTTCATGCGCTGGCGTGCGAAAGGCTCTTGCGAAACGCAAAAGACGTCCGAGGAAGAGAAAGAAATAGAAGAACGGAATAGCAGGAAGGTTAATTAGGCGATGTCCAGGCTACCGTACACGTTCAGATGGAGATGAACGGAGAATAAGGAAAGAAAGCGAAAGATGACTGGCCTTGTACTGTGGCTTCCTTTTATCTTGTCCTTTGTCGTCTTGTCCGCGTTGTTTAAATTAATAATAAACCCCACAATCCATCCATACATACATACATACATACATACATACATACATACATACATACATACATACATACATACATACATACATACATACATACATACATACATACATACATACATACATACATACATACATACATACATACATACATACATACATACATACATACATGCATACATACATACATACATACATACATACATACATACATACATACATACATACATACATACATACATACATACATACATACATACATACATACATACATACATACATACATACATACATACATACATACATACATACATACATACATACATACATACATACATACATACATACATACATACATACATACATACATACATACATACATACATACACAGCTATATACATAAATACCACCGTGTATTTGCGACATTCATATGGGGCTCTAGTTGGGAGAGGACGTCACAGACGAATCTCCTTCGACGAGTCGGTGAAGGGGACCTCCCCTGTCTCACTTGTTTCTGCGTCAAGTGGTGCTACGGTTCATGTTTCTCCGTGACCAAAGACACTCTTTCCTCCAGTATTTCGTCCAGTTTATGCTGTCCAGTGCATTGCCGGACTGTGTCATCTGTTGAAGGTGGACCTTACGGAACATCGTGTTACCTCCGCAAGGTGGTTGCGTCTTATCGCTTCCTTGTCACGCGTTTCTTGAGAGAGTATCTGTCATCAGTCAAGAGAAAAGGCCTGCTGAAGGCTTTAGCTGACACAGTTTTTCTCATCCCTTTGTATCGCTCATCTTTCATGGCTGCATCCCTAAGAAACGCGTTAAAGCAAGTGAAAAAGATGTGGGTCATACCTAAACAATAACCTTTTTCTTTTACATCCACACAAGTATCTGTCAGTAAATACCTGGCTAAACAAAAAGGGCATTTATGTACCTTGGGGTACGCAGTGTTTCTTCTGAAAAAAAAAAAAAAAAGGAGAACGTAGAACACGTCTTTATTCACTGTAATAATACCATGTTCTTCTGGGATGTACTGCAACGCACACTGAAGAAAGATATCCCGCTCACAGCACACGGGATTAGGTACTTACCTGTGATGGACGCAGAAATACCATACGACACAATTATCCTGCTAGGTTTTCAAACAGTGTGGCGCAGTGTAATGGCTTTCCGGGACTGCGACCCTGGGACCTGATCTGTACAGAAATATTTTGTGGAGAGCGTTGCGAAACTTCATGAAGTCCTGATCGACAGAGACTGCATGCAGCGAAGAAACTGACGTCCTGTTTCATAAACTGATGCAAATAAAAAAAGTACATTACACACTGCCAGTTATGAGTGCTATAGGTGTGTGAAAGCACCAGCGTGTATTTATCGCAATGTATTACACATGTATTGTATATTGCATTGTATAGTACTGTATTGTAGTGTTTTGTCATACTGAACCCTACAGCTTGCAATAAAGATAAAAAAATCCCGGTCCTGGCGCAGTTGGTTAAGGCGCTCGGCTGGGGATCTGATGGATGGAGGTTCGATTCGCGGTGGAAACAGTATATTTTTTTTTTTATGACGTCGTCAGGGTGATTGACATGTGGAATCTCGCGGTACCCCGCGGAATCTCTCGAAATCGTAGGACACTTCTCGCGGACGCACGGACAGACACGCTGGCGAGTCATGGGCCATTAAAGGCTTTCGCCTTAAAAACAAGTTACTGTGCATCGTCTTCCGCGCAGGACAAAATTTTCACCCGATATGACGGTTGTAACTGCTTAGCGCACGTACTCGTCCCTAAAGATGTGGTGATGCAGCCGATGGTGCAGCATGGGCCGTCCAGTGACCCACAGATATTGCGCGCGATTTCAGTCTTGCAATGAACTTTCCGACCTGTTACGCTATCAGCTATGTAGTTCGAGAAGTTGTTTCCCTTACAAAAATGAGTTTTGAAACTCTATTGTTGGACTATTGACCGCCTTTTGAATTTATTGAATTTCGATAGACATTCAACCCCAGCTGAATGCAATCTTTACAGGGCCAACAGAATTTTCATTGTGTTCTACCCAATAGACTTTTTGTGCAATTTTTTCTATGTGCTTTTTGTTGTCAGTTTTCAACGTTCACGAACAATTAGCGTGTACTGTTCATGCTGACCCATGTTTTTAAGTAGTTTTAGGCACAAATGATAAGAGCATGATGTGACAATTTCGTTATGAATTTTTGGTCTCAATTGTAATCAACTATTGGCCACATTCTGCAAAGGGAAATATAAGAGCAGCATGCAGTTGCGTGCTCGTTCATGTTATATAAAAGTACATATTAACGGTGCACACTTAGCTCAAGCTTATTAACGGTGCACACTTAGCTCAAGCTTCGCAACACAGTGAAAATATGCCCTAAAAACTTCATGATGGCAAAGCCTCCACTAATAATGCAAATACATCGTTGAATGTCAATCAGAATCCGTAATGGATCAGCTTCTGTATGTCGCAGAAGGTAACTTTAGTGGTAGGACATATTTTATATTTATCATAAAACAAGTTCAGTGAGTCATCATACTAACAAACAGGATCCTAGATTGAACCTACCATGTAGGGCAGGACAGAGCTTTTTTAAATCAGTTCCAAAGTTCACTATATATATGCTTCAGGGTCTGACATTCTGCCCAAGCATAGGTATTTTTGCCCGTAGCTTATTGCCGCAAAATGAGGTGCAGTCTGTATTGGAATCCTCCACCGCTCTATGTCTTTGGAGAGTTTTACTGTAATTTTTTCTTTTCTTTCCTTTTTTAAAGTGGACACCATGCTAAAATGAAGTCACTTTAAACATTGAGGGGTTCTAATAATCACCGATTGATCCCACGGATACTATAGAGTTAACACGCATAGCAAAAACATTCGCGTATGAAAAAAAAAAAGAAGAAAAAAACAAGATTGCATGCGTCTTCTAACGGCGACTCTTCTTTTCAAGGACGCATTCGGCCGCCGCCTTGCTTCTCCGCATCCCACTTCCCCCGTGCCCCGCGAACGGCGCCAGCATGTCCGGAGAGGTCGAGGGTCGCTTCCTGTCGGCTGGGGGGAAAAAGGGGGGAGGGAGGAGGGGTTGCTCCCGCTTGGTCTCCTCTCTGTGCCTTCTCCGTGGTTTGTTTTCACGGAGATGACCTTGGCTTCAGCAGTAGCGCAGTGGGGGTGGCGGCTTTTCACCGAAGCTGTTCTTCTGCGCCCCGTTTTCTTTGCACGCAGACGCGGGTACGCTGAGTGCGGCGATGTGCCAGTTCAGTTGGCGTTTTCCCGCCACCGTGGTCGCATCTTGCACTGTGAACGAAGCACCGTATGTAGGTTTTTCGCTGGTGATTATCACGAAGATCGTTTTGTTCAAATTGGAGCGCGAACGTACGAATTTAAGTCTTCGGAGGACTCCGCTCTTGGGCGGCAGCTTCTGCGCAAGGAGGACGTGTTTAAGAAGTTCAACAGTCGCAGGCATTTTGGATTCTAAGCGAAAAGCCGGCGCGGGCGGAGGGAGCGTCTGCACTTTGGTGAGTGTTTTACTTTTTCCTGTTCGTGTTTGTGCCAGTCTTGTACAGTGTGTGTTACAAGGTGAAGCCCGCATGTAAATATTTCTAGCAGACAAACCAGCCTCGTCGGAAAAAAAAGGAGGGGGAGAGAGAGAGAACGAGGCTTGTCTCTACGCGGACGCTGGGGCCGATGGAACGCCAGCTGGAATGGCGACATTTTCTTTCTTTTTTTTAACCGGTGACCGTTTTTGACGGATTGTTCGCCACAGTGCTGTACTCTTTCGATACGCTACTCGCGCTGAGACGGACACATTATCGAGATCATAATATGTCTGTGTCACACATTGTGGATTATTGAATCTGTGCAGCTCCGCCATTTTTGCAGTGTTTGTTTTTGTTTCCACTCATTTTAATGCCTATAGTTGGTAATTTTGCTTCAAGTTTTCTGGGTAGTAATGCTTGTGACCTGCGCATTTGCTATTTATATTCACAATGGGATCTTTGACGGCAGCATATATTGTTTATCAGGGAGAAATGAACGATGTGGTAGTGCTGCCGAGCTGTGGAGGCGGCGATCGATGCCGTCTAAGCAGTGAAAGACAGTGACAACTCATTTTAGGCAAGAAATTTCTTGAGCTATGACGTGGAGCAGCGCACAAATGCCTTTGCTCTATTTTTAGGTTAGTATATACCACAGCTTAATTATGATTTATATTTTATTTCAGCATCACATGCGAGGAGTTCCCGGACGTATCAGCGTTTTACGCAAAGAACAGCCTGGCGTCATACCTTGCACATGAATTGAAATAAAGCAAATAAACAACCCAGCTCATGTTATGGGTTCACCAAAGATGCATATTTTTTCTTTCTCATTAACGCGCATTTTTTATTTTGTGTTCCCTTTCCGCTGCGGATTAACAGAAAATGCTGCGTGATCAACGGTTAGCCAGGAGAAGGCACGAGGTGGTTTACATTAATGCAAAAGTAGCACAGCACATATCCTTGCTGCGGTCAGTCAACACATTCTATGTTCTGCTCGACCAATCAACAATTTAGTCAGTTTAGTGTAGGTTAATGAGTGAGTAAGTATAATGGGGCTTAAAAGATCAAGATCTGTTTTGTTCTTTTATGCCTCACTATGCTTATCATTAACCAGCACTGATCAGACAGGATTGTTGATTGGTCGGGCAGAACATAGAATGTGGTGACTTATCGCAGCTAGGAGATGTACTGTACTACTTTTGCATTAATGAAAATCACCTCGTGTCTGCTCCTGGCAAACCGATGGTCGTGTACTATTTTCTGTTGTTCAGGAGTGGAAAGGTAGCAGAAAATCAAAAAGCGTCACTTGCAGAGTTTCTGAAGCATTTGAGCCTGAAATCAACAGAATTTCAGTTGCGCGCATTCCAAAAGCGCTCTTAAGAAACACATGGGCCACTATTTCATAAGCGCTCAACAAGAGGTCAACACTGCATCATCCAAGATGTTGCCGATTATCGACAGACTTTCAACAGCGTGTATTGACACAACGCTTTCGAATTTCTATAGAAACCCTACATGCATTTTTGTAAGGGTTCAGTTCCAAGCATTTTCAACTCTGCTACGAGTGCGCAATATTTTTGGGTCAGCGACGACCCATGCTGCGTAACTGGCTGCATAACCACGTCAGTCGTCGTACCGGGTGAAATTTTCGCCCAGCGCGGCAGACGATGCACAGTAACTTGTATTCCTTGTTTGTACTGAAACTTAATTTTCTGGAATGACACTACTGCATGAAACAAGTTTCAAGATTGGATAACTGAATATTAAGGGTTAATTATGTTGGCTTAGGGGGTTTAACGTCCCAAAGCGACTCAGGCTATGAGAGACGCCGTAGTGGAGGACTCCGGAAATTTCGACCACCTGGGGTTCTTTAACGTGCACTGACATCGCACAGCACACGGGCGAACTGAATTTTAAGCGCAAGGCCGTAAGCCGCAACATGCAACTTCCCTCAGTGAGCATGTAAAACTCTCCAATAACTTTATGATCTCTCAAAGCACTTAGGTCTCATCTTAATGTTGGCCGTCACATTAATGTTTTTAATTGCCAATAGTAGAAATGAGCGTCGGGACGATGTCGATAATTTGGTTTTAGAGTTTACAATGACCCCCAAGAAACAGTGGCCCAAAAAACCATCTGAATACTGTCCACCAGATAGCATTTTTTTCTTCCTGCTACCGCTGTACTCATTTATTTGGTCACCTAAGGTGCAGTAGGGATAAATCAATCAATCAATCAATCATTCAATCAATTAAATCAATCAATGAATTAAATCAATCAATCAATATAATTTTATTTTTCTTAAACATGAAAGAAGGGGGCAACGAAAAAAAGCTGCAAAAAATAGCTTGACGAAGCCCAGCCCCCTTGGGTACAGCTCAGCAGCATTAAAAATATAGAAGCACTGAAATTTAGGTCACGTTTGTACAAAAACAGCACTTTAAATACATAGTGCGATGTTGAAGTTTACACAAGGGACACAACTGGTGGCCAACAATATAGGGTGTACACGAGACAACACGTTATCACAACAATGTATAATAGAAAGACTAAAATCACATAAAAAGCCCAAAAACGAAGAATGATATGGTCTGATGGTGTCATCCAGCACAACCAAATATAAAGAATGAAAAATAGAGCCATTGCTTCGGCAAGTACCGGGAACCTGATGCATGGCAATAGAATTGAGTGAAAAGTGGTCGTCCAGATTGTGTGTCGGCATCCACACAAAGAAAAACAAGAGCGTTCAGGAGGGCGGCGATATCGAATGATAAACACTGATTTTCGTATACAGTGCGGCAGAAGTGCTGGATCCAAGAATTATTAATGCGTAAGCACTGTATGGCCATTTAAGCGGGTTTAGCATGGGCGTTGCTTTGTCGGAGCTGTAAAAGAGTAACTAGTTGGTATATCGGGAAAAAGACTGGTACCGTCAGATAGAGCGTCAAGAAAAGGTGTGCAAGTGACAAAATGACCCCCAAAAAGGTGACAACAATTAAGTGTTGATAGAAATAAGGTGTTGTATACCGTTCTTCTGGCTTTATATGGTTGATTATGACGATGTCTGTTAAATATGTCTGCAATTATATTCTAGTTCGCCGCAAACGTATTCAACGTGCTATCCCAGATTAGATTTTCGGAAAAAAGACACCAAGCGATTTACGTAGACCGATTTCGTCATTTCAAAACAACGATTTTTCTGCCTGATTGACGTTGGTATTTTTTGTGCTATACAGTATTGCTTGCGTTTATTTTTTGCCTTCATTTTCATGAAGTTGTTCTTGGAGCAACAGCTAATCGACTGCAATGTTATGCTTGCCATGGATACCATATAATTCTAGTTTTCCCCCTAAATGAATAGTGGAGAGTCATTTGCACGCCCCAACCATTAAAAACCCTTAATAGTCAAAAAGATATGATTTATATAAAGGACAAATAACAGAGGACCCAGAATACTTTCTTGAGTGACTCGGGAAGTAATTGTCTCAGGTAGAATTTTCGCTGTTGTGACTAACAAACCGTGAACTGTGCTGGAGTTTGATGTAAGAGATCATCGGCGCGCGCGCGCGCACACACACACACACACACACACACACACACACACACACACACACACACACACACACACACACACACACACACACACACACACACACACACACACACACACACACACACACACACACACACACACACACACACACACACACACACACACACACACTTCTATATATTTATATATATATATATATATATATATATATATATATATATATATATATATATATATATATATATACATATATATATATATATATATATATATATATATATATATATATATATATATATATATATATATATATATATATATATATATATATATATATATACGGTGTACAGGGTCCAAGCTAAACGGTAAACGGTGTCCAAGCTAACTTTATCCAAGAGTTAAAAATGAAACATTTGAGATGGGCCAGAGAAGCCACCTGTGTACAGCTGCCAGCCATCTGGCGCACCGCAGGAAGTTTCTAGTTTTGCAATTAACTAATTGGTAATTAAGACAATTTTTCTAATTTACGAACTATTGCTCTGAAGACAACAAATGTGATTTGTAAAATTGGAAAGCAGCTTCTAAAACCCCCATTCCATCTATTTCCGTTAAAGAGAGCCTCACGGGCTCACGTGTATCGTTTTTCCAAGCCCCCCCTCCCCCCCCTCCCCCCCCCCCCGCAAAAAAAAAAAAAAAAGCAATTATCACGTGACTGGCGCATTCGTGCGCCAAGACTGTGGTGCTCTCAATCGTGGCCTGAGTGAACGAAATTAGCTGCGGCCGTGACTCAACAGCCCAGTCAGTCCCAGCGGCAGGCTGATATGCTGGCGATGTTTGCAGCCGGCGCGGTGAGCAACATTACTGCGGTGAGCTCGTTGGGACTTGCATCGTCACGTGCGGCGACAACGTGAAGCGGGCGAAGAACCACCGCAGACATATCGGCCTGCCGCTCAACGGGGTCGTGGAGCCAAGGCCGCAGCTAATTTCGTTCACTGAAAGCCGGGTTGTAGCAGCGTAATCGTGGCGCATGAATGCACCAGTCACGTGATACTTTTTGTATTTCGCGGGCTTTCTTTGGGGCTTCGGAAAACGATACACGTGAGGCTTTCTTTATCGAAAATAGATGGAATGGGGGTTTGAGAAGATGCTCTCAAACTCTGCAAATCACATTTGTTGTTCGTTCACTAAAATTAATTAATTAGTGAAGACTAATTAGCTATTTTTGAAATTAGTAGCTTGAGAGAAAAAATTAAAAAGTTGATCTTCTCGAAAAACAGCTAGCTACGTTGTTTGCATCACGCTACGGCTTACGCCGCCCTATTTATAGGCCTTCACAAAATGCTGTCACGTGACCAGCTGTTATTTTAAATCATTCGCCAAGTGCGTAAAACCAGCTTCATCGTAGAGAGCACGGTCCAGAAAAGCAGATTGTGTTATCTCGGGCGCGACATTAAAGTGACGCCGCAGTCACCAGGAAGTTTTTTTATTGCGCCAGGCGTCGTTTTCGGCTGGGAAAAATATCACTTTGCGTAAACGCTAGTTATACTTTAAGATAGTTAGCAAAGTATGCGTCCTTGGCAAATTTCACGTCTTGATTTAACCTATTTTTGTACGTTTTACAGGTATGCAGTGCATTTATGTCTTTGATTTTGGTAAATTTTCAGTAAAGGCGATTTTTACATTTATTTGGTAACGTAACTTGCACGTTACCCAGGGTTGTGATGTTTTGCGCCTTCGTCGCATTGTATAAGGAAAGTGTTTTCGGTAAGTATTTGTGAAGAGCTTTGTACATATATCATATACGTCAGTTGTTGAACGAACATGTTTCCAGTCATGGCTTTCAACGTCGGCTTGAAAGGAAGCCAAGGAAGATAGGGTTATATTTTGTACATTTCGTTTCTAAGCGCAGCGTGATCTTTTGCATGAATGAAATCGAATATAGGCAAGTGGTCACTGATATCGGAAGCAAGCGCACAAAAAAAAAAAACACTTTGACCGACAAGTCGAGAGGAGTTTCGGACATGGACGTAGCACGTGTTGACACATTTACAATGCTTGAAAACCCGTGCAATTCTAAGCCCGAAAAAAGATCTCTTTTGGCTTTGACAGTTCTGATCATATCAACGTTCAGGTCACCACCAAGGGAAAGCTAGTATTTGCATGCTTACATATATGAATTTAAGAATGCTTAAAAAGCAGAAAATTTTCCACATCACTCTTCATTGGACGATAAAGGACTGAGAAAAAGTCTGAACGGTCACGTGCTGTCACTGGAACCGGTTACATGTTGAAATAATTTTTAATCAGTAGCATCACTGATGCTACTGATGCGTCAGTTATCAATACTGCTGAAGAACGAAATGGATATGCCTGATTATAGAGGAATGCCGTAAGAAGTTAGAATTTCTGGTGCGTTTATCAAAACGAAATACTTCTTCTAGTTTTTGGAATGCAGATTGTCCGAGGGATTACAAACGCAGAAATTCTACATGGAAAAAGCTCCTCCGCAACCAGTGTCCCCAAGATAGTTCTAAGTTCATTGCAGCCACTTTTATATGCAGACTTTTATGAGTGAAAATCGAGTATGACTGAGCATTGCGATTTCCTCTCAAAGTCGGGCAAAAGATGCTCACTTTTCTTAATCTTAAGGCGAAAAAACTTGAGTAGACGCGATGTAATAGCATGCGCACTCATTAGCGTGCATATTATTACACGACGTCGACGTGTCAGCCAAGCATCTTTCGCTTTACGGACCAAATTAGCCCATGCGGTTTTTGATTTTCGACATCTTGTTGACGTTCTAGCTCGGCTTCCTCTGCACACTTACGGCGCTTCGCTTCCGTTCTAATGCTTGGACCTCGACATCGCGCCTTCTTTTCAATCATCTAGCTGCCTAATACCGAGCGTTCTTCGCCGTCTTATTGGCATCTGTGTTACGAAGTCTCCCTGGTCATCGAGCGCGACCACCACGAGACGGCGCATATCCTCAAACTAAGCCCCCCCCCCCCCCCCACACACACACACTATTACACGCATCTGATGCAATGTCAGACGACGTTGCCGCACTAGTACCAGCCACAGGGTCCATCACACGTGTTCTAACTCAGCGATACACACACGAAATTATTCTTCTGTACTGTGCTGCTTTCATTCACTATAATCATCAATCACTACCCATTAACCAATCAGTTAACCAATCACACTATCAACCGCCCCCGACCAATGAACCAGCAATATATCATATACGCATCATACAAGGCGTCCATTATTTTTACGACGTGTTTGAACTCGTCATTGAAGTAGACCTAGTTTGTGCTGGAACGCAGTGGCGCCATCTATTCTAGGAAAGCCCTATCAGTTCTGGAGTTCCTGTGACCGCTGCATGGCGACGGCCCACACGTTTTATCCGGCGATTTTTTTACTCGTCCTTGAAATATCTCCCCCAAACCTGGGTACGGCGACCACATTTCGCCGCAACGAGCCCAGTAGGCTTTGCGTAAAAATTGAACTGTTCCGCAGAGACCCGCGCGTCCTTGACCCGTAGTCACGGACGCCAGGTTGTCCAGCGACAGACCTAAGGGAGCCGCAAGAACCTCGTGGAATATGCGAGAAAGGGTGGTTCTCGAGTGTTCGGACATTGTTATTTTAAGAACGTGTCGCGCCGCTAATGTTGGTTCTGAGTTAGGCTTCGACGGCGGAAGCAGGCAGGTACCGGTTTCGGTGAAATGAGAAGAGAGCTGTAAACTCGAGTGCTGTCTAGCGTGCCAGCCCGTGAAACTGTGCGTAATTCGAGCCAGTATTTGCTCCAGATGTGTACTCGCCTCTCTCCTTTGTAAATACATGTATGTATTATTTTGTTTTTTGTTACTGCTTATGGAAGTCAAGTTTCGTCTGTTGCTCCGTGTGTATTATGTTTCATCTCCCAGTGTCAACTACACGTCGCCCGCCAAGTCGACGGGTAATCGTAAAAAATCGGGGCGCAGAAGAAGAAAGCTGGAGCAATTTGGGACGTGCCATCCGCATCGCAACTGATCATGCTGACACCCTTTCTTCATCTGCTGCAGGCCATCCTAACCATACATGGCAGTAATTGAATAAATTACTGTAGTTTAATTCTTTTTTCAGTAATTTGTAATGTAAGGAATTACTTTTTCGGATTGGTAATGTAATGAATTACTTTTTTGACAGCAATTTCTCAGCAAAAGTAATTAATTCCTTTCGAAATTACTTTTACTTAAATGTACCACTACTCCTTCAATAGACAACAAAGTAGAGCGCTGCGAAAGCAGGAACGACGTGCCACAAGCCGAAGTCAGCGTAACGGATCGACAAAACGAGGCAAAATTGAGCAAAACAGTGCGCCTGAGACCTCTTGTGTAGCAGTTCACAGTGCGGCTATCCCATGGCAACCTTTCTCCAAGCAGCAGGAAACTAGGCGTCAAGGGAATGCCGAAGGGACAGATGGTGCAAGAAAGCCGGAGTTGAAAACTAGTTGGAAGCGCGGCGTGTTGCGTCGGCTAGAGCACAGTGGTGCCTGGTTACACTCGTCACCACGGGGCGAGGGAGGATTGGGGCGGGGCAAACAGGCACAAGGGTCCATGCCGTGAGCCGCCGTGGTGGGAGCATTACTGAGCGCAAGGTGCCGAGGACGATTCTTGGGACTACGGAAGCAATAAATAGCCTAGCTCCTTCGGGACCTTCAAATGGCGGAGACAGCTCCGGGCCAGCAAGGCGCTGGGTTCGCCGCTCATTTCAAGACCGTTCGACCATGCTTCTGCTTTTGTTATTGTTTTTCTTTTTGCGGTTGTCTTATTTTTTCAAAGTAAGGTGCTGTAGGAAAGAGGGAAGGAATAGTTATCTGGGACGGAATTTGGCGGGAAGACGAAAGAATGTGCGTGCTTCGTGCCTGGACAACAAGTTGTTGTTTTGTTTAGTAGCTTTACTTGGTTTTTGCATGGATGAAAACTAGAAAGTAATTTAAAAGTAATTGAATTACTTAGTCTAAGTAATTGCAATGTAATTACTTTTCTGCGATATTGAGCAAAGTAATTAGTAATGTAATTTAATTTCTTTTCAAAAGTAATTTTGCCATGTATGATCCTAACATGAGGTTTCGCTATTTCACTGTTCAACTCTATAAACTCGAGATCCTTCACGGCGCCAACGAGACCGCTTGGGTGCCAGCCATAGAGTTCCTTACACTACCTAGAGGGAAAGCTGAGGGCGCTGCACTTCAGCCACCATGGGCGCGCTAAGAATCATGGGCCGGTGTGCTACTTGTTGCGGGACAGTCGGTTTTTCTCGGGTACGTGGAGTGGCGTTACTGCGATGTTTCTTTTTCGTCATCATCATCATTTGAAGGTGCGTACATAGACCGCGAAAGCCATAGTAGCGAAGACGCTAAAGCAGACGTCGTCAATAAATGGTTTCTGTTTCCCGAAATTCCACTAAAAACTTTCTTAAGTGATTGTACAGCCATAAATATTTTCATAACGTTTTTTTATTTCAAAATTTGCCTATTAAGTGCGAAATATTGGTATTTGTGCTGCTCAAAACTAAGCCAATAGGAGAAACAGTCATCGCTTATATTGGATAAATCTCACACTGGCATTCTGTTTCTCTCTCTTTTTGTAATTTATAGTCACAATATTCAATCTTAGGACATTATTTACGGTATAAGAACAACGTTTATCTTTGCATTAGTTTTGGCCAAAAGTTGTAGTTCTGCACTCGGTAGCTCTCCGGCCCATGATGCTTTGAGCGCACATGGTGGCTGAACTGGCCGTCTGAAAACTCCATGTAAACTCCCATAGACGGCAGCACAGCTTTCCCTCTAGGTAAGAGTAAGAAACTCTATGGTGCCAGCCGACAACAACGAAGACAGCATCGTCCCACATCCACTTCTTCCTGCGGTGGACCGGTCCGCCATCTGGCAACCATGCACCTGCGCGGGAATTCGGTGTCCATGCGTAAGCTGCTGACGCGCTGTGGCAATTTCGGGCGCGCATGCCGCATCCCAACTGGTCATACAGACGCCCTTTCTTACTCTGCTGCAGGATAGTTACCTACCCTGTGCCACATTCTGTCGCACTAATGACCCATTCTTGTAGGTAGTGTCTTGATCTAGAAAGATGCTGTGTATTGATTTCTTCTACTGCGCAAATGCCCACCTTACCATGTCTTTTGCTCGTCTAACCCGGAGATGCCGAAGTGAACCCATGCCTTACCGATAGCGATACACCCGTCTTTAGAATCAGTTTCCCAAGTCATGTCACGGGTTGAATCCGCTCAGGGCACTGTAGTTTCACAGCTTGCCTTGATTCAGCCCGCGTCGAAGTATTGGAAAAACTGGTCGAAACTAACACAAAACTTGCAGCTACATCCGAAACCAACCCCGATTTGGCCGAACTTTAATCGCGATATTAAAGCACTGACAAACAACTACGGTGACACTGAAAACCGCATAATCTGCTCAAACCTGTTGTTCCATGGGACCCCGGGACGAACTCAGCGAAACGTGAACTGAGTTCGAGGCTCACATTGTTTCCTTCTACTCCGGGCACCTAGATAGTACAACTGATAGTCATGCCATCGAACTTGCACGCCGGCTGTGTTGGTGCCAGTCAGGCGAAATACGTCTAATCATTTCGTAAGTAAAACAACAGTCGAACAGGAAACATCACGCAAGAAAGAGTACGACACGATGCCGACTAACAACTGATTTTTATTAGGGCGCGCACAGAACAGTGTAGAGGTGAAAGAGGAAGGGTGAGGGCAGGTAAGACAAAATATACACTCCGCTGTCGCCATGGAGCATATATAGTAGTCGACATCACCGGACCCCCCCCCCCCCCCCCCCAAAGCGAAGTACCAAAAATAAAACACGTATACACGCGCGTGGCATAAAGTGCCAACCCGGAAGGAATAAAAAGCTGAAGTCAGTGTTTGAAAACACGTTTATAGAACGGCGAAGAAATAACAAGAACATAAAAGAGGCGAAAAAGAGGGGGGAGGGGAGGTGACAGGCGCGGTCAGGGGCTAGACGAACCAACCCCAGTAACGAAATCAGAGCTAAAACTTATAAAACTGTCCGAGGCACTTGTTTTCTTTTGTGATGAGGGCAATAGAGGCAGGTGTTGATGCAGGAACCCCTGTAGTCGATAATCCTCACAGCTTCCATCACTGCACATGTTGGCTGCTGGCTGTTTCTGGCCAATTATGTAGACTCATGCAACAGCGGGACACACGGCGTCGCTGGACCTAGTAGTGTCGAAGAAATCACGCTAACTGCTTTGACGATATCAAATAGACACTTCTATACTTGCTGTATTAGAAACACAAGTGGCACTATGTTAAAGATGTGCATTGGGAGAAGCCAACTTTACGAGCACAAAAATGCTTATTTTTGACGTTAAATATTTCGACCTGCATTGTCGATAAAAACCTTTAAAGACTTGGCTCAGTTTTAACGTCGACGGCCCTCAATTTCTTAATGCAATGAGGGCCCCTAAATCCAAAAGTTAATAAGTAATTTTTGAGTTATTTAATCATTTAATCCCTAAACACTATCACGTACACAATGTCCGCCGTGATCTGCAATCTACCCGAACAGACTGCACCGATGTATCTCTCGCGGGTTTTAAAAGGCGACGTTTAAACAAAGAAAAAAAGAAGCCAGGTACATTTCACTGGATATCGGCGGCAGGATCTGGGGGCAACGTGAAGACGAGGTTTGCGGCCAAAGTACATGAAAAACTCTTCCAACTTTCGCATCCATTAGTATGACCACAAACTACAGATCGATAATAAACTATGTGCTTTGGTTGCCGTTAGCGTTTTCCAGACACTTTTGTCTTCAGTAAAACATGAAGCAACAATGCCTTCCTAGATAAATTAGGCCTAGTGTTGTACTCCCACGTCAGTTCATATACCAGGTGGTCCTTTTTTTTTTTTAACCATTTACAAATTTGTATTTTGAAACTACGAGAGATATACGTCATGCAGTCTTTGCAGGTAAGTTTTACAGCAAGTCGGGCATTATGTACGATGTAGAGCTTATTAATGATTATACTATTAATTGCCTAAAATTGCCTCAACTTTTTTTTTACGTTAAGGAGCAATTTAACCACAAAATGGAAGACTTCTAGAATTTTAATGTGAGCTCTGCCTTTACATTTTCTTGTTCAGCACTGTGGTTCGAAATACCGAATATTAAAAATGTGTATTTGAAACCTTGTTGAGTTGGCTTTCCCGCATTGCATATTTATATAATGACACCGCTAATGTCACCAGAAATACGTTAAATTCTTCAATATTCTCGAATGCTCAGACGGCGTATGTTTTTTATGCATGGTTAATAAGGCAAAGGCCATTTTATGAATGTGCAATGCCAAAAAGCTAACTCAACGAGCTTTCAAATGCTTTTTTTTTTTTTTTTTCATTAGAAATTTCAAACCACACTGCCGATTAGAAAAAAAAAATTGAAAACAGGGCTCACCTTTGATGTTCATGGCATCCCACTTCGAAATATATCACCCCCTAAAATCAAAAGTAGAATGTTGGTTAGTTGATAGTTGATTAATCAGCTAGCAATAAAGTAATGTAATGTATAGTTCATCTCCGCTTTGCTGTGAGACCCACCTGCGCAAACTGCAGAGACTGTCTCTCATATTTTGTTGCTCTATTTTTCACCATTTAGTTGGCTCAATGGTGCAAAATAGCGTCCACGGAAGGTGTCCGTAGGAAGTGTGTCCAGTCTGTCCGCATCCCCAACACTGTTATTCTGGAGCCTCGAAATTTCATTTGTCCATATTTGTTGTCCAACCTAATTCAAGTATGGTCAAAATCAATGACCTCCAAATTTGCGTGGTCCAGCCCCAAATTTGGCACCATTGACCACCGAAATTTCACTCCGTACGAATTTGACAAAAAGTTGGTGTCTAACGTAATTTGAGAATGGACAACGCAGTCGTGACTTTCAAACTTAAGTGGGCCATTCCCAAAAATTTGGCCTTCCTGAGCCCTCGAAATTTGACTTCATTCGCAGTGGAATAAACTTGATGTCTAACCTTATTCGAATGGGGCCAATTTAGCGGCAACTTCCAAATTTGGATGAGTCACCCCCAATTTTTTTTTTCCCCGCGACACCCAAGGTTTCACTTCATCCGGGTGTGACCAAAAGCAATGTCTAGCCTAATTTGAGTAGGGCCACCTCAGTGGTGACTTCCAAATTTAGGTCGGCCACATCCAAAGTTTGGTCCCTGTACTAGTGAAATTTGACTTCTTCCGAAAGAGACTGAAATTTGTGTAAAACCGAATTTGACTATGGTATGGCCAACTAAATAGTGACTTCCAAATTTAGGTGGACCACTCCCAAAATTTAACCCCGTAAACAACGAAATTTGTCTTCGTCCGAATTTGACCAAAATTGGAGTCTAAGGTAATTTGAGTATGGACAACAAAGGGGTGACCTTCAAATTGAAGTTGGCCACCCCCAAAATTTGGCTCCCATGGATCCCAGAAATTGATTTGATCCGAATTTGGCCAAAATTGATGCTTAATTTTAGTGCAGCCACTTCACTGGTAACCAAATTTTGGGTGGTCCACCCCCAAATTTAACTTCCTAGAACTCTCAAAATTTAACTTTCGGATTTGACAAAAATTGCTATTTAACCAAATTTGACTATGGCGGTGGCGAGGTGAACTCAGTGGTGAGCTCCATGTTTAGGCGGGTTGCCCCATAATTGGCATGCTTACGCATTCTTCGCGTGTGGAAGGCACCGTTGAAATTTTTTTTTTTTAATAGAAGTTCGTAAACGGTTAAAAAAGTCGCAGCGCTTTAATGTGATTACACCGGTAATAAGTGCGAAGACACGGTCCATTCGGTACATTTATGTTCATCAATTTTGATGTGACCCGGGCCACACTTAGGTGTGACCACTGAAGTGGACGCTGTTCAAAAGTCCAAATTGGGTTCAATTTTAGTCCAATTTGGCTGAGCTCAATTTTCGGGTGACCCAGGCCAAACTTGAGCGCGACAATAGCACCAGGCACGGCCATATCTTTGGTCCAATTTGACCATGGTCAATTTCGGGTAACCTGTACCCCTGAATAAAATTCAAAGACGCAGCAGGAAGGCAATCTCTGGGATGTCTATGGTACGTGAGAGTTGACAGGGGACATAGCCGGGCGCTGATTGGTCGGTGGCTTGTGTGACGTTACGGGGCCGCTTCACATGGCCGAGTTGGCAGGAGCTTCCCTGGGGCAGCCTTTTTGATATCCGAGAGTTGAACGGGAACAGAATGCTCCAGGAGCCATTGATCTCGAATCAGACACATTGCTCCTAGGCCACATAGCCTGGGGCTTTATATCTCTGTTGGTTAGTAGCTCACATAATGCGGTAGCTTAGGACTGTATGCTAATGAGTAAATTAGTACTTGTGTGATTAAAGAGGCACAAGTTAAGGGGATTAGTGATTAAGCAAGTGCCAAAGTATTAACTTTGTCGCGTCACACCCTTAAAGGCTGAGCTTAAGTGTTCTTCAGTTTTTGTTTTAATGCGAAAACATTACTTCGCTATGCTCACAGATTTCTGTCCACAGACCGCGTCCGCAGACCGCGCCAGCAAAATCGTGTCCGCAGCAGTTGTGAGTAAGTGAGAAGTGGTAGAGGTTAATGAGTGGTCTCAATCGATAGAGGGGGACGTAATGTTGCGTCCGAAAAACAATTAGACCAATAAGTTAATTATGCAATTAATTAAAGGTAAGACATGCTAAAAGTAAAGGCGAAAATGGTCTCATTCGCCAATGGCTTGGCGCCACACTTGAATGCATCAAATACTAAAATAGTTAATTAAATCAGTCAATTAAGATGACGTCACGCAACCTGAAGTCGAGCAAAAAAGGGCATAGGAAGGGATTGGCACGCAATTTGAAAGTACCAAAAACTAAATTAGTTAATTAAGGCAGTCAATTAGGGTGACGTCAAGGATGTGACCTCACGCTACTGGAAGTAGAGCCGAAAAAGGCATAAGAAGGGATTGGCGCGCAATTTGAAAGTAGCGAAGACAAATGGGTAAACAAGAATTGAATTAATGTGACGTCATGAATGTGACGTCACGCAAGCGGAATTAGAGCCGAAAAAGAGCATAGGAAGGGATTGGCATGCAATTTGAAAGCACCAAAGACTAAGATGAGTAAACAAGAAGTGAATTGCAACCAGAAGCAACCAACAGCAGCACCCGTGCTTTCGCATTACTCCAGTGCAGCTTCTGCAGTGCTCTTTTTGTTTCCTTTCTGTCGCCTGCTGCTTCAAAAAATAGCAGTTGGCGTCTCGTATATATGTCCTGGCTAAAATGAACCCTATATACTCCGAATTGTTGTGCTCGTATGTTAAGCGTAGTAAACCTGCCGTGGTTCTTCAGTGGTTAGGGCGATCGACTGCAGTGAACAAGGATGCAGGATCGAATGCCGGACACGACAGCCACTTTTCGCTGGAGGCGGAAAGCAAGGCGTCCGTGTGCTACGTGATGTCAGCGCAGTTGAAGAACCGCAGGTGATTGTAAATTCCGAAACCCTCTGCTACGACGTATCTCATAACCTGAGCTGCTTTGGGACATTGCACCCAAAAAATCAAATCAAATTAGCGTCATGTCCTCGAGATAGTCAGATCCCCTATATAGCGGTCAATAAGAGATCATAGCCATTATATTATTTGTGCTCAGTTTAGAAACATGCCTAGAAAATCTCTGACGGCCATGCTCGAAATATGGCAAAAAATACGCTATAGATATTCGAGCTTCATACAGTCCAGTCCATAGTGAGAGAAATAGGAAATAAACCGCCCGTCCATATGAGTCCACCTGCTCTGAGGCCATCAGCATTCTTGCGGATGCCCAGTCCTCAGCCCATAGGACCTCTGTATCTCAGGGTCAGGGGTCCTTGGGCGACGTCCTTTTGTGGCAGATGTCGAATGCCATAGTTTTCGTTCATGTCACACTGCCAAATAGAAAAGAAATCCCCAAAGCGACCACCACACAGAAGTTGCGGGAAGTGTGTTGGGAGCACAGTCTGGCGACAATGGCCAACATTCCATTCGAAGAGCCTGCGCTGACACCAGTCACAACACTGCCTAGCAAAACCACCGAGCAATGGTATCGAGGTGCGACATTTGTCCCGTCTTTAAAACTCTCGACCTTGAGTCTTTATTGTGCTGCATCTTGGGTGACATTTCGTACCTGCATTCAAATGTCCGGATGTCTCATGTCGTGGAACGTTCTTCATACTCGGATGTCAGCGGGGACGTGTGCGAAAAGCGCGCCCATCAATTGGGCCCATCCAGGACGGCTGCGTCCCTCATCACATTGACGCCGAGTCCAGGGCGGCGAGGTTGGTGACGCTGCCCGTCCATCTCCGCGGGGTTGTCGCGGTCCGGCGTCGTAGTGGCACAGCACGAGCGGCTCGTCGGGGCTCCCCGACAAGGTGGACACGTCGCCCTTGATCGACGCAGCCACGTCGCCACTGCTCTGCATCGCAGGCAGTCCCTGCACGTCGTGCAGCGGCGGCGCGGGAAGCGTTGCCTTGGATGCCTCGGCGCCGCGTTCAGCCGGAACACGCGCAGCATCCCACGATGGCGTTCGTGATGCGCGTCGTGTCCAGCCCCCCGTGGAGCGGCGACGTGACCCGAGCCGCTGCTGCTGTGCGCGCATGCAGTGTGGAGAGAGGAGCCACGCACCTGGCACGGCTGCGGCCGAAATTGGCCCCTCGGCTCGCGAACAGGAGTGCACCGTGCGCTGCTCTCCTCGCCCCCAAATGGCCGCAGCGGAAACAAGTCGCACCTCGAACTATTTACGCGCGCGCCCTAATTTAATCATAGAGTGAATTGGGGAAAAAGATGTTTTGGGAGTACGTGGTAGCATGCTAAACTGGCCCCGGTATGTATCTTTAGATACTGGCTATCCACTCATCTTAGTCTGACGAGATGAGTGGATCGGATTCTACTGGATTTTCTTTGAGGATCCTCCAGGGCAGATTGGGACGGTCTTCCAGTCACACAATTTCCTTAACACGGAGGAATGCAAGGCAGCAATGAGATGTACTCAAAGCTACTGTCGGGTAGGTACTTTATTACTTTGATAATTTCGGCAACCCTCCGTGTCTCGGTGTGGTGCTATGTCCCGCATACGTTGTAACTTCACTTGAAAGGATGCGGACACGCCGGAGGGAGGAGGGGGGGGGGGGGGGGGGGGTAAAGTTTTTGCCACAATTCATAAATAAGGCAAATAACTTCCATAGCAACTGCATGTATGTTCCTTTGCGCGGAGCTCTCTTTTCTCTCTTTTAACGGCTTCGCCGTGGAGAAATTGTTCAATGTTGATCCATTAATGGGTGCCGGCATGAATGGCATAGCATGAAGAAATTTTCAACTCCAAGTCAAAATCCGGTCGTGGTGACAAGTGTGCAGGTATTAGATGAACAGCTTATTTATGCGATCATTTTAGATTTGCAGGCCAAGGCGTCTAGATGTGTAATAACAAAAGTTACGGCGCCTTTATTTATTTATTTATTTTTTCGCGCTTAGGCAGACCTATTTTGTTGAAACAACAAAAAGTGTCTCCTTTAGGCTTGACGAAAATTTTTGTCGCATTCCGGTAACTTCACCAGCAGTTGAGTAGAATAAACATTGTGTATATCTGTCGCTTTTGCACACCTCATCGCATAACCAGAGATATGTATATTTTTTCTTTTTGGTTCTCTGAACAATAAAATCTTTCCGAGGTCAGGCACCGTTGAAACTTGAAAGAAAAAGTTGAATGCAGTGAATGAGTGACGCTGCTGATTAGGGCTTTTACCCGCCACGTTGGCCATGCCGTTCTCTTGTAGGGGGGTTATGATGAAATTATGAGGGTTTCGTAAACTTAACCTGACTTGATAACGGTAACGTCAGCTCTCTTCCCCCGTTCCTTCTTTTTTTTTTTTTTTTTGCCTTTCTTCTAGTTCATTAAAGCGGATTTTCCTCTTTTTGTTTTACAGTGTCCGTTGAGTAACCTGGCTGGGGCGGCGCGTTAATTGCACACGGCAAGAAACCCGATAACCGTAAGATCTGAGGAGTGATTACCTTGGACACAGGATGTATATAGCTGTACGCTTATATCAACCGTCGTAACGCGCATATTTATACTTCGGGCCGACGCATAAATTCTGCGTGCATATATAAGCATCACCGTCGCTACTCTTCCTTTCTCATAGCGCGTCGAGATTTGGCCTTATTCAATATTATATGCTGACCAGCCTCTGCTGTGCATTTGTTTTTTTTTTTTTTTTCTTTGCAACGTTTCTTTTCTTTTTTTTCATTTAGAGAGATTTTTTTTTTTTTTTAATTAGGCCTCGGGCCACTTAGCACGCGATTGCAAAAGCGGAACTACCGGCCTTGGCTGGGGCAGCGGGCGTGGCGGGGGAGGCTAAAATATGCAAGCCGTTTTTCTTTCATTTTCTTAGCTGCGAGTTGACGGGCTGCCTGCCTGAAACCCATTCTTCTGGACAAAGCCACGCCCTTTCTCGTGCATATGAGCCGGGCCCAAGGCTGGCAGCTCCAGCCTTCGCTGCACTCTGCTGAAAGCAATTATAGGGCTGCCTAATAAGAGAATCCTCTCTGGACACAGCAGCTGGTAGAGAGGACGCTTGACCACTAAAGCGGCGTCAAAAGGCACAGCCGGTGGCGACAAGGACGCCTTCGTTTTCCGCCCCGACTCGGTGGCTCACTTCGAGCGCTCGGCTGCTTTTGGTTTGTTGGAGACAAAGTGCACTTACTCTCGTGCACTGTGCGGTGCCAGTGTATGGTAAAGAATCCCTTTGGGTTCGACTTTTCGTTTTAATTGCGCTTTTTTGGTTGTTTATTTCAGAGCGCAAGTTTCGTTGTTTTTTTTTTGTATGTTGCTATTATTTTCAATTGATGCATTACTGACCTTTTTTTTCTGTGATTTAATATGGTAATCCCGTGTTGGCAACAGTTAGAGCAATCACGGTGTTTCTGTAAGCAGGAACAGTTTATTTACAAGCAATTAGCGTCAAAAAGTAGTGCTTGGAGCTCTGCTTTTAGAAGGAATTGCTGTCATCATCAAAAACGTAACGCAAGTGACATGGGGACAGCGAAAGACGAACACCCAAGTGGAATTTTACATCTAGGAACTATTGGTTGGGTTGCCACACTGAGCTGAGCGAGACGGTGGGTCATCACTTGGCCTGCGTGGTGATGGCGTCGTGATGAGTGCTGTGCATGTAGTTGATAAACTACTCAACCGACTGAGCCTAAGCGGGTGATTGGGGTAAACAGACAGTGCTATAGGTAGCAGGCGACGAGGAGACGCTGCTTGCCGGTCTGCAGACTGATATACAAACTAGCGGAGCTATATATACGTCAAGCCGCACAACCGCGCTGTTTATCCGAAAATAACACTTTCGCATCGCGTCCCTGGCTTAAAAACGAATTTACAAAAATGAATTCCGTGTAGCTTTATCGGCCTGTTCTTTTTTTTTTTTTTTTTTTTTTTTTGGGGGGGGGGGGGGTAAATCCGACCCCTACTCATACCTCATGTGTCACTTTGGGACGTTAAGACCCACATGCCGCTTTTGTTTTCCATGGCCTCTGCGAACGTTTTTTCTTAGCAACGAAAGAAACCACTGCCTTGCTTTCTGCCTTAGCAATTTCGATCAAGTGTCACAGAATAAAGCGCAAGATGCCACAATCTGCCAGCGCCGATAGCGTTCCCGTAGAAAATGGAGGGTGGCCAGAAAAATCTGTCAAGATCCTCACAAACAGTGAAATTTTCAATGGACGAATGGCTGGCTTTTTGGCATTGCTCATCCGCACCCACCCCCTGCATTCCTCCTCCCTTGTCTTCGAAGTAATGGTATTCGTCTTGACAACTCACCTGAAGTTATTCTGCACGTTGCAGGGATCAGTCGACGCGCATCGCGGGACGACAACGTAGTATTATCGCAGCAGGATTCACTTTCTCAAGCCACAACTTAACAGCCAGCACGCCCCAGATGCGAGCTTGCATCGCCAAGAAACGCTTTCGAGTCTGAAGGGCAAAATCCAACTAGATCGCAGACTCGTTTCCAGACTGATTAAAGAAGCTCCGCGAGTTTGAACCTCGCAATTTTTTTTTCTCCAAGTACTCACACTTGTACCTTGTAGTCTATATAAGAGAGCAGCTGTTTAGGCACCCGTTCCTGAATTGCGCTTCGTCGTCGGCGTAGTCGTCATAATAGAGTGCCTCAGTGCGCCCACTCCCCCGCGCATCGAGGCACCTTAATAGTCATCGGCGTAATACGCCGCCTGCCGGCCATGGCAGGTAGTAAAGCGAAAAGCCACCTGCCACGGATAGCAGCGGAGCTGATGGAAATCCCCACATTTAGGAGAAAGAGAGGGTAGCAGCGAACGGGAGACCCAAGCTGAGTGATTCGGGTTGTGTGGCGAGAGTGCATTAACAAGCTTCTTGGGCTAGTTGGTGCATACTTGAATTGGTGTAAAAAATTGGAGTTGCAATTGGAGTTGTGAGTAGCGCCTGCGTGTCGTCTTCTTTCTTGTGGTGTGCATGGTCCGACGCAATTTTTTTTCACCAATTCAAATGGCGAGAGTGGTGGAATGCGTACCCGTAATGGGGCTGCCACGGGAAGAACTTACGGGGTGGCCATCTCAGAAGGAGGTGGATATGACGAGGGCTGAAGAGTACTCATCCACAGAGTGGTGATATTAGAAGAAGGCGAACGGTGACTACAGCGAAAGCAGGAGGTCGCGGCCAGAGCGCAGGAATGCACCCTGAAAAAGAGCGAGAATGAAAGGCAGCGACAACAGCGGGCACCTACTGACCGCCAAGACCACTATAGCGGATCCTTTTTAAATCACGCATGTATTTGTCGGTATGTCGTTGCTGTTAATCTGCTGATATTGCAAAGTGAAAGAAATGCAAACTGAAGATAAATTCGAAATTTTATTAAGTACTATACAGCATCACCGGGTGACATCGAGCGCAAGTGTAATTAGGCTACAATACTGAAGTTTCCGTGTCGTGGAAACCATGACTGACCAGCTTCAAAATGGAGCTCAGTTTGCGCGAAGTCTGATGACACATGCGATGAACGCATGTTTATTTTGGTCAGAGCGTAAAGCGGCATTAAATATGTGATACTATATGAAAATCACATAGACTATAATTACATTAGATACAGCTATTCTCTGTGTCTTTATCACAGGTATCGCGTTTTCAAGTAGGCAAAACCCAACGCTATTGCAGTATTGTCCCGCTGTATGATCGCCTGCGTGATTCAGTTGCCAGCACGCGTCGCTGCCGGATTTCTGGCGCACGACGACAAATACCGCCTCGGGAAGCTCTTTTGTGCTGCGTGCAATTAAGAAGCGATAGTAATCATTCATCTACAGGACACAGTAAATCACCGTTTCGTGGTGAAAGCAGGCTGCACGTCGTTGTGCTAAGAGATCTAGTTTTGCGGGATTGCTTATGTATTCGCCGCGCTGCGGGACCAACAACTCTCATTTGGCTACCGGTTTGGCGTATAGAGTTAGTCCCAGGCTGATCAGAAAGGTTGTTCATAAAGCTCCTTTGGGCAGGTTGCAAGCGTTCTGCGGAAGTTAAAGGTGCTGTGCCACTCTTTGTCTAAAGGTGGCGAACTGTTCAAGGTACTGCGGGTTTTATACAGCCTTTATCATAACATAAGCTCATGTCCGCCACTTCAGCCGCGCATGCGGGTACTTCGGACGAAGTGGTGAGTTGGCGCGCGCACCAACAACAGTGTAATGCCCAGCTTAAAACATAACCACACGAAACTCGTATTACTCGGCTTGACGATTAAGTGAACCAGCACGAAAAGAGCGGTACCTCGTCGCCCTCCCCCTCCCCCACGTGTTTCCATCACCGCCCAAAGTGTTGAGCGCGTAGTCGGGAGGCCGTTTTGCTGCCGACTGCGCGCTCCACCGTGACATCCCCGCTCCCTCTCCTGCGTGGGCCGCAGCAGGGCACGACCTAGCGCTTGCGGAACTCATTGAGCGAGGTGAGCTTGCTGCCGAGGTCCTTCATGGCCTCGTTGATGGCCATCGCTCCGTCGGTCTCCAACAGCTGGATGATGCGACCCTTGTTGGCGTTGACTGCCCAGTTGAGGATGCTTCGCAGCGCCCAGTTGAGCAGGAAGGACGCGCCAGTCGCCCGGGTAATTCGTATGTCGCTCAGTTGAACCACCTGCAAAGCGACGCGCGTTCTTCGTCAGAGACACGGCCACACACCGGGGCCGGGCAAGGGACGCAACGGGGAGCACAGAGCGGTATAGCATGGGCTAGGGAAGGGGTTCGCTCTCTGGCTACTTGCAGCTGTCATTACCGCACAACTGGCATCAGAATCCTTCGAATACTGTCGACTTGGTTTGTTTTAAAATGTCGCAGTGTGTAGGGGGTTTCGAACGCAATGAAGACGAGCGACCAAGCACAGAATCTGTTTTCTTTCTAGTGTGACTCCACCTTGTTTTGGGCGTTGCTTGTCCGGTGCAAACAATGCCAGTACAAGCTTTGCGACCCATGTTATGGCAAACTGAGGCTACGAAAAACATGTTCGCGAGCCAATCAAACGCGTCATTCGTTCCTATCAAAGAAATGCTTTCAATCACGAACGGTTCCCTGGGGGACTTGAGCTGCAGCCCGGGAGAACTAAAGAAGAGGCTTTTCTAGGCTAGTCGAAGTCATGCAGCGAATAGCTCGAGTTTGGAGGAACTCGCTTCTTTTTTCGGTGTCATCACCAGTTTCCATACAGAGCAGCTGGTCTAGTCAACCTGACTGTCGGTCATACATTATAGCACCAGCACTGGCTGGGCGCCGCCATGTCCTTCTGGATTCTTGTATACTGAACTTTGGGTCAACAGAGCATAAACCTAAACGTGATGTTCGAGACGTGACGTCATCGTACTTTGAGTGCAGCTTTATTTCTGACATAAAGCGTGATTAATTCCTGGCGACAGAACTCGATATTATCGTCTTTGGCGTAATGGTTTGTTTGGCGGCGCTTTCAGAGATTGCTGCTGGCACGCCGCAGCTCACCTTGAGTTTGCGAAGTGATGGCGTGCCGCTGTTATCGACGTTCATATCCATGGAGATACGCACGTCGTCCACTTTCGCGGCCAGCTTTCCTCTGAAGGGGATGAGGAGCCAAGTCCTCCTCCAGTCAGACTCTAGCGCCAGGTCGCGCGCGCCCAAGTGCACGAGCACGTCGAACGAGGAGTCACCGAAGCGGAAGGTGCAGTTGTCGCTACGATACACCGAGTTGACTCCGTACAGCATCGCATTGGAGAGCACGAAGCCATTGTACTGCAGAGTGCCCAACGACGCCGGTGATATCTTTGCCTGGATGGTCTCGCTCGTCTGCACTTCCTCGAGGATCTGGTCAACGAAGTCGTTGGCGTCGTTGATGTCCTCCTCAATGTCTTCTTGGGCGGGCTTAGTGGTCTGAGCAGGAGTCGTCACTCCGGCATCCGCCGATACGGACGGCGATGGTGCCGGCTGGTCCCCGGCGAAGTTCGGTGTTGTTGGCTCCTCTGGGTGCAGACAGATAAAAACAACTTTGTAATGTCACACCGAATCTGGTGCTCCTAACAGCATTCCGTTCCAGAAACACGGTGTTGAGTATGGTTCAGTGATCCGTGAAAGGCCCCAGAAAAGGCGTATATGGAAAGAGTGTGAGCGTTAAAAACTCTTTTCGGACAGCATCAAAGAGGGAGAGTTTACTTTAAGGGGCCCAGAGGACGACCTAAGAAGATGTGGCAAGACATTTAAGGGAGAATGCGTCGGTGATAGGGTGAAGTGGAGAGGGCGCTCGTCATAAACCGTCACTTCGTATATATAGTGGTGCAAAAGAAGCCGAGGAGGAGCCGTCCAACGCTCCAGAAATCGGCCGTCTTCAGCAATCAATGAAGAGGCAACGGTTGATGCAATTGAAGTTACTCCAGTACCTAAATAAACCGCAGTTCAGGAACAGCGTGCGATTACGACCGACATATGCATCACAGTCGCAGTGACTTGTTTTACCCTAAAAGGATCTGCCCGTGGATGTACCCATTAATAATGGAATACGTTGCTCACAGCAGCGGAGGTCTACAGTTGCCCGCATCCGCCTCGTGTGCTGGATTTGCGAGGTTTGCTTTCCAGTGACTTTTGGGTATTGACCGGTGATAGAATAACCACGACCCTGTGCTCGGCTTATCTGGGGTGAAATGTTTGCGAAACGGGTCTTTCACACCCCCTTGAGTAAAAAGCGAAACATATTTTGCCACGAAACTCTTTGGTCAAATCTTCGTCATCGTCATCGCATCCACAGCTGCCGAAAAAAGCATTATTTCGCTACTCTTGAACTGCAAAGGGTACAGCGCCGAAGCTTGGATGATCTTGCAGCCGTGTAAATCTACGCATGGCGGCAGTATAGTGGCTGAGCTTCGAGAATCACGACATTTCACCCCATAAATGCGAACCTTGCACACCTAATGGATGATCGCAAGTGACACGGTAAGGTATTTTGGAGGGATAAGGAAAATAAAGCACCAGTATGCGGAGAAGCGAGGCTGTGTTCGCTAGTAAGAAACCAAAAGCAACATACACGTTGGGAAGTTCGTACTCATTTGTAAGAAATGGAAGGCATTAGGCAACGCAAATTGGTTTTGTGCGAGCCAAGAACACTGAATTACCTTGGCAGAGAACAGCGGCCACTAGCCAGCTCAGGAGAATCGCTCGTAGAATCATGGTTCTTTAGAAACTGAAAAAAAGAAAGAAAACAGAAAGAGGAATCAGAAGGCATCGTACGTTTCTGGCTTGTGACCTGCGAAGTCACTTCAAGTGGAAGTCTAACGTGAAGTTGAGCTGCTTGGTTCGCTACTTACGAAATTTACGCTAATAAACGCGACGAAAAGAGTCTGACAACACGAATGCTACTGACGACTGAAAGTCTACTGCGAGCGACGCAATAAATCGGGAGCGTTTAGAGCACAACTGCACGACAGCGAAGATAGTGGACATGAAAGACCAAAAATAGCTGAATGTACGTCATGGTGACCGCATATTTATCGAGGCATGCAATCACTTCCGCCATCCTGCTAGCAGGGGGATTGTATACTTTAATAAATAGGCATGGCGTGATTTCAATTGTTTTTGGCGTTTCATGTAATTGCCTTTGTGCTATTTGCTCTGAATGCTCCCTATTAATTGCAACGCTCGCAATAGACCTTCAATATATAGTGGTGATAGTATTGTCTGCATCTCTTCGCCCCTTCGCTTCTAATTTTATACAACATTTGACGTCAATTTATAAAAGATTGCTGGCTCAGGTGGAAGTGTTTCGTCAACAGTAAATGCAACCGCTCCGTAGTATCATCGCGTGGCGGTGCCGCACAGGCAAGCGCACCGGTGCGAACGACTAACGACGGATCCAGGCTGGCATGTGAACGAATGACATTTCGCAGCGCGAACCTGTGCCCACGTACAGGATAGTTGTCAGCAGCGCTAGGAGCGGTAGCGCCGCGGGCGGAGATCATAATGCATGTTGTCCTCGTCCGAGCAAGTTTAAACAGCGCAGATAAGAGATAAGGCATCTGCAATACCACCAATAATCCCAAACACGGTAGAAGTTCTCACCCGTGATCATGACCTCTCCACGTTGATCTGATAGCGTCTCGCATAGCAAACAAAGCGATAAGGGCGTTTGACGGTGACGATGTGCAAGGAACATGAAAACCGAACATATCAGCTTTGCGGGAATGTAGTGTGTATTGCGCGCTACTTGTAGCGATGACATCTGTTGGTATCGTATAACTTGTATTAAAATCCATTTATGTACTGGCGCAACTAATGCAAACCGAAGAGGCATTTTTTTTTTTTTTTTTGGGGGGGGGGGGGGGGGGGGTATTGGGCGCTCTCATGTAGTAACAGCGCGCCATTTGCGGGATTATTTTAGTAAAAAATGCCGTCATGTCTCATCCCTGTATGGTATTCGTAAACTCAGACATGCATCACTTTAAAATTGGTCTATTATTCAATGATATGCTCCTGACGTCTACGTCTCACCCTTGCCACTAATCTCGCAGTTGTCGGAAAACGATGAATTAATTTTACCAACTGTAGACAGTCGTTAACGTAAAACTGTAGTAGCTGTGGGCATGCAAAACACTCTGCCTCTGGCATCCCGCAGATCACCTAACTCGAAGCTTCTCGTCTTGAAATAAAAGCTTTGAAGTGCAAAAAAAAAAAAAAAAAAAAAAAGGACTAGGTGAAAGGAGAAATGGAAGAATCGGCGATTTTGATGTAGCATTAAAAATTATAAAAAAAATTGAAACAACACTAACACACACAACCACAAAAGATAGACGACCGACGTGACACAACCGCTTGTGTCACGTCGGTCGTCTATCTTTTGTGGTTGTGTGTTTTAGCGCTGTTTCAAATTTTTTCCTATGGTCAAAATGAACCAACTCGCCCAAAAAGAAGTGTTAATGCAGCATTAAAAAGTTTGCTTTCGAAACGTTTTACTGTATTTCTTATTCATTTCTATTATATGTTTTAACCACTCCCTCTGTAATGACGTAGGACGTTTTGTCGGGCTAGTGACTGGGCGCTTTTTTTAGAAGGTCCCAAATTTTTAAAGAAACATAACTCGCTTTAGGTTTATTTTACCTCTGGAACTATATTAGGTTCTATGGTGTTTATAGGACCGTTTGTGCGTTATGCTTGAGCAATGTTTCATGCCAGGTGACTTGTCTTCGCTCATTGAAGAAAGATATGCATCAGCCCTTACTTTCTTGCACCTGAATATGCAGTCAGCTCGAAATAAGAGCGATGAATTTTGTGCCTTTCTAGAACAATTTCAGTATGATTTCACGGTCATCATGATGTCTGAAACGTCGTATAGTGACGCCAGTGATGTTATTCATCTTCATGGTTACAGTCCAGTAATTCTGAATCGGCAATGTAAACGCGATGTTGGTGTTTGTTTATATTTTAAGTGTGGAAATAGCTACGAAATTATGAATGACTTATCACTGACTACCGATCGTTATGAAGGTATTTGTATAGCGTGGTAACTTTGTGTTCTCTGTCATGTATAGGCCACCTGAGGGTGACATAAACCAGTTCTTCGCTTACATAGATTGGGTGTTTTCCTGTGTAAATGAGCGTAAATACACAATGGTTCTTAGCGGTGACTTTTACATCGACATACTTTCTTGCAATGCAAAACGAAACGAGTTCTTAATGATCCTTGATTCACATTCTTTTAACAACGTAGAAACCCCCACATGCATTACTGCGAATAGTGCAACGGCGATTGACCTATTTATTACAAATACTCCCGATAATAATTTACTAATGGTACTTTAATTGCAGCAATTAGGGACCATTTACCTATATTTCTCGTCGCCGATTCAAAACGTATGCCCACAAAAAATTACAGGCAAACTTTTATTGTTCAGGATATTACAGAAAATACCCTTCAGCTGTTTCGAAATGAAATAGCCATCACACACTGGGATGACTTGCTACGTTATTCTTCGCCCAATGAGGCGTATGACCGTTTTATTTCCCTGTTTTGTTCAATATACAAAAAACATTTTCCATACAAAGTATTAAAGAAACCAAAACATGCGCGAAAGTCTTGGATCACAACTAAATTGCTAAAAATGATACAGAAGAAAACAAGGTTGTATCACAATTTCCTTGCAGGTCGTGACCCAGAAGTTTTAAAAGATTTTAAAAAGTATCCAAATTTAAAGTGTTTGAAACAGGCAAAGCGCGATTAATATGCACATCTATTCGATGTAATTACGGATTCTAAACAAGCTTGGAAGAAACTTAGATCAGTTCTGCCTTCTAGGCATCAGACAGGAATTTTGCAAATAAAAATAGATGGACAACAATACGAGGAAAAAGGTCTTAGAAAAAATTTTGATGATTATTTTTTATTATTAGTTTTGAGCCCTTATAATTCTCACGCCCTACAGTATTTATCTGCCCCGGTGGAACATTCCGTATTTTTAAAACCTACTGATGCGTGCGAGGTGTTCAATTTATTCTGTTCTCTGAAAAAAAAAAAAAAAAAAGCAATTGCACGGATATAGACGGAATAAAAATGCAGCCGGTTAGCTTTGTGATTGATCTTATTGCCCCATACCTAACACAAGTTTTGTATATCGGTGTATTTCCTGAGCAACTCAAGAATGCTAAAGTGAGAGCAGTGTACAAAAGCGGAGAAAAAGATAACTTAGAAAAATATAGGCCTATCTCAATGTTACCAATATTTTGAAAACCTTTAGAGAAAATAGTATTTATAAGACTCACTACTTTCTTTGACGCTAATTCTATTATTATTCTATTATTATATCATCGCAATATGGCTTCCTGTCAGGTCGATCTACTGAGACAGCTCTACTTCATCAAAAAGAACTAATTTTAGGTAATATTGAAAAGAGACAACTAACGCTAGGACTATTGGTAACTTTTTCCAAGGCGTTTGACAGAATCAGTCACAATATATTACTAGAGAAATTGTCTTGCTATGGTATTCGTGGTACCTCTTTTAATCTCGTTAAAAGCTACTTGACAGATCGATATCAAGCAATATATATTGGAAATGAAATGTCCTCACTGCAAAAAAATAAGCATGGCGTACCTCAGGGGAGTATTCTGGGCCCACTGTTTTTCAATGCTTACGTTAATGACCTTGTATCTGTAGATACAAGATCTGTAGATCACCAATCCCACACGTCGCACATCGAGCACCGCAAACATTCTTGATTTATTACTAACAAATAATCCTGATATTTGTTCAGACATAATTCATTTAGACGGCATTTCTGATCACGACGTAATAACAGGGCGCATTACCGGTTCCTTTAACGAAAGGAAAACTACTGTTAAACAAATCAGATGTTACAACAGAGCTAATTATGAAAGAATTAACACTGAATTAGATTATTTCGCTGTCCAGTTCAAAAATCAATATTTATTACGCACTGTTGAGCAAAATTGGGGTTTATTCAAAACTACCCTTACTAACCTTATCGACAACTTTGTGCCTCTTACGTCCATTAGATGTAGCAGCAATACACCATGGTTTAATCACAAGCTGCGGCGTATGAATAACAAAAAAAGGCGACTTTATCGGCAGGCCAAAAAAGATGGTATAGTTTAGGCACGTGGGAAAGGTATAAGAAATGCGACAGAGAATACCAGTTGTTATTAAAATCCACTCGACGTCAGTTTTTCAATCATGACTTATCCTCTCTATCAACCAACAACCCTCGAAAATTTTGGCGCATCATAAATCCTAGCTTTCACCCTGACATTTTGCTTTCCAACAGTAACGGCGTCATAATCAATGAATCCGATTGTGCTCAGGTTCTTAACGTTACCTTCTCATCAGTTTTTACCAACGAAGACATTAGCTCATCTGCTATCTTAATTACATTTCATGACATCTGCATGCCTGACATAGTTATTAACGAAGCAGGTATTTCAGTTTTATTAAACAATCTCAAAATTACAAGTAGCTCGGATCACCTTGGCTTTCACAATAAGATACTAAAAAATACATCTAGAAGCATCTCCGCTATCTTGTCCTGTTTATTCTCGCAGTCGTTATCGAACGGACTAATTCCTAATGACTGGCGTGCAGCAAAGGTAATCAGTTCAGTTCAGTTGTTCAGTCATGTCCGACTCTTCGTGACCCTATTGACCATGTCACGCCACGCTTTCCGGTCTCTCACTATCTTCCTAACATCACATAATTTCATCTGCAGTGCCTCGAGGATGCCATCTAACCATCGCGTTCGCTGCCTACCCCTTCTCCGGCGACCCTCAACCTTTCCCAACATCAAATCTTTCTCCAGCGACTCCTCTCTTCTCATCAGATGACCAAAGTAGCTGAGCTTTAACTTTAGAATTTGACCCTCCAATGAGCAGTCAGGGTTTATGGTCGACAATATTGACTGATTTGATCTTCTGGCAGTCCAAGGAACTCTCAAGAGTCTTCTCCAGCACCACAATTCAAACGCGTCAATTCTTCGGCGGTCAGCCTTTTTCACAGTCCAACTCTCGCATCCATACATCACAACTGGAAAGACCATAGCACGAGTTATACGGATCTTGGTTGGCAGACTAATGTCTCTGCTCTTTACTAGGCGGTCAAGGCTAACCATTGCTCTCTTTCCCAGAAGCAGGCGTCTCCTAATTTCATGGCTGCAGTCTCCTTCCGAAGTAATCTTGGAGCCCAAGAAGAAAAATCTGTCACAGCTTCCACTTCTTGTCCCTTGATGCTCCAGGACTTGATAGGGCAAGACGCCATGATCTTTGTCTTTTTAATGTTCAGTTTAAGCCCAAACTTCTCACTCTCTTCTTGTACGCGCATCAGAAGTCTCTTGAGTTCCGCTTCACTTTCTGCCATTAAAGTGGTATCATCCGCATATCTAAGGTTGTTGATACGTTTTCCAGCAATCTTCACTCCAGCTGAAGACTCGTCCAGACCAGCCTTCCTCATGATGCCCTCTGCATATAGGTTAAATAGGCAGGGCGACAGTATGCAGCCTTGCCTCACTCCTTTCTCAATCGGAAACCAATCAGTAAGACCATGCCCAGTTCTGACTGTGGCCTCTTGCCCTTCAAGCAGGTTCCTGAGGAGACAGATGAGGTGAATTGGAACTCCCATCTCTTGGAGAGCTTGCCACAATCTGCTGTGATCTACGCAGTCAAACGCTTTCGCATAGTCAATAAAGCAGAAGTAGATGGGTTTCTGGAACTCTCTTGCTTTTTCCATGATCCAGCGAAGGTTGGCAACTTGGTCTCTAGTTCCTCTGCCCTTGCGAAACCCAGCTTGCACGTCCGGAAGCTCCCGATCCACATACTGCTGCAGCCTACCTTGGAGGATTTTCAACATCACCTTGCTAGCATGCGAAATAAGCGCGATCGTGCGGTAGTTGGAACAATCTTTGGCACTGCCTTTCTTTGGAATGGGGATGTAAACTGACCTCCTCCAATCCTGTGGCCACTGCAGGGTTGTCCAAATCTTCTGACATAATGTATGCAGAATGTTAACAGCGTCATGGTTGAGGTTTTGAAGCAACTCAGCTGGAATTGTATCAATTCCGCTGGCTTTGTTCTTAGCAAGGCTGGCTAAGGTCCATTCAACTTCACTCTTCAGGATGCCCGGCTCGAGATCAGTGAGCACAACCGTCTTATGTTGGGTTTGCACATTCGGGTCCTTCTTGTACAGTTCTTCTGTGTATTCCTGCCACCTCTTCTTTATCTCTGCGGCTTCAGTGAGGTCCTTGCCTCGTTTGTCCTTTATCACGCCCATCTTAGCACAGAAGCTTCCTTTGATACCTTTGTCTTATACAGAGCTCTTGTGTTCCTTAATTGGCTGTTGTCCTCAACTGCTTGGCACTGTATGTTCAGGAAGGCATTCTTATCTCTCCTTGCTATTTTCTGAAAGTCCGCATTGAGAACCTTGTATCTTTCTCTTTCCCCCATAACTTTTGCCATCCTCCTTTCCTCAGCTATTTGCAAAGCCTCTTCAGATAACCATTTTGCTTTCTTGCATTTCTTTTGCTTTGGAACTACCTTAGCAGCAACTTCTTGTATTATATCACGAACATCAGTCCACATCTCTTCGGGCTCTTTGTCTTCTAGATCTAATTCTTGAAATCGATTCCTCACTTCCACAGCATATTCTAATGGAACTTGATCCAGATTATACCTGAAAGGCCTTCTAGTTTTCTGCGTTTTTCTCAATCGAAGCTTAATCTTGGCAACAAGAAGCTGATGATCGGTGCCACAATCGGCCCCAGGCCTTGTTTTTACTGCTTGTATAGCGCTTCTCCATCTCTGTCGGCAAATAATATAATCGATCTGATTCCTGTACAGACCGTCCGGCGAAGCCCATGGGTACAGGCGCCTCTTGTGCTGTTGAAAATGAGTATTCGCTATGGTCAGGTTGTTTTCTTGACAAAACTCTACTAGCCTCTGCCCAGCTTCATTTGGCTCACCAAGACCGAACTTGCCTGTAATTCCGGATATTTCTTCACTCCCTACCTTAGCATTCCAGTCTCCTATGAGAAAAACGACGTCTGATGATGGAGTGCGGTCTAAAAGGCATTGTAGGTCCGCATAAAATCTCTCAACGTCAGCTTCTTCAGCAGTAGTGGTCGGTGCATAGACTTGGATAACTGTTATGTTGAAAGGGTGACTTTGGATCCGAAGTGAAACCATTCGGTCGTTTTTGGGGTTGTACCCTAGCACTGTTTTGCCCATTCTTCTGTTTACTATGAGAGCGACCCCATTCCTTCTCTTGGATTCGTGCCCACAATAAAAGACATAATGGTCGCTGGAGTTAAATTCTCCCATTCCGATCCACTTGAGCTCGCTGATACCCAAGATATCAATGTTCAATCTGTCCATTTCTCGCTTGACGATATCCAGTTTACCTTGCGTCATAGATCTTACATTCCATGTTGCTATGTGATACATCTCCTTGCAACATCGGACTTTCCGGTCGCTTCCCGACACATCCACAACTGAGCGTCCTTTTGGCTTTAGCCCAGCCGCTTCATTCGTCCTGGAGCTACTAGGAATCGCCCTTTGTTCATCCCCAGTAACATATGGGACGCCTTCCAACCTGGGGGGCTCATCTTCCGGCGCCATATCATTAATAGTATTGTGACTGGCCATAGGGTTTTCTTGGCAGGAAATACTGGAGTGGGTTGCCATTACCTTCTCCAGTGAATCACATTTTGTCAGGACTCTCTGCCGTGACCTGTCTATCTTGGGTGGCCCTACACAGCAGAGCTCACGACTTCATCAAGCCCCTCCGCCACGATAAGGCAGTGATCCATGAAGGGGAGCAAAGGTAATACCTATATTCAAATCAGGTGATCGTTCCTCCCCACTTAACTATCGACCCATCTCGTTAACCAGCAACTTTTGCAAACTTCTAGAGCATATCATTCATAGCCAAGTCATTAACTACCTCGAAGATCATAACATTATTTTCAAATATCAGCACGGTTTTCGCAAGGGTTTTTCATGTGACACTCAACTAGCTGGCTTTGTTAATGACTTACAATCATCACTTAACGCAGGCTTTCAGGTCGACGCAGTTTTTCTGGATTTTTCAAAAGCATTCGATCGGGTCCCTCATCACAGACTTTTACTAAAACTAGCACAGCTTAACATCCACCCTAATGTGCTCGCCTGGATTAAGGACTTTCTTTCTTCTAGATCTCAGTATACCTCAGTTAATAATTCTAACTCTTCTTCGATTTATGTGACATCTGGTGTACCCCAAGGAAGTGTGCTTGGTCCTTTGCTTTTTCTAATCTATATTAATGATTTACCTGCCTGTGTAACATCTAGAGTTCGTCTTTTCGCAGATGACTGCGTAATTTACCGTAACATTATTAATGACAGTGATCGCCAATTCCTACAATCGGACCTGAACGCAGTAAGCTGATGGTGCTCAACCTGGTTAATGACTTTAAACGTTTCTAAAACTAAACTTATATCTTTCACCCGTCGTACCGCTCGCATTTCAACCACTTACATGCTCAATGACAATGCTGTTGAACTAACAAACACTTACAAATACCTTGGCGTGCACTTTCAGTTTGATCTAACATGGCATCACCATATCGACCTCACCCTAGCTGCTGCTAACCGTTCACTTGGTCTTCTTAAACGTACTCTCAAACACGCTCCTATCCATGTTAAAAAACTTGCTTATATCACTCTAATACGCCCTAAAATTGAATATGCTGCGGCTATTTGGGACCCTGATCAAGCCTATGTTATCACCAACATCGAATCCTTGCAGAACCGTGCTGTGCGTTTTATTTTTTCAGACTACTCACCTTTCACTAGCGTCACAGCATTAAAACAACGTGCTGAACTGGAAGACTTATCATGTCGTCGTAAACACGCTCGGTTAACACTTTTCCATAAGCTTTATCACCATCCACTACTGCGCAGTGATTTGTTTCAGTCACCTGATGTCATTTTTCCACGACTTGATCATGCTTTCAAAGTTAAACGCGCCAAGTGTCATTTCTCATCTTATGCCAATTCATTCATACCTCGCACTATCATTGAATGGAATAACTTGCCATCGCACATCGCTACAGAAACTAACATAAAAAAATTCCAAGAGCTACTTCGCTGTGACGGAAATGTGTAGAATATTTGGTGTTGTTTTTCTTTCCTCTTTTGATGTTATATAACGGTTCTTATTGTAATTGTTGCTAATTGCATCGTGTTTTTTTTTTAAATTGTATCCCCCCCCCCCCCTATGTAATACCCTCCTTTGGAAGGCCTTTAGGGGTAACCTGAATAAATAAATAAATAACACCATAAATTACGTTATATATGCCCACGACACCAGTACATTTTTTACAGGAAATAATGCAAATGACCTTGTTCAAACAGCAAACATATTCTTAGACAAACTATGTAAATGGTCAAACGCAAATAGTCTAAAAATAAACTGTTCCAAATCAAAAGCAGTTCTCTTTCAAGCTAAACAAACTAATGTTCGCATTAATCAGCTGAAGTGCAACAATACTGAAATCGAAATTTCTTCCTCAGCAAAAACACTAGGAATCGTTTTTCATGAAAATATGCTATCGGATTTTCACACAGATAGCATAACAACTAAACTGTGTAAAGCATTAAGTATGTTGAGAAAAGTGCAGCACTTTTTACTCGTCCCTCAAACAATGAAGCTCTATAACACGATTTCTGCATCTCATCTGAAATATTGTCATTTGGTTTAGGGTAATGGTACCAAGAAATCAATAAATAGGTTAGTTACTTCGTAAAAACTTGCAGTTCGAGCAATTGCAAACGCTCCTTACAATTCCCCCACTACCGATCTATTCTGTAAATACAAGATTGCTAAACTTCCTACCCTCTGCGAGCATCAATTGTTAGCATCCCTGAAATCGGAAATCCATAAACATAGAACAACATTACGGGTCGCTGCCAATTTACAGATTAGCATGTCATCTCGTTCCGCCCGCCATCATGAACATTGGTACATTCCACGACCACGTACAAACTATGGTCGCCAGATGATTCAGAACACCCTGTCAAGTATACTGAACAAATACAAGTTAACGGACGAGCAGCTGCGTATTCTAACGAAGAAAAAAATATTTGAAATTACTAACCAGGACTGTACAATCTGACTGTATTTTTGAATCAATGCATATTTTCCTTCTTTTTGTTTGTTCCCATTTGTCTTAGTATGTATATTTTTTGCTAATATGAAGTGGTTGCTACTTGTTATTCTTCCCATTATATATGTGTACCGAGCTTCCCAGCTGTCGTGATTGCTGCCATGTTGTTTGGGGAGACGGGGCCAGTCAAGCTGCTATTGATACAACTTTTATCCCGTCACCCTCGTCACACCTTGTAGGTACTATACTTGTTGTAGGAAATAAACTGATACTGAAACATAGGGTAAGAGACCTAATGCTTCAATTAGTTCGATAATTCACTAAATACGTTAACTTTTTGATTCTCACTTGAGGGGATATGTTGTATTTGCAAAATTGCAGCTTGTCGTCCAAATAGTATAGCCAAGAAGAATTTTTCATTAAAAACGTTGCAGCATCATCGCAACACATCGCAACACAACGCCAGCGGGCGCATCTTCGGCGTAGATCTCTCGGCCAATGATCATTTTAATGCCAGATTGCTTGCAAAGTGACTGCGTGCATTAGGTACCGGTCTGTAAGCAAGGCCGCAGTCGAAGCGAAATTGACGACGAACTGCCGCGTGCCTGTCTGCCTCTCAGGTGATATGTCACCAAAGCGACGAAATACTGGTTGGAGCGACCTGCGTCAAACACGCTGTACTATAGTGTGTGAAGCACAGTTATGCGGGCTTTGTACGCGCGCTATAATTTTTTTTTAAAGAAAACTTTTTCTCAGATCTACTATTTGGAACATGAGCTCCAATTCTGCGAATACAACATACCCCCTAAAATGAAAATTCAAAAAAGTTTATTAACGTGTTTAGTTAATTAGCGAGCTAATTGAGGCAATCTGCTTCTTACAGCACGGTACCCGCTGTAGCCTTAGCCCCAGAGCTGAAATAAATCTAAACCTAATTACATTTGTCTTAAAATTTTGGACCTAAAAAAAAAAAAAATCCGATAAGACGACTACCGAGCCGTATGTGTTTCTTCTTAGCCTTCGTCCAAGTTTTTGCGCTAACATTTTTTATGCCAACGCCTTTGGCCCTGATAAGTAAATAAATAAATATAAAGTGCATTTGAATACCGCTATCTCCGTAAGGGCTGTTCGATGTCCACTTTCTGCTTTTGGCTTTAAAAAAGAAGGTACACATACAATTTATTTATTTATTTATCTATTTATTAATTTAATGTAAATTCATACAAAAGACCCAGCAACAATGCAGCTAAGAACAGTAACAAACACTTGGGAAATGCTGTGCAAATCATGATAGGGTTAAAACATATACAAAGCGAAAAAGTAACATGCCAAAGCTCTCTATTGATAAGGAGAGCAGTCAATAGCTTATGGTGCATGGTACAGTGATGCATCAGTTAGTCCCCGTAAATGTGTTTTAAGAGCGGCTGGAAAGCTGTTGTCATCTAATGAAACTATTGCGTTTGGGAGGCTGTTCCATTCACTTAATGTGCGTGGGAACAAATCTGAATTAGATACAGATGTCCGACAGGCAATTTCGCGTGTTTTACGGCTATGGTCTCTTCTACGGGAAATGTATGTGGGAGGTCAAGCTAAGCATCAATGGCATTTTTTTTTTTCATAATGTCGTTTAAGAAGACAAATCTGAAGAAGGTATGACGGAGCTGGTAGGGAATCCCATCCTAAATGCTTTTTTTAAGAAACTGGCACTGCTGTGACGATCATAAGTAATTAAAATGAAACATGTTGCATGATTCTGTCTCGCTTCAAGTTTCTTGATAAGGATTTTTAGTAGCTGGATCTCACACTACCGTTGCATATTCTAAAATTGAGCGCACGTTTGAGATATACAGAACTCTTTCGCGTCACTTGGTACGTTACGAAAATTTCTTTTAATGAAGTTAAGTACGCGACCAGCCTTCATTGCTATGTAATCCACATGCTTGTTCCAGGTTAAATTACAAGAAACATAAAATTAACGCCTAGGTACTTAATATCCTGATATGTGGCTATTTGATGACTACTTAAAAAGTAACTATTAGAGATGTTTACCTTTTTTCGGCTAAAACGAATATGGCAGCATTTTTTAGGTTTTAGAGTCATATTCTATTTACAGCACCATTCTATGATCCGGTTAAGGTCTGTTTGTAGATCGTTTGTATCTTCCTTATTTTCTATATTTCGATACAGCATGCAATCATCTGCATATAGCCTAACTTTAGAAGTTATACCCAAACCGATATCATTTATAAAAATTAAAAAAAGAAGTGGTCCTAGCGCAGACCCCTGCGGTACGCCAGATGTAACCGGAACATATTCCGGAACATAATCCAGAGCATATTCTTAGGCTCTTGCTTCTCGCAAATTTTGCCAACAGTTATCCTCGACCATCTTCAGAGCCTTAACTATACATTTTTTCAACTGCCTTCCTGTTGTCAGCTCTCCCATTTCAGCGTTGAAGTAAGTCCCTCACTGAAATCGCTAAAGCTACGTTTTCACTTTACTGCTGTCTCGGCATCTATTTGAACTTCCTCTAAATTGATGTTTGCGTGTCAGCTTGAGGTTTTGAAGCGAAAGCTTCATTACGCTAGGCAAAGCAGTCGTCGCGCAAGCCTCAGTTTGACCTTCAAGTAACCGTTACAGATACTACGCCTTTTCTTTGTAAACAAATGTACAGTTGAAGCGAAAGCTTCACTGCGCTAGGTATAGCCGGTATTCGCGTGGCACCAAATTTGACCTTCAAGTGACCTTGACCTAATAAGTGTGGATGTCCATGATGCCGTGGTGTCCATCCTAAAATACACAGCACCTTCTTTTCCCCAAAACCTAACTTAAACGGAGAGGCAGCCATGTGTTGTGCGATGTAAGCAAACGTTAAATGCCCCCAGGTGGCCGAAATTACTCCGTAGCCCTCCACTACGGGACCTCTTTCACTATTTCCGTTTTCACTCCCACTTTCCTCCCTTCCCTCAAGTCTGAAATATACTGCGCTTTTCCCTTTTTATAAACCAATGTATAATTTACAAGAAAAAAATAAGAAAACATGACCTTGACTTGTCTAGGTGTAGGTGTACAATATTTCGTGGTGTCCACCCAAAAGTACAGGCGCCTTCCTTTTCCCAAAACAATAACTTAATGAAAAACTATAAGCACCCGGGTTCGATCCCGACCGCGGCGGCTGCGTTTCGATGGAGACGAAACGGACAGGCGTCCTTGTGATGTGCGATGTCAGCGCACGTTAAAGATCCCCAGGTGGTCGAAATTACTCCGTAGCCCTCCACTGAAGCTCCTCTTTCTCTCTTTCCACTTTCACTCTCACCTTCCTCCCTTCCCTTACGGCGCGGTTCAGGTGTCCACATGAATAAGTGTGTTAGCTACTGCGCCTTTCCCTTCCTGTGAACCAATTATTATTATTATTATTATTATTATTATTATTATTATTATTATTATTATTATTATTATTATTATTATTATTATTATTATTATTATTATTATTATTATTATTATTATTATTATTGAATCATGAAAAAACCGTGGATTGAAAAGGCGGTGTTACAAAGGCTATCGCTGCAACACTCCCAGCTTTCGCTCTATCATTAAGTTGAAGTCATGCTCAACACCCCCCTCCCTCAAACATTTTATAGTTCGTGTCCATTGTTCAGCTGTATTGCACACCATGGCTGCTACCATTTCGTTAATTCAGAGGTAGTGGTTTATGCTTCCCGCTTTTTCTCTGTGCATTGAGAATTCCGCTTCGTGTTCTCTCCCCTGAGGCGGCCCTGTATACAGCAGAGGACATGCCCATTGTTCAACTCCACCATATTCCTCACTAGTCCTTCTACCTTGCTAAGCCTTATGACATTCCACTTAAACTCTAATCATTCTTGGATAAGTACAAGTAGGATAGGCTAATCAGATAGGATTGCTGAGATAAACGTTGCCGGATTCAGTTTCCAGTTACAACGTGTTCGGAACGACAGGCGCAGCGCTCTTCGCTGCGCCGCGTTCGACATCTTTCCCGGGGGCGTATTGCCAAACCATATCCCGTAGGCGCACTGGAGCAGATGACGCTCTGAGCGTGTTGCCCTTGACTAACACAGCCACGAGTTTTCCAAGAGTTGCCCACAACGCATCAGGCCTGCTTTTTTTTTTTTTTTTTTTTTTCAGGCATCCGCATTCAGTCAAAGAGGCTGAGCGTCTTATCAATACAGAACAGCGACACATGAAGGCGCACTTTCCTATTACTGTGCTAATGCTACTCTGTCGAATCATGCTTGGCGGGGCACCTCTGCGACGCATATTATGCTTCAACGTAACGCGGCGCACCGCTGTGGAGCTCTGAGCTAGGCCGGAGGACAGCCTTTTTCATTGGATTCGACGGCAGCGTAGATCGGCGGCCGCGAGGTTCCAGTGCGGCTGTGTGCATGCTTCAGTACCAGTAAAGAAACGGTAAAGAAATGCGCCTGTTTCGAGGCAACGCCGCCAATACGTTGCGCGCCAACGTGCAGACGCCATGCGAGCTACGCGGACAGCAATTAAGCGTGTTTTGCGTAAGAACAGTAGTGGATAGAGCGCGCATACGCGTACTTTCCGCTTCTACGTGCGGAAGAAAGGGTGATCAGATCCACGCAGCGTGCGAAAGCGGAGAGCGAGAAGCCGGTCAATGAGGATTACGTTTGCGTGCTTAAATCGTAAATGCAAGCTCTGAAAACTAGAAACGAATGGCACGCGCTCTGTCAGCTCACAGAAAGCCGAGTGAGTCGGCAGCGACCCGCATCGCACGGTGTAATGACGTCCTAAAAACAGCCCGCTCGAATGGCGTCATATTAAGCTTGAAACTATGAGAAGCTATAGTTCGCCTTCGTTTATTTTTCCTTGGGTTGGTTTGAGCACTATAGACGGATGATTACTGCCGCATTCTGCTTCAAGCCAGTTTTCACTGTACTCCATATGAAAGTAACAAGGTTCTAACATTCTGCGTGACAGTCTGAGCACAGTATGTGGCGCGCGACCGAGGTCATTTGACGTGGGTCGCTAAGGCAGAGCTCAAATGATGTCTAAGACCAAATGACAGCGTCATGGTGAAAACTTTACAGGGCTCCCTCAAGTTCGAGTAATCCAACCCAAGCGCAGCCATACGGCTACAAAGAAAACATCTTTCACACAAACTTCGCAGTTAAAAAAAAAAAAAAAGTCCTGGTCCAAGGCTATTTTTTTTTTTTTTTTCAGCTACGAAGTTTCTGTGCAACTTGTATGCTTCTTACTTTCTTACTACCTCTCACAGTTTCCGTCGTGAGGTGTCGAGCTGGTTATCTCTGAACGACTTGATGTGGTTCGAGACGAAGAACGCACTCCGCACGAACTTTTGCTCCTTTGGAGAGTCACACTGGCAAGTGGCCCGTTGGAATAGCACTGCGACAGTTGGATATTATAGCCATTTCGGTTCTTTGGCACGTCATTCTCTCTGGCTGCATACAGCACCGATAGCCGCGGTGTCACAGTGGTCAGGGCGCTCGACTACTGTGCCCAAGGATGCGGGATCGAATCTCGCGGCCTCGGCGGCCGCTTTTCGATGGAGGCGAAAAGCAAGGCGTCCGTGTGCTGTGCGATGTCAGTGCACGTTAAAGAACCCCAGGTGGTCGAAATTTTCGGAGTCCTTCACTACGGCGTCTCTCATAGCCTGAGTCGCTTTGGGACGTTGACCACCATAAACCAAAACAATAAACCAGAACCCACAAAATAATCTTAACTTTAACGCCTGTGCGGCAAATGTCAGGACAATTTCGGACGGTAATTTATTATATTACACGAAAGGGTGTGTTCCGTTGTGAATCCTGTGTACTTCCTGGCACCTTCAATACGTTAATTGCTACGAGAATTCTGCTGACTATACTGGGATAAAAAGAAAAGCATTATTATTGTTATTTGCGTTCATGATGAATCAACGTCACTGTCATCGTGCACATGGCCGTACTTTTGTGTCTAAAATATGGTGTGCATAGTGGCGCGGCGGTGCATATTGGTAATTTGAAGTGTACACATACTTTGTATATATCTCATTTTTGGAGTGCACTTTAGAAAACCTTAGAGAGCCCTATTTTCATGCAACCGCGAAGTGAAAGCACGAAGCGATCTCTATTGAGATCGGTTGTTTCATTAAAATCTTCCTGGGTAATCTTTTGGAGCAAGTGGTTTTTTGAACATTTCTTATGGCCAAAAATGGCTCACAATTCGTATTAGCTGATTCTAGCTACCCCCCCCCCCCCCCCCTGCTCTCCCCCCTTATACCTTCCCTTAGTTCTTCACTGCTGGAGCGCTGGTTGGAGCGCGTCATTTGGTATGCGTAACTTTTGATCACGGTAATGAAAATGTCTGTCCTCCGTATGTTCTAAAACTCAGGACAATTGCACTGGAAAAGTGGAAAACTATTCATTGTATTCTTATAGGAATTATGCAGAGCTGGCAAATAGCTTATCATGCTCTGCACAGGTAGATTTGGAATTTGTCTCGTGGACTAGAAGAAGCCACGTTGAATCACCACCATTAGATGGGTATTTTCGTAATCAAATAATAAACCCCGACTTGAAAAGATCCGCTATTTGCATTTTTTATGTCAACGAAACTCGATCAACACAATCCTTCCACAGCCGAATCGCACAGCACTACACACGAAGCGAGGACGAATGAACTAGATACACAAAGAATACTTCCTACTAAAACTACAATATATATATATATATATATATATATATATATATATATATATATATATATATATATATATATATATATATATATATATATATATATATATATATATATATATATATATATATATATATATATATATATATATATATATATATATATATATATATATATATATATTGTGACATATATGCCTGCATCGCTGGACGCTAAAGAAGACAACGATCAGAAACGGTGACACAGACGACGACAAAGTGGTAGCAACGTTTAGTGCTAGAAGAAGGTTAACGCTGTTGTGATTCTGTGCTTCGTGTGCTGCGGCAACCTGGACTAACCTTCCCACGACTGGACTAACCTCACCACGTATCAATATATACATATATATATATATATATATATATATATATATATATATATATATATATATATACTCAAGCAAGCGGAGGGGGGGACAGCCGTCGATGTAGCTTAGTTGGAAGAGCACTGAACGCGACATTCGGAGGTCGTGTGTTCGTCTCCCACCATCGGCGCGTTGTTTTTTCTTCCGCTTTGCATTTAATGTTCTTTATTCCAATAATCAACACAAGACAACATTCCTGTAAATGTAAACAGTATGAATAAAAAAAAAAAGTTTGCCTTGCACTCCGGGACTCTGTTCGCTCATTTAAATGCTTTATTAACGAGCCTCTCATTTGCCTTTTAATATATATATATATATATTTATTTAGATGTGTTAGTGAGCAGCCTTCTCATCTCTTTTTGTCAAGGTAGAACATCGAGGTGCTCAAGCGTTTCTTTTTCACGCTAAACGTCACTTACGCTGTGATTTCAGGTTCTGAAATTATGAAGCCATTGTTTAGTTGTCCACTGACATGAAAGGTGACGCTGGCTCCGCACCACACGCCACCATGGCCTGGAGACATTATCCTCATTTTCTTATTTCGAATCCATTTGGGCATCTGACATTGTTTGTGTGACGAAGCTGCGACACTCAAGCATCCGTGGAAGCGGCCCGACCATTGGCTCACTGGCGCCACACCTCAGCATTGGCTGCGTAACGCAGCCGGTGGTTATCTAGTGAGAATTCTGCGAGTGGCTAGGACTATCACCGACGGTAGTATCCGATATATCTTGTAATTTTTATGACTGACAGCTCGTCGTCTGATGCTACCGTCACACTGATATGCAGCCAAACGAAATGGAAAATGGAAGCTTATTTACGGATTACGATCCATCAGCGTATAAGCTCAAGCCACGCTATCACTGTACGTATGAACTACATCCAGCTTGAAGCTCACCACGTATCGTATGCCGTTCTGCCCAACCGGACTAATGAGGAATGCTCGTCGACGGGCTGCGCCACAAGGTCGGGTGCCCGCGTAAGCAGCGTGCGCGTCTGCTCTTGAAGCCCGTTTCCGCACGAACGCCTTGCACATATCCTGCCGGCTTTTGTGTGAGCGGGCAGTAAATGCGACACACTGATTACGAATGCACGAGGTGTGTCGGTCAGGCGTTTAGCTCCGGAAGCTCTCCATAAAGAGAAGCCGGGCGCGGTCTCCGAGTGGTTGGCTGGTTTTCATGTCGATCACACCCCGTAGCGACGTGCCGATTGAGTGGTTCGGCACATCGCTTCACTGCCCGAGAACGGTACTAACCCGACACGCTTGGGGATCCGTAAAAGTCTGCTGCAAGAGCGTCGAAAAAGATTTCTATATTGTAAAATAATGAGCAGTATGAGATGGAACAAACATTATGCACACAATTGCTAATTTTCTCAGTATAGATTTTTTAAATATGAGGACTACCTATGGATTTATGCGTCGTGAGGAAAACTTGTTAGAAAACGAAAATAAAATTGACTTCTCAGAGATAATTATTGAATAACCAAAACATGAATGCTAAAACCTTGTTCCATCTCATACTGCTCATGACTGTAGGTGATCAGCCTGCTTCCAGAGGGCGGGGTTCAGCGTTCTCTAGGCCGCTTCCGTTATACACAAATCTATACACAATTACACACACGCACACACAGACACACACAGAAACACACAGACACACACAGACACACACACAGTTCTATACACAATTCTAGTTAAGCTTTCACTCTTGAACACATGTGAGCCTGTGTGAACACATCGAACAGGCGGGCTTAATGTCCCACCTCGCCACATAGAGCGCGCTGTGACCGAACGCTGCGCGTGTGCTATCTAGGATAATAACGGCCGATCGCCCCACGTCGGCCGTCAGTTTTTTTACAGTGTGCCGCATGCGTGAGTTGTAACAGTTATATGAACACAGCACGCGCACGGATCGTGCCTCTGTACCTGGGCCTTTGTGCCTTGGCACTTAGAGCTATTGCGGAGGCCTGTCCAATGTGCCGAGTGCTCAGTGACCTAAGACATATGCGGGTGGGCCTCTATCAAACTACTTTACATTGTGTCATATATTTATCTTTAGTTTTGCCTACCCCGTCCTTTCGCCCTATCGCTCACCTCTTGGATCTCGTCTACCGCTTCCTCACTATCCCTTTATTTTCGTCGCTCCAGTTCAGGTGCTTCAGATAACAGATACCGGGGCTGGCAAACATCTTTTCCTTCCTTTGGACATATAATAAAATAACCCCATACTACTACTACTTTCGCTCTTCTTTGCTTGCGCCCTAGTTTCGCGCATTGGCATCCGTAGCGCACCTGATTCCGTTGGAAGGTGGCTACGTCCCTATCCGTTTTTAGGGTAGAGGAGTGAGGAAGAGGAAGGGCGAGGAAATGGGCAACCTAGTGACATGGGCGCAGCTATAGTAGAAAAAAAAAAAAAAAAACTACAGAACTGTGTCAAAGATACGGCAAAATATTACGCCATTCTGTCGTCACGTCAGACTTCCCAGTCGAAAAAAACTACAGAACGGTGTCAAAAATACGACAAAATATCCTGTAGTTCTGTTGTAACCATCAGATTTTTCTGTAGTTCTGTAGTACTTTTCTGCAGTTCTGTAGTTTTTCTGTAGTATATTTCTGTTGTCTGTAGTTCTGTCGCACTTTTCTGTTGTAACTACAGATATTTCTGATGTTACAACAGAATGTTCTGTTAGCACAACAGGTTTCCCGTCAAAAACCGCACAGAAATTCTGTCGTAACATCAGAACATTTTGTGTAGTTTTTTCCGACTGGGTTCTCTGTAGTTCTGCGGTACTTTCTTGCAGTTCTGTATGTTTTCCGTAGTTTGTAGTTGATCAGCAATTTTTTGTTGTAATTACGCAAAATTATGATGCGTCTACCAAGATCTCTGTAGTCACAACAGGTCCAGTGTCGAAAAAAAACAGCACATAAGTTCCGTTGTGACAGCAGAAAATTTCCTGTAGCTTTATCGACTTACTTACTGTGGCTTTATCGGCTGCAGACGTACAGTCTTTGTCAAAAGTACACGGCCCAAGAGGCTCGCTTCTAAGCACTGTAACGAGGCTGCTGGCCGCAATAATGGAATATGAATGTAAGCTCGAGGAGAATGAGGGCGAGATTTGTCATCTACGATATTTCGAACGCTAGCGTTGCCTTATGAGCCTCGTTACTGGGCTTAGAACAAACATTTTTGGGCCGTATACTTTTGACAAAGGCTGTAAATAAGGCGTTACAAGGAACTGATTATTTGTAATCAGTTACATTTTGCAATAATTTTGTAGGCAGTCGATTACTTTTTCGAGCGGCAATGTTCTAAATATTTCAATCCCCTATTCCTGTAATCAATTACTTGTTTAGATTTCCTTTTCAAAAGCTAGTAGTAGCAGAAGGTACAGTTTGAGAGCCTCAACTTGGCGGCAAATACTGACGCTAGCGATGCTATTCCCTTGGTGACAGAGCGACAACGACGGCGGCTTCGGAGAAGCATCGTACTCGACCATGCATGGAGCGCGACCGGGTCACCGCCGTCTGCTATGGAAGTTCCTGTTCCAAGATATATCACGCGTCCTCTCTATACGAATACCCGTCTTGTCAGACGGTACTGCAGTCTCCCATCCCACTGCACCGAACACGGCAGCTTCTACACAGGGCGCGAAGACACGGATAAGCTCAAGGGAACGCGCAAAGCAAGGACTTCGTTGAAACCAGCGATGCAATACTACTGAGTTATGGATATAGTAGGAGAAAAAAAAATATATATATATATATTTAGATCACGTGGGTTTCCGGAATTAAAAAATAAAAAGCATATATATATAACAGCGCAGCAAAGATGGGAACGAAAAGACACAATAGTCACGACGCTGGGTGTGTATTTTTGTGATTGCCTTTCTTGCGATATTGTTTCTTTTTCGTGCTATGTGCCAACTAATTAAAGTTCAACACCTGGTGCCTTTAAGCTTGTATACAAGAAGTTCTTCGATCAAAAAATTATTAGCACGAAAAGGGCTGTCCTCCAGACAAGGATATTTCTATTGAAATAATTAACTTCCCATCTGATATCAAGAGCCATTTGCCGGCTCCCTTGCGGATACTTGTTAGCGTCCATTTACTCTGCTACTCGCTTAATCGCTAGTGTCTTAACTTGTGCCTCTGTTATCCCGTACATAGTCATCAGCATGTCGTCGTAAGCTGCTACATTATGTCAAAACGTCACCCGACATGGATATGTAGTTAACAAAAGTAGTTGGGCAAAAAATAATTAACAACTTGGATCGTATATCACACCTTGCAATAAAGACACGTTTCTCGCTGACCTCCGTTTGTTTCAACACTTTCTCTCTGAACATTTATTACAGTGAGAATAAGTACATCCAGTAGAGTGCCTCTCAGGGGTACTGCTACCATTTAAGGTTCAGAGAATTAAAATATACGTACTTACTCGAAACACGTACTACTCCCTCAAATTTTAAATGAGAACGAAGCCTGCAATGCCATCGCACTACTTTTTTTTTTTTACCTTCTTACGCAGTGCATGCATTTTTATTTTCGTTGGTACACATAGATATGCGGAACGAACGCTAACGGTAGTAATTTGAGGCTAATATAAAAACTAATTAGATACGAAGTACTGGAAGTCTCGCCTCCGTTCCATCAAAATAGGTGACAATAATTTTTGCTACTGAGTGTAGATTAGAAAAAGCTATTTCACAAGCATGCATTTCACTCCAGCAGAGCGGAACATCCCGCCTGGAGAAACCTTGGACTCGTTAGAAAACCGCTGAGCCCCAGCAGGCAACTCACTACTGCTCACAGCTAGCACAGGACCCGGTTAGTTGGAGGAATATGGGAGACGCTTTCACCCTGCGCTGGATATAGTCCGGCTGATGTTGATGACCAGGAGGCACTGGTGTCCAAACGGGTATCTCTCTTATGCGAGGTATACATACTTTGACAGCTAGGCCAACGCTCCAGCATACCAGTAACACCCAGCGGCCCCATCAAATGGATACATGCCACGACCGAACATGTGCTTGGCGGGTTTGAAAGGATCCTGTGCCGTCAAATCCCGCCAGACCATCGTTCAAGCCTCGCGCCTCATCGCTGCTTCCAGTCAGAGGAAGTTCGTGGAAAAAAAAAAGAAAGTCCGCACAACTCTCTGAGCGTTTGATTCATAGAGTGGAACCGAGAAATAATCACAATCGATAATATTTCCAGAATATTCCAAGCACTTTCAGGAGTCTGGAGCACGTTGGCAGTAGCCCAGTGAAATAAAACAAGGCAGCTGGTATGCAAGGTGTTAATGCTTTATACAACGGCTCTTACCTCCGACTAATGCTTCACTAGCTGCTGATATTTGAAGAAAAAAAAAGAAAAACGTAAGGTAATTAGTGACTGAAGTTTGGAAGAACAGCTACTTTTGAAAATTAACAAAGTAGCAAATTATCAAGCAAGCCACGGTTGCATCACCCGGTTGCATCCAGCCTCCACACCGCATAGACGTCGTTTGTTACGTTCAGCGAAAACCCCGCACAGATGCCTATAGACATGGGGCGAGAGCACAGGAACGTGCAGAGACGCTGCAAAATGTAACACCAGTAAATCCTGCACATACCGTCACGATAAAAGCATTAATCAGAAAAAGGTACGAAAAAGTAATTGTAAAAAACGATAAGACACGAGACACACACGCGTCTTCTTCTCTGGCTGCCATTCACTGCTGTGGCGCCATTTCCGCGAAATGCTTAAACAGCCGTTCGTGGCTAATTTATAGTCTCAGCACCAATTTTAGTTAAATATTTGGATGAAGAGATCGACAAACTAATCTATGGCGGCGGCTGTTTTGTCTTCTATGCTATTGGGGGTGTTTGTGTTGCGTGTTAGAACACCAGTGACACACGGAGGTCGTCAGTTCGGATCCCACTGGCAGCAAGTAGATGCTTTTTGTTCTGCTTTCTAATAAATTATATTGAAGGCATACAATGATTGCGCTATAATTTCGTATTGGTATAGATACTGCTGGTTAAAAAAAAAACACAATTACCCTATAATACTTTTAGCTTCGGTAAATGTTAGCTTCTTCATATGCATGCCGTAATGTACACTTATATTTCCCACCCTTGTCTGTTCAATTAAATGAGTGAAGATGGCCGATCATGCATATGTGACGCTCGTTACAGATGCGACTATACTCTGAGAGCCTAAGTCTCAAGCAATGTTTTTTTTTTTCTTTTTTTTTTTTTTAAGTGAAGGCGAGAAAGATACCGCTTAGTTTCGTGAAGGCTCGGAATTTTCTCTTCGATGAGTTGTCATTACCGTTCGTTTGCTGCTTTTAGGATTCCATGGCATTCCGTAACGAAGGGCGAGCAAATGACGTCAGCTAGCATTGTAACGAATAAATCCAGGAATTCCTTTTTTTTTTTGCTAACTAGATTTTTTTTTTTTTTTTTTTTTAGTCACCCGGGTGTTCACAACTCACGTCAGTGTCGGTGCATCCCGATGTGTGGTTATGTTCCGTGAAAACGGCGTCCTCGGTGCAAAACGAATGCCAACATTCGGTGCGGCCAACAGCGACACGCGCGTGAATGCGACTCCCTAACCCTCGGGCAAAGCCGACAGCTGCGTCTCGGCAGACGGGGGTCCCTAAGGCAGCAGCGATTCTTAAGGTGCACGTGACGAGAGGCGTGTCCCTCTCGATCACCCGCGTCGTCATGGCAATATTGGTTTCGTGATCGCTCGCATTCTGTTCTCTTACGGAGCTGACTGCTAACGGGGATGTTTTTGCATCAAAACTGCGTAGAAAAGAAAGAACCGAACAGCGCAGCCGCGCGACAGCCGGTTCTCTTCAAAGTGAGTAACGTAAGATACATTGGTGCTTTTTGTATCACTGGGAGTAAAGGAGAAAGTTCCAGCTTCGCGTCGGTATAGCCTGTTAGCGAAGACAAATAGTTGCAGGATTTTATTCCAGCCCCCTTTCGTGAAGGTCGTTTTTTTTTTTTTTTTTTTTTTTTTTTTAACGAAGAAATTTAGAAGCCCGCTGAATTCAAATAAATGGAATCAGAGGTTCTTCCCTCAAGTAATTAGTTTTTGGAACGCGTATTTCGGGTATAATACTCAAGGAGTTTCTCTCTGAGCGGCCTATGGTGCGTGGCTGTTGTAGAATGCGTGTAAGTTTCAAGTTTCGGAGGGATGAGGCCGAGAGTATTTGTGACCTTTAAGACGGCTGAAATGCTGCCAGTGCATGATGGCGTACGGAGCATGGTCCACAAGAAAACTCCCCTGGGCTATATACTTTCGACAAAGGCTGTACATTACCGTTTCCACTTATAAAGTGCAAGTTATCGGAGAGAAGGTTTTCCAGGACGCCAGAAAAGCGATCTTGGTGCGTCAGTTGCATGTTTGAGAACGATCATCTTCTTTTTACTACTACTAATAAAAGCATCTGCGTCAGACTTTCAACTCATAAGGTGTGGCGTCCCAAGCCACGGGCTAACAACAGAGCTGTCAGCTTCGATTGCCGCTCACGCCTCCCGCAGACTTTTTGTCTCCAGTAGGCTCACTACACTGGGCCTGTACATTAACACTCAAGTTTAAAAGTATCACCGTGCATGGGCTTCCGCAAATTACGTCTTTTGAAGTTTGTGACGCTTATAGAGCTGCAGTAGTTATCATTAACTTATGCTGGATTTTGTGAATAGTTGGCAGCCTACACCTTGTTGTGGATCAGTGTCTGTGATGTTCTGTCGCTGGGCACGAGATAGCGTGTGCGACTCTGCATTGTCATAGAGGCACAATGCAAAAGTATCCCGAGAATTCAAAATTATTCCGCAATTTGCACTAACGCGGTTCTCACATCCTATATAAGCGCAGTTTTGGAGGTTGAAATGCTCTAATTCCACACTTTCTACGAGTGATGCTATATAGACCAGATAAGCACAGGATTGTGTCATAATGTAGTGAAAAGGCCGCCAATATAACCGTTTGCTGAGGCATACATCCCTGCCAACGAGGTTCCCCATGTCTTGGCAAAGTTAGCGGCGGCCACCAGGACTGTTTCCCTGATTTATTCACGTTGCGGGTCGAACACGAATGATGATGATTGCGCCTGAGTTGATGATGTGTATAAGTTTGTATGTTTTGATCACAACTAACGGAAAAAATAACATTGAGACATGGTCATAAGCAAGCATGACGCCAGTGTCGGAGATTGCGGCGGGAACACGCATACTTACATGGTCGGATTTACAAAAGAGATAGGAAGACACGGTCACTAACTTCGAAACGAAGTTCGCTAACTGAAGTAAAATTCATGGAAAGAATTACTATCCTTCAAGAGCTAAGGCAATAATAACTAGTTACACCTTCAGAAGTTCTGGACAAGTACATGTTTTCATCGGGAAATTGTTTATGACTGCACTTTTTATTTCGTATAGCGTAAGATTGTACCATTGCAATCAATATAACTGCAGATCATCTTTCGGAAGGATTATATATTATTCCTATTTATTATTAAAAAAAAAAGTCTTAAATAATTGGTACGAGCCCAGGACAAACTTCAAAAGCGAGATTTTGCCACGTGCAGGAAGCCTAAGCTGTCCCTTTCATTGTGTTCAGTATCTTGTAAAATTCCACAGTCGCTTTACAACGAAAAGTCATGTCCCAGAAAGCTAAACTCGATGCGGAAAGGAAAGGCATCGCAACTGCTTCTCGATGGATTTCTTAACCACTCCATAGGGAAATGAGGTGGAAGAAAGAAAGAAAAAAGACAGAAATGGCCGCCGCAAGTGGAAGACTGCGCACTAATTCTGATAATCTGTGAAGTGCACTAACGTTGCGCAGCGGACGGGCGTCTTTTGTATTTCGCCTCAACCGAAACGAGGCCCCGACGAGGCCGGCCCGGGCGTTCTCGCTCCCAGGAGCCGAACGCTGTAACCACTGAGCCACTATGGCGGGTCTCAAAGGGCTGCGAATACACACTGCGAGCAGCCCGTGCTGGGCACAGAATTCGGACACTTCGCGCCCCCATTACAGGGGTTGCCCACTGATACACACACGTTAAGTGAGTGATCCGCTCATCCCACTAGCCACTAATACTTATTTAATAAAAAATATCATCGGTCTTTACGACCCAATGTAGGAATGGGCACAAAAAAAGAAAAGAAAAGCGAGTATTAGCATAACTGCTCATATGCTGACATCAGGTGCGCTTTTTTAAGTAAAGAGCCATTGGTGACAGTAATTGAACAAAAACTAAACACAGAGTTAGCCTCCCTTATTGTTCACAACATCAAGACGTGACCAAATGTGCTCGCGAGTTGGTGACGTAACAACATACGCTGGGAATTTATTCCGGTCTCGTTTTTGAAACCGTTACCTCGAACATTTCACCTCTGACATGCGCCTGGTGTGTGTGCGGCGGCCTAGGCGCATGGTATCATTCCTATGTGATGTAGAACACCTTACACTGGTTTTTCCAAGACTCGCGGCACCTGGTGTGTTTAGGAGAGCTGGCCCGCCAAACCAACCGAGCACCTCCAAATCACCCTACTGCTGCTGCTAATCTAGCATATGCCCATGACATATATAGGAACGAGGGAAGCCATGTAAAAACACCGGACTGGGCCTTTGAAATGCAACCTTCGTTCCACCTTTCTCTCTGCTTTCTGTCCTACCTGCCTTTTGTGCGTTCAAACCGAGCATAAAAGTAGCAGCGACCCAGTGTAATTTTTGGGTAACGTTCCGGGCGTCACGCGTGCGTAAATGTCTCTCACTCTGCGATACCTTTTCAAGGATCCACTATTACAGTCATCAGCCTCCATCTAGTCTCCATTATAGCGTTCGTTACGATGCAGCGTGCTCCCGAGCATCTGCTTTAAGATAGCTCTGCGGATATCCACTTTACGTTTAATGTGTTGTCTCGCAGCGAGATCGGTGTGAAGGGTAAAGCGACGCTAGCGGGCGCACGCTTCGCACTGACCTGACCCGAATGACAAATGAAATACCTGCATTGTTTTCGCCCAGAATGCAAAACGGCGTTTGATGGTTCACAGAGAACGCGGTCGCGCGACTCGAATATATCGCCTCCAATAGTAGACAGGCTAGGTCATTTCACCAGCCTGCTCGAGTAAGCTTCAAGCAAAATCGTTGCTAAACTTGCGCAGGGACCTTGGATTTCATGCGTGGTTTTGAGCTGCCGAAATCCGGACATGATTAGTCCCGCAGAGCGCACAATTCAAAAAGTACGGGCTCATACGTAGGCAGCAGTAAGTTCTGTTCAAGGTTGCGTCCGGTAGGCACAATAGCTCCTTGAAATTGCCTACATGACCTACTTGTTACTTTTTTTTTTTTGTCGTGTCGCAATCACTCAACGTCTAATATGTCAAGTCATGCGGTGCCTCAGCAGGGTTTTGTCTCACCGCGGCTATATTTGTGGATCTGGGCAAGGAAAACTGGCAGCATTTATTAGCCAAGGACTGTGCAGTGTCGAGTATTCCAAGTGCTTCCTGTGGTACTGTGTCGCGTACAAGTTTAGTATCAGCCTATCGATCGTAATGGGCAAAGCCCCACCTCACGCACTTCAACAATAGAGTCTAGCAAAGTTATAACGAACTTGACAATACGGATTTCGTTATATCCGAAAATCGCTTCAAGTGTGCTTGCCCTGTTTCAGGCAAAAAAAAAAAAAAAAAGATAAGTTTGATAAAAAAAAATGGCAGTTATTTCTTTAAAAATACCTCATGGACGTCTGCGTCTTCAAAGCAGACACTATCAAGCCGCTTTTTATGTTATCCATGCATCATAATTAACCATATGCTCCTGGCCGAGACACTGTCTAAGAACCGACCGCTTTACGATCATAAAAAAAAGCGATAGCAATCGAGTCTTTCACGGATCTGTGTTTGCGAAGCGATATGCAAACAATAATTCCATTGAAGTGGAGCTTAAATGTCCCCCGAATTATCGGCGCGACTTATTCATCTGGTATTGTTTCATTAAGTATAGTCGCCATATACTAACCCCTGTACTGGCGTCTAATGCACAGCAAATGCCACCTCTGAACTCCGGACGGGTAGGCGGCCTTCCTCACAGTAACGATAAAAACATGTGCCCTGCCTGTTTCTGCCTGTCATTCCCGCGCAAGATTTCTCTTTCACGCCGCGGTGGCTCAGTGGTTAAGGATGCGGGATAGAATCCCCGCCGCGACGGCCGCTTTTCGATGGAGGCGAAAAAACAAGGGACTGTGTGGCTGTGCAGTGTCAGCGCACGTTCCTCAAGTGGCCGAAATTTCCAGAGCCCTCCACTACGTCTGTCATAGCCCGAGTCGCTTTGGGACGTTAAACTAAACTAAGCCAAACGATAATTTAACGATAAACGTTAAACTAAGCCAAACGAAACATTTTTATTCCAGTGCTTAAAAGGCAACGACCTTTACTGTTTTGAGCAAAAATTGATTATCAGGTTTTTTCTGGTCATGTTGACGTATGTCCGGGAGCAAAACAGAGATTTAATGACGAGACAATTGAAGTAAATCGTTTATTATTATTATTTTGCTTCACTCGTTGCAAACTTGTGATGACCTCACCGAAAGGACGGACTTCCTCCGCTTTGAAGTGAATGGCAGTACAGCATTGCCTTTGATATCCGCGGCAAAAAAATAATCGGTGTCGGCGCAAGTAGTTTACTTGCGACATCGGTCCGTGGTGGCGACACCTGTTTAGTTTATTGGTCTATTCCAGCTTATTAACGCTCCTTTTCTGCTGGGAGTGGCCTCTTTGCGATTGGAGCGAACTGCCGAGTGAAAATAAGCCGGCTTCAATTTGTCTCTAGGGTCTCTTTACTCCACTACACGCAGAGTCGCGTGCAGGCGCACGCGGTCGCAAATACGCCGGAAAAATATCTTCTCTGCAGTTAAAGAGCTTTCTCACTCGCGAGAATCCGGGTAGGTCTAACGAGTTCACCGCGTGCCCATTCCATTAATGACCGTCTAACAAAACGAGCACGTGAGTTGAATTTCGCATACCACCTGCGCTTTCGGCGATCTCATTGGTTATAAAAAAGCAAAGGCACTGATGTTTCAAGAGCCGCGCTGACGCTGACTGACGCCTGCAGGTGTCAGCTCCTTTCGAACACAAGTTAGTGTTTTAATTCAACGTTGCAAGCAATTATTAGATCGCAAGCTACAACAAAATATGTCATGCAGAATAACGCCCCACAACAAATCACCGAATGGGGGCGGACCTACTGTCAGTTATCACAAACTGGACTCATACGTAAGCGCGGCATCACGTAAGAGAAATCAGCACAACAATACCATTGCCTATCTAAGGTATTGAGTATAGTCTTGGTCAAAAGCCTGCAAGCCAAAGGCTTTTCGTTTCAGCCGCATAATGAATCCGTCATGGTGCCACTGACATGAAACGGCCTTGAAATGCTACAGGAGACGGTTTCTTATCGCGGCAGAGAAGTCTTCTGCTTGACATTTAGTTTCAGTGATCCGCAATGTGCAGCCTTAGAGGGAGATTGACTCCAGTGAACATGCTTTGGTGTGAAGACTTTGGGCAAAGGGTGGTGCGCAGTTATGGCAAGAAAGTAACTGTTCTTTTGTTTCATGCTGCCTTCTGAACTGGAGGACTGTTGGTGTCGCAGTTATGTGACGCGAGCCGCACTTTGTGCGCTCGATATAGAGACCTATCCCGCGTCAGCGCTGGCGACCAGATGAATGCAAATTGCGCTTCGTGGCCTTGATGCCACACTTCCGCGTTAGTGCAACCTTTTGTTTGTTTGTATGTGTGCGTGTGTGCGGGGGAGGGGGGAGGGCGTTGCGGCGGCTGATGACTTCACGCTACGCTTAGCATGGTCACTACTTATCTGCTTGGCAAGCATGCCATGAAGTTATCTCCAACCGGTGTCGTATAATCACGGACAGCGAATTGCCTCATGGAGTTTTCTGCATACATTGCTTGTCTACCACTTTATATCAGCACAGCACAGAGTCGCTTTTTCTTCCTTTAGTGCGACAAATTTTCGGACCGTGTCGAGAAGGGTAGGTGTAGAATGTAAGCTTTTCTTGCTTCCTACGTGGGCTGAACGGGGGTCCTCCCGCGAGTAGAGAATAGCGAACCCAGGCACGCCACCGTTTACTGACATCCAGCAACAAAACAGAGATATTTTTCAAGTCGTTCGCTGTCCTCCTGTAGGTAATAAACGAAGAAATGTCTGCTGAAGAATGGATGTGTGTGGTCGTTGTGATGCATTGGCTAGTTCTGTCTCTCTAGCTAGCTGTTCAGTCAATGCGAATACATATCACTAGCAGTAGCAGTCCCTTTCTTCCAGTCCATGATAAGGGCAAAATTTCGCTCGCTCGCGTGTTATGTTTTACGATAGTATTAACGTGGTGTAGAGCTTCGCCAGCAAGAAAAAAGGAGTGTTCGCTGATAAAAATCGACAGATGAAAAGAAAGGAGGTAAAAGAAAATCTCCTTGCGAAAGCTCGCCAACTTCGCGTTGAACGCATCCGCTGCCTTGTCACGGAGTGCTTAAGAGGCATGCATAATAAAAAAGCACTAAGATATCCCGCGCATCCTTCAACGGGTGCGCGGTGCTTGCAGAATTTTCTTTAGTGAGAAAACATAAGAAACTTGATGCTTGTTTGCGCGGCAAGCCAGTGTAGCGCGTCAAAATGATGAAGCAAAATTATGCGTGTTTTTTATATATACTGTTTTTTATATATACGGCTTCTTCTGAGGGCTAATCACCTTCGAGCTGAAAGTGTCGACGAAGCATTTCACACACACGTGCGTTGCTGCCGGTGCTGTGTTAAAGTGAAGCAAGCGTGAAATCTCAACTGTGCGCACAGACATACTAAGCTGTCGCCACTTTGATTTTCCAGCTCCTAAATTTGTCCTATTTTCGAGGGGCCGCGCGCTTTCGGCGCAAGCTGACTATCGCATGGCCCCAACACCCCAAGCGTTTTCTTGCATTAGTATCTCCAATATGAAATGGTTGTTTACGTCTGTGCGGAGAGGTGAAACAAAAAGGGCGTCAAATTGGTACTATTTGTCTAAAATAATATATGTAAAAAATGTGAAAGTGTGCTTGTCACTCACATGTGAAAAGTAATCCTTTCTGAAATGTTCATCATTTTTTCGCTCCGATATCGCTGTTCACTTGGGCTCTGCAACCGTAACGGCTTCTAAGCCGTGTATAGTGAAGTTTCGGAGAAGCGGGGGCAACGATATCCTTTCTCTTACCTTCTTCGAGAGATTTAGAGTGGTGGCAATACGCAGCGAGCAGCCCAACACAGTCCGAAAGCCAACGCTCCTTGGCAAAAGACATACATGCATTGGAGACACTTTTGAGGTGGGGACACGAAACGTGCTCCACGCAAACAACAAGTCTCGATGCCAAGAGTAAAACGTCAGTTTTGCCCCACGTCTCTGTTTTCCTATTTCCGTTAGAACGGTCGAGCTGCCAATACGGCACGGACAACAGAGTGCAGCTGTTTTCTCTAGTCAGGCGGCCGTGCTCCTGCTCCAGAGTTAACAGTTCCCACTGCCTATGATCCAGCGCCGGCAGAGAAGGTTAGGCGGAATTCTGGCTCAACAGCCCCGCTTCGACTCAAGTTACCTCACTGTGGACTCCTGCCAACGAAACGGGCTCGTTGAAATCATTTGCGTGGCATGGAACTATAGTCTGAATTAACTGCAAGTGCTGCATCAGAGTGCGTCACTCGCGTTCACAATGCCAGCTAAGTGCCAATCATATTCAGCAGTGAAGCATCGCACTCGCCAGCTCATTTTTGGGCCACCTAGAAGAGCGAAACGCGGCCGCAATTCGACTCGTGTCTGCAACCCCGAGAGCTATAGCTCAGCCCGAGCTTCGGTCTGCAACTAGCGCTGATGATGCGCCGCTTGCACGCTCCGGCCGCAACCCGCTACACCGAGCCAGAGAGGAAATGCCGGCAGCTTTTTAGGAACCATGATGTCACGCGCACGCCCGCGTTATGAACTGGGGCGCGAAGCAATTAACAGCCACGATGGGCTGGGGCTCGCGAGCGCTCTCCAACATGACGACCAAACATTTTACCGAGCTCGAGATTCGGGATAAGAAGCCCGCTTGCACGATTCACTTGTCGCTAATTGACGGAACCGTCTATGTTCGGCATTTTAATCTGATTGCTTGCGGCCGCAGGTCGCTCACGAACCCGCTGCGCAGCCAAACACAACATGCTGGACAGAGCGAGACCGTGGCTACAATATTTCTACGACGCAGATGAGTCCGAAAACGCTAGTACTGAGTCTCGGTAAGAACGGCCAGTAATCAAAAATTGCACCAACGGACATCAACCGAAATCCCTACTTTGTAAGGGTCCCGTTTTGATGAGGAGTTAGCCTTCCAGTACGGCGTCATTTATAACCCGATCGCCGCTGTGGATCACAAGAGCCAACTGTTTCGGTTGCCGTCCTTAGGGCTCTTGCTGACGAGGGCAAAACAACAACAGAGGTATGTGGAGCCATTGAAAATAATTAAAAAAAAAAAAGGAGAGAGAGAGGGCGGGGGGGGGGGGGGGGGGACATGCCCTACGTTTTTGGCCCCTCAACGACGGCGGGTTACGTGTGCGATCCTTCTTGGCGCGTTGCACAGCCGCTCCCGGGAGAGGAGGTCGTTGCTGGCACGGAAGAGGCTACGTGCGCCGAATGCGATGCGCCGAGCCTGGCGCTGCCGGGCGCGCGCAGAGTGTCTTGCGGAGCCTTACGCTACCTCTTGCCGCTCGCGTTCTTTCTTTTCCTTTTTCTTTTTTATGCCGGTACGCGGCCACTAGAATGCTTTTGGCAAGGAGGGCCGCCGGGCCTACTTCGTGCTGAGCGCGGGCCGACCTTCGAAGACGGACACCCATTGACTGCGACAAAATCACGCCGAAAAAACTCTTCTGCTTTACTTGGCTTGCTAGGTGATTATGTGAAGAAAAAAAAGAGTGAATTGCTTCTTCTTTCTTTCTTTTTCCGCACCCGTCCATAATTTTTGCCCGTCCAGCGCATGGTTTCACGGAAGCTTCGAGCACAGGCTTCCGCGAGAATAAGATCGAGCTCAGATTTACACTTGCATATATTTCGTCGCGAACTACACGCTGAGTCGTCACCGCCGTCTGCTACGGGGTTGGTGTCAGCTTTATGTTTACTAGGGCTGCATTAGCATATCACGTATACAAGAATATTATTTTCTTCGCATGACAGCATGTTCCGTGCACTCAGCATAACGGTGGTCTTCCCACTGACTATGGGCTGTCAAAATCATGCACGCAGCCCATCACTGCGGGCAGTGCGGCCCTGTGTGCACCATAACTAGTTACTATGTCTGGTCTGCCGTGTAATATGGGCTAATCACGGTTTCGCGTAACCGCGGATATGCTAACCGGAGTTGTTAACTTTGCCCGTGTAACTGGTGGTATTAAAAGCACTTTTAGTCATTCTGGTTTTTCAAGTCGAGCGTGAAATGCTGCCACAAGAACATCACCCCCCCCCCCCCCCTCCCCTTCTCTACCTGCAGAAAGAAATTGAAAATAAATATTATGTAAAATTAAGATGGGAAGAGCGTTATGCTTTATTTTCTCTTTAGTGTAAGGGTGATGCCTCTTCGTCGAGCATAATTTTGTCGCGGAAATTGCGGTGGCTAAAAGGAAAAAAAGAAAACATCACAGAAGACACGAAACAGAGCTTGCAGATAACTCAGAAGATACTAGCGTATACCGCGCTTGGCCTCTTTTTTGTTTTATTTGTATGCGCATTTGATCAGGCAAGGCGGGCACTGTTTCTTTCTGGCTGGTTGTGCGTGGTCTTCTGCGGCTAGGCTAGTTACGTGGAGCGCGCCCGAAAGCGAACAGCACGGTCTGTTCCACGTTAGTCACGCTGAATCACGCGAGCAGAATCGCCTTCTCGGTAGAAGTGGCGCTCGCTCTCAGTTTCCGTCGCACACGAGCAGTCATGGGTGCTTTCCACGCTTCCAAGGAGCCTTGGTCAGGCGACGTTGGCCCTCGAGAGTGTAAGGTGATTTCCCTCAGAAAGAAGCCCTCTGTGTTTCCCTTGTTTTCTTTTGCACATCAAAATGGCAGAAAAGCTTAGCACGCGTCACGCTGTATTATTTTCCGCGTCGACAGCCTCTGCCACAGATCCAGTCTCACGCCTACCCACACACCTTTTTTGTTTTGTTTTGTTTTTTTCTTTAATGTATCCTTCGCGGCCGCCGCGGCCGGGATTCGATTTCGCATCCTTGGACACAGTAGTCATGCGCCCTAACCACTGCACCACCCCGGAGGGGCAGCCACGAGTAAGGCGAAGCCACAAACCTGTCGTAATACCCAGATAACGATTGTTTAGGAGTAGCTGACAGCCTTCCCGCTCGTACAAGCCCGAAACAAAGGCGATCGCTTTTCTCATTTCCAAAATGCCCGCCTAGCTTTTTCTGCCGCAGTCGCCACTTTTTTCTGCTTTGTGAAAGAGAGGATGTGATGCGAGACTGGGGAAAAAAAAAACACACACACACACATTCTCAGGACCTCAGCGAAAAGTCTCCGGCTACAAAGAAGGTTGCAAGGAAGACAACAAGCACATGTTATAGTATAATGCGTCATGTGCTCCATGGTGCAGCTACTGGCAAAGGTTTTTGTAAGCAGCAAGCAGCGCCGCTACAACTGGCTGCAGTGCGCGCGCCCAGCGAAGTCTCAAATATCAAATAAGGGGAAGAAAGGACCACTGCACCACATACGAGTGCTACTTTGTGGTGGAGAAGAATATACAACGGCAAACGCAACACCGCGATAGCACTGCATGCAGGAAAAGTAGCCGCTTTTACGCTGCGTGCACATTCCACGATGATCGAGTTAGCGCCTGAAGCTATAGGGTTCCGAGCCAGGCTTATTATTTATTATCGGGCTTCGCAATGTCTCCAGCCTCTTTGGCGACAAGGGGGAGGATGCTGACCTGACCGAAGGAATTGCGTCGGCGCCGCGTTTTGCTCTAGACGCTCTGCTGGCGAGACTGAAGAGTACGTGACCGGTTTGGCGAGTGCCTCGGCACAGTTGCCAAACCGGGGTGGTTTTCACAAGTACGTCCGGTTTTTGGATATGTTTCCGCCAATTTTAGAGGGTCCCCTTGTCGTCCGTGCCCTGCTGCAAACATAGGGACACCCAGCGTGACCCGCGCGGGCTCCGTTCCATCCTCTCGTATTTGTTTCCTCTTCCGCCGGTGCCTCCCCTTCTGAACGGCGCAAACAAAATACGGCGGGTCGCCCGCGGTGCTATTACTGCAGTGCCGACCGATATCGGGAGGCGCATTCCAGCTGCGTGCCTTGGCGCTTCCCTTTTATCTGCGCTAAATGAACCTTCGCAAGGCTGTCTTCCAGTGTTTCCATGGGCACATATCGTCTCTAAAGGTGAATATGTCTCTTCCTGGCGCGGATGCGAAGAGCCGCATGCCACAGGAAGCACTTCCGCAAGCCGCTCTCGCTTACTTAGTCAAGGAATATATGCAGTACACCCACATATTCACCGACGGTTTAACTATTCAATACACTTCTTCCTATGGCCTTTATGTGCCCTCAACAAACCATGTACTGTCTGCCGGCAGCAGCGGAAGACGCCATCTACGACAGCTGAGCTCCTCGGCATTAAAGAAGCTGTTTCCTATATCCTGCGCTAGACCCCCGCACGATGGGTTATCTTCACAGATTCCCGAGCATCTTTGCAAATCCTGTATAACCTGCTGAAGAAAACCACTCATCAATCAGCCTGTTTCCCTTGACATCGGGTATCTGCATCATTTGGCTATTGGCTATTGCCGCAGGCCACTGCACAACATTTCAGTGGATGCCAGCTCACTGTGGCATTAAAGCCAATGAAAAAGCCGATGAGGCGGCTCGTAAAGGCCACCAACATCAAAGATACATTCGGAGCTTCTTCAAGAAATTTGATGCATCCCAACTGGCTAAAAAATTTGCTTCCGAAACAAAGTATCGACTTTGGAACTTGCCGATGCATCACTACCAATTTCTTTATTCATTTGACCCACATCTAAAATCAAGACTTCCTCCGAAATATCCTCGCCAACTAGAAACTCTTTACCATCGACTACGTCTAAACTGTGCATACACAAATGGATTGCGCTACCGTTTCGGTGAAATGAACAGCCCGTATTGTGACAACTGTGGCTCGATTGAAACTGTGGAACATATCCTACTTGAGTATCCTGCGTACGCTAACGAGCGTGCGTACTACGAACATAGCATGGAAAAGCTCTCCCCAGTCCCTTTAACAATGGACATTGTTTTAGGTCCCTTAGCCTGCCCTAGGCAACAGAGACTCGCAATGAACTTTTTATTTACGTATTTAAAATAAATTTGACTTTTAGACAAACTTCACCTTAAATTTTACCCTCAAGAATGTTTCACGCTGCACATTTATCGAACTATGCATTTAATCATTCCATTTTATACCATTACTCCACGATGTACCTTACAACGCAATTAATGGCCGCATTTTATCTCCACCTTTAATTCTATTATTTTCCTCACCATTCTTTTTCAATCTTTCCCTCCCCAATTTTCCTTCCCACACAGAGTAGCATGTCAGCGAAATTTAAACGCCAGCTAAAATCTGTTTTTCATTAAAGGGTTTCTCTCTCTTTCAGTGTTCATCAGCTACACTGCAGACTCTCAGCAGGCAACGCTCAGCGTCGTTACCTAACTGTCATTAGCGCCGTGCAGACGTATGTGTGCGTGAATGCGTCCCCCAAGGACATCGGTGCCAACTGAGAATGGAGCGCTTGGATGCACATGACTTCACTCGGCGTTGCGGTCAGTGTGCAGGCGGCCCAAGAAGGGCTGAGTAACGTGGCGTATGCCGTATAGCCTAAGCTTGCGCAATACAGTTCGCCCTGCTTAGAAAGAAAAAATATATAACTGGGCATTTATGGGCGCTGGCAATTAAGTATCAAAGTCTTCCATCTATATACGAGAGGAGAAACTACCTGAGCGTCATTATAGAAACAAATATTCTAGAACACGAATACCACTACTGTCGCAAGCGTATCAGCAACGCAACATAATCTATATACACAAACTACAACGATATCATAAAATTTAAGCGATTACAGATGCGTATACATGTATTCGAAGACTTCTGAACACTCTGACATTTCATACCACAAGTTGATAAGCCCTCTCTCCGACAATGAATGCAACGAGACCACAAGAAGTGAGCAATGTGTGAAAGTACCCGATGAAAACTCTTATCGAGAAAATAAAGACCATCCACTATGTTAGTGTCTATGGAGACTCACCCGCTAGCGAAGCAACACCACCTTGGGGTTCTGCAGCTCAGCAACGCAGTGCACAGGCCCCTCTAGCTGCCAGCGCGGTGTTAGGCAGAGCGGGGGGCAGGCCCCTCTTTATGCAACGGCCGCGGGGCCCATTTCGCGCGGAGGACGCCACCCCCGCGGTGCGTTCGTGCAGCGCCGGCGGAAAGCGCGCGCAAATGCCCCGCGGCGCGCCACGCTGGCGTCAGCGCTGAGTTCGCGGGCCCCCCGAACGTAGTACGTGACTATTGGAGATCAGCGCATCGCCCTCGCGTTCCTTGCGGTCCACCAGCCAGGCCACACTTGCTGTTTTTATTTTGTTAATTTGCTCTTACTGAATAATGCCTGGCGTCTGCGTGAAGGAGCGCCCGATATTCTGCACGATGTGATGCAAGCGTGCGATTTTGGGCAAGACGGATGACGCCTATCGGTGCGCATCGCTGGCGGCCTTCCTTTTTGGGTGTTTGATCGAGAGACGGTTTACGAAGCCCAGTCCTGGCCGCGATCGTAAGGCAAGCGCGAGCTGAGCGTGCAGAGGTGTCCGTAACAGGAAACAGCCTCGCGCGAAGCAAATGTACTGCGCAGCTGATAGCGATCCTGAAGCTGCTAAAGCAGTGGCTCTGGGCTGCTTTTTCACGAAATAAATATGAAGTCTCGAATGAACCCGGACACCTCTCTTCACGCCAAACGAGTTGCTTCCACTGCACACAGGCTTCTGTTCCTTGTCTGCATCCAACAGCGCTAATTAATTTACGCGTGTTGCATCTGCTGTCGCTTCGTATCGATCTTATCGTGAGGTAAACAAACACACCAGTCAGCATCAACCCATGGGTAAGTGTAAAAATAAATGTAAACCTGCGCTGAAATACCTAATGGTATAAGGCGTAACAATAAATATACAATTATATTTGGGCGCCAGGTCACAGGTCAGGGAAGCGGAAGTTGTGTTCCGTACTGACTAATATATATATATATATATATATATATATATATATATATATATATATATATATATATATATATATATATATATATATATATATATATATATATATTTGTGTGTGTGTGTATGTATATATATATATATATATATATATATATATATATATATATATATGATGTCCTGTCTTGTACATTGCTTGGACGCAAGGGCCTTATTATCGCTCTCTCTTGAACTTTATTAGAACAGCCAACCGTTAGTAGACCCAAATCAAGCACAGAGGAATGTTTCTATGCTTAATTTGTGGCGTTAAGGGAACTTAATAGTGTAATTACGAATAAATGGAAGAAATTAATTACAAAAAGAGAAGAAAGTGCAACCACATGCCCCTTGTATCTGAACCTGCGACCTCCGAATATTGCGCACGGCGACCTACCGACTGAGCTACGGCGGCTGCTGTATATACAATCTTCTACTTTCGTGTGTACTTATGCTGCGTTATAACCCTGCTTTGAGAGTGCTCACCACTGCGACATTTCTACAAGTGAATCGGCTTGAGCGGTGAATACATTAGCGACCAGAATCCGGAGTTGGGCTGCGACGCTCAGTGGAGGACGAGGAGGGCGTAGCTGATTTGCGGGACGTGCCAGGTTCGCTTTGGAAAGGGTCCAGCAAACCCGGGGCCATCATTCAGGGATCGGCAAACGTTGCATTCATCAAGCACCGCGAGAGGCTGAGTCATAGAGCGGCATCATAAAATATTCTCTACCGCCTCTCTGTCTCCGTCGAGCCTCCAAACGACAGGACTGGCACTTGCGCGTAAAAACAAAGGTCGTACGGCCTCTTTTGCGAGGTTGAAGCCAAATCGGCAGAGCTGTTGCGCATCATCTGTACCTTTTCCCATTACTTAAAGCTCTGTCGCATATTTGCAAAAGCCACCAAAGTAGGAACACGTCAAGGAAACAAAAAACATCTTCTAGGCAACGAAACCTGCGCGGTTGCGGGGGAAGTACATTCTAACGTGGAATGCACTTCCCGCGAAATTAAAACTTTTAATTTATCTGGTTATATCCATTGTAGAAGTAAAATGTCTTTAAAGAATGCGCCAGTATGTACGAGATATTGTCGACTGGAAATACACTGCGAAATGCCCCATTCCAGCTAGGTGCTCACCGAAAGCGAATTGAAGTATTCGTTACTGAGGTTGCAAGTGTCGCGACTGCATTATTCTCACGAGATACATTATTCATAATAAAAAGACGCGTATGATTGCCAAACCAGCTGAGACAGAACCTGAGCAAAGGCGTGAAATGCAAACTTGTCGAAAGCTATCGTGTTCCGCTGCCACTTGAGGAAGAAGCCCGGAACTTCCAAGGCGGACATTCTGTGCACAACTACGCTCACGCCCATTCGGCCGAGCAATGGTGCTAAAACACGTCGTGAAGAACCTTATTAACAACTTTGCGCACTCGAGATACTATAGACAGCAGCGTTATCGTTCACCGTCCGTTCAGCCAAACCTCCTCAAAGCATGCGTGCTATGCGGAGAAGAGACATTTAGAGAGGCAGGAATGAACAGCTTAGCGACTCATCGAGAGCCAGTCGTCGTGTGGGCGACACGTGGCTCAGAGTTGAATGCTTTCAATGGAATAGCACATAAGCCATCTCCCTTTCCAACTGACGGCGGAAACGAATGAACTGCGGGGCTCCTCGGAGCATCATCCACGGCCGGCGTAATGCAAACGCGAGGCAGCCGATCGGAAGCGGCGTCGCGTGCACCCGTCGTCGGGTCAGGGCGACACTACCGGCGGGCCTTACCTGTTTCTGCGGGTGGGACGACGTCGTGCGGCGGCGGCGGGCAGCGCGCAGTGCCGGCGGGGAGCGTTCCGGCGCGCGCGCGTGGTGGGGGCCTTTCGCCGGTACACTGACCCAGCGAAGCGCGCCGATCAAAACGAAACTGGTTCACTCTCGCCGCGGTAAGGGCGCAGCGTGGCCTTGGCGCTCCTCCGGAAGGAGAAAGAGGGCGACCGGTTTGCGGCCGCCCTCGCGGCTGCCGCTGCTGCTCTCGCTCCGGTGTGGCTAATTCTTTAATTTCGTGGCAAGCCCGTGAAAAAAGAGACAATGGGCGCGCTCCAAGGCCCACTCCAGCTAGGCAGAAAGGGAGGAGGTCCTCTGCGCTCCTGGTCGAGGAGACGGGCGCGAAAAAGCCAACTCGCCCGCGTTACTCATGCGCTGATTCATTGCGCGCGACAGTGCCCTTCGCGGAACACGCCGCGCCAAATAACGGCTCCTACGAAAGAGCAAGGGGGAGGCCAAGTCAGGCCCGGTTATTGAACGATCCCTTGCGTAATACATGAAGCACTTTGCCGAAGGCGTTGCCGCTGCAGGCGACAGACCCGTTGATGTTTCGCCGCGTTGTGATGTCTGCGAAATGGCGCTCGCATTATTTGACCATCCGACGCCGATCAATCCGAGATCCGTCGACACATCTCCCGTGCAGCGCAGCCTTCTACTGAAGGCTTGTGTGTTTAATACAGTTACTTGCCTCACTGCAATATATATTGATTAAGCGTGTGTTATGTCAACACCCCAAAGCGCCTCTCCGTTTCAAGATCGAGCATCGAAACACGTAAAAAGAAAAAAAAAATGAATATTTTCCTCACCATTTTCCAGGTCTAAACAATGCCAAGATCCCCTTCATTGCTTATCGCAAAGCGCAAAACATCAAAAGTGATCCTAATGAACAGAATATCATTAGTACCTGATCAGTGTCCTGCTAAGATGGTGCCTCTGGTAAATGCACCGTTACTCCGACTTTGTTCTTGCAGTGCTGTCTGCAAGTAGTCGTCATTTCCTCCGTGGTTTAATGGCGGAAGTGGCTTTAAAGTCTACGTTACAGTCGTATGCCCTTATACGCGAAAAAGACGTCAGTGCCAAGAAGACCACGCGCTGAAATCATGTCAGCTGTGTGGTGTTTGTCAGTACCATATCCTATGGACCATTTCTGGTGGCTGCAGTGTAATTTTTTCTCGGCTGAAGAGAAACACGATCGCACGCAAATGCTGAAGATACCATGGCTAACAGGTCGCGGCTGGTACTGACAGAACATAGAAAGTACTGAAATGACTTTAGGACATGACCATCACGAGGAAGTTTTAAACAGGTGGCCGGTTCCTGCGGATTTGTTAAATTTTGCCCACAAGCAATCGATTCTTGCGAATGTCAGTCTCGAAACGGTGAAAGAGGAAAGAAAGAGTGAATAATACGCGAAGCGATGGAGGCTCGAGTGAACGATACATAAAAAGCGTCACTGCACTGAAGAGTAGAACCCAACAAGAATTTGGTGCCGACGAACTCAGCTGAAGTTCTTGACGAAAAAAAAAAAAAAAGAAAAGAAACCTTCAACTGCTGAGTCATGGAAAATGCTAGTGCTGGAAACCAGGCCGATCATGTTTTCTAATCACTTGTAAGTTTGGAGCGTAACTTCTCTTCATCGCCTCCCAGCAAGACGCAGAAGGAGAGAGCTTCGTTGGTGGCGAATACGTATAGCCCACCTAGACGCCTGGATGACGCACATCGAAGGTGGGTCTCCGCTCATTGCTTGAAGTGGCCAAACTGCTGGTTATTCTTTTCCACAAGCATTTTCTTTGCTGCCTCATTTGTTCACGTAATAGGAAACAGGTGCGTCTGCATACGGTGGGCAGCAGGTGTCGTTGCCGCAATGTGTTTGCTGGGCAGGTAGTGTTGAGGCCCGCTCGACACGCTCGTCGTGAGGTCTATTAACGATCTAACAACGCAAGACGCTGCACGGAAGCTACCATTTCCCGACTGCTGTAAGGACTAAACTGTACGGCCATACAAAGTGAGAGGTCGCAGGCTCGCCACAACCATGGAGGTTGCATTCAGACGTCAGTTAATCGTAACCACATTTAGGTTGAAATCAACCCCGAAATTATCATTATGGTGTCACATCGTAACAGATCTGTCACCGTCTGTGAAACTCTATGCAAGAAATTTCCCGTCATCCATCTCCGGCTGCAGGCCGCGTTCGCATAGAGTTCACATAACAAAACTGATATAACCGTCTGAGAGAGCGAAAAAGACAACCTCACCATTATCATCAGTATCATCATCCCCATTGCAGCCTAGATGAAGTGAAAGGTAGCACCTGAATTAGTAATTCCTGGTAGTCGCCAAGGATGGAACGGACTACTTCCACCGAGGACAGCTGGTCCTTTAATTGGTCCGAGGTAGACCCGGAAAGAAATGAAATTTGTCCACGAATGACATGCTTAGCGCAGCTACAGATAAAGCCGGATTTTAATCGCTGACAGCATTATTGAGCTCATGGGTAATCGTGCTTACTTTCAGAATAACCTCCCTCTTAGACAGCCGTCTAAACGTTGCCATATATATAGGCAACCAAACAGCCATAGAATGAAGACATTAACACGCCTTCTAACGCCGCTTAAGTTGCACTCCCATGATCACCGGCGATATGGTATGGTATGGTATGGTATGGTATGGTATGGTATGGTATGGTATGGTATGGTATGGTATGGTATGGTGTGGTGTGGTGTGGTGTGGTGTGGTATGGTATGGTATGGTATGGTATGGTATGGTATGGTATGGTATGGTATGGTATGGTATGGTATGGTATGGTATGGTATGGTATGGTATGGTGTGGTGTGGTATGGTATGGTATGGTATGGTATGGTATGGTATGGTAGTGTATGGTACGGTATAGTATGGTATGGTATGGTATGGTATGGTATGGTATGGTATGGTATGGTATGGTATGGTATGGTATGGTATTCTAGGGTACAGTATGGTATGGTATAGTGTGGTATGGTATGGTATGGTATTCTATGGTACAGTATGGTATGGTATGGTATTCTATGATACAGTATGGTATGGTATTGTATTCTATGGTACAGTATGGTATGGTATGGTACGGTATCTACGGTTTCTTACACCAGTTGGTTCAGAACGCTTTGATTTGGATTCCCAAAACGTACGGCACCTTATAGCCGCTCAGCATGACCACGAACCCTACGACATGATTTTTCTACTTGGTCTGCATAGCCTGCTGAAAACTCGAACGTCGGACTGGAATACTGACGCGGTCGTTTCTCGTGGAAAAAAATTTGGCCAGAAGCTGCTCCAGCTAAAAGACACTTCACTTAGAATAAAAAGGACTATCCAATATACTGGTTTCCGTTGTGGAGGTATTGTTTCTCCTTGCTACCCTATTAGATGTGATTTGTTCATCTGTGTATGTTCAGTTGTACATTATCGTCAAGTTGCAGCAGCGGAGCCGTTAGTTGGCTGCTTTGCAAATTATTATTATATATATCCCGTTCCTATATATAAACGGGGTTAATAAATGCCATGCCGAAAAAAAGAAGCTCTCAGTAGCGTTAAGTTTGCTCGCTCGCCCGACTTGCAATCTAAAGCGCAGCGGTTCGAGTTTCGCGTATACCTCTTCTGATTTTCAAAGGAGTTTTTTCTTAGGAGGCAACGGTGGTTGAACGATGTCACGACCTGTGATGTCAACACTGTGTTGATCAATCAGGAAATTTTGTTATGACCCCTGGGTTTTCAGCGAACGCGAGTTGAAATGCTATCACATTAAAAACCCTGGGATTGTTGCTGTGGTTGAATACTTTATTGGTCAAAAGAGGCGTTGCATTTTAGGACTATACCTCCTCCTAGTGTAGTGGCACTGGTGCAGTGGCACTGGACTCTGCTGTACAGTGCGCTCGGGCCGTCAGCCACAGCAGCCCCTCGGGGCTAGTGCTCTCTCACTGTAGTTGACGTTTAGGTGTGATGTCTGAGGAGCGATAGGACGCGTGGCTTGTCTTGACGAGTCCGAGATATCTGCTTTTTCCAACAACCCACCGCGCCTAATCTTCTCACATTGGCAAGTCTCAGCTCTACAGACATCACTATAGCAGAAGAATACGCGATCGCCCTAGAGACAACAACGGCCACAGCTGACCGGCTTACTCTTAATCATGACATATTTCCAAGCCGCCGCCCGCAAGTTTCCGCCCAACGAAACCACCCCAGGTTCACTTAAACCCCTCTATCGGGTCCCGCCTGATTTTCATATCAAACTTATCTGGGCACCACAGAGCCCACGTGAATAAACAGGGGCAGAAAATTCCTCAGCCGGAATATGCACGAACCGGGCCCCCTAAGACGCTCCAGCAAACACAACGAGCAGCTCTGTACAGTTACTTGCTTTCCACAGAGCCAGCCGATGCCAGTATCCCCCCCCCCCCCTCTTGCTCTGTAGCCTATAGATCTCTTTCGTCAACGCCACCTAAACCAACAAAGCGCTAAAAGTCTATGAAAAAAAAAATTATTAGATACGAATGGACGAATCCAATAATTTTGTTGTTTCACTATAGGATAAAGAGAGCATACTTACCGTACGTTGGAGGAAGAAAGAGGGGGGCCGAAGTAAGCGCAGTCAGTGTTCACGCCACTCTGTGCACTGCCAGTCGTTGCAAGACTGCAGTCTTCCGGACTCAGGAACAAAGTGAACGCTGCTACTTACTCCTGGTGCGTCATTTCCACCCCTCTCTCAAAAGTATTTGCGGGATTTCCGCCTGCATTAAGGGTAATTGCCTTCCGATGTTTTCGCAACCTGCTGTCTGTGCAAGTTTGTCCCTTCTCTTGCTTCGTGTATACCGTTATAATCGTGGTGTCCTTGAAGGGCGGGGTACACTGCCTTGCCAACTTGACAACTTGCCACTGTCACTCGCCGACGAAACGCGTAATAAGAATGAAAGTAGGGGTATTTCTTAAGCACACGTTGCGCGGTACACATAGTGAGACACACTCCGTAACGCTACAAGGTATATATGGTGTTTTTCTTTGGAGACGTAGTGCATCGTGGAGTTAAGCGTTCCGTAGCAGACAGTTCGCACGTATATAAAATACGGCGGGTGCAGTAACTTTTAGCTCCTTATTTCCTTATCCACATCACTATGGTGAAAGCAATATAATTAAATTAGTGTAAAAGAGTAAATAACAATAAAACACGTCTTTTTAATTGTAGAATGTTCCTTCGATCCGCGGTAACAGTGGCTGCTCATTCTTTTCTTTTTTTTAACGATTACCAGAAAAAGAATCGACGAATATTTGAGTCGACGTCATTTATTACAAGAATATATCGTTGAAACTAGAGCACATAAATATTCATAGAAGGAAAGAAAGAGGCAAAAACTACGGCAAAACATAAAACCAGAGGAATAGGCTCAGAGGTGGATTCCGTTGCAACGCATACCCCGTTCGGTAACAAGGCGGAGTAGAGAGAGCATCACGCATCATCGCACACTGCCACGCAACACTAAACGCCAGGTCTGAGCCGCATGTGACTGCGCGGCACTTTGATCTGCAGAGTAGCATGCACCCGTAGCGTGACGCGTTAATGACGCGTATTAAGAGGTGCGCACCAATGCACAGCGCTATAAATTTGAAAGGGTAATGGGTTAGCGTTTCGACGCGTCCGCGAAGCTTGCAGGAATAGCAGGACAGGTCACAAAACAGGAACGTTTGTTTTTGATGCAGTTGCTCTCTGGACGCCAGCTCTACTGTGACCCATGATAGGACGTGGCATTACGCGACGGCTGTTGGCAAGCGATGAACTCTTGATTCCCGATCGGTAGTGTACACAATCTGTTTTGAAATCGACTTCGAAGCAGTCAGTTTAATAAAAAAAAAAATCCCCACCAAGAAAAGAACGCCGGGCCGTTGTTTCAATTTCTCGTTGAGAACCGCAAAACGTGAGAGGTGTACCATTGCTGATGAGCTAAACGGGTTGTTTCAGTTCGAACGAAAATCTCTTCCCAGGTGGATAATGGCAAATGAAAAGAGAATTTAGGAGTCGATGAAGATCAAGCATAGACGACGGCCAGCTTTGTACATCCATGCGTCAAACTGTCTGTGTATAGCGCGATTGTCATCAGTGGAAGCGCAGGCGCTGTCCGGTCGAGCGTCTGCCATTCAATGAATTGAAAGACTGCTATAGAGGTCAGACACTGCTCCGCCGGCTCCACAGCGTTCTAACGCAGTGTACATGGACAGATCTGGAGCAGCGTGGGAACGGTCCATGAATGTTCTCAGCAACTTTCATAGCCTCGATATAGTTGATAACACACCGCTAGTTGCATCACATTTTGCGAGCACTTGGCAATTTTCAACTTTTCTGATAGAACTGCATTCTACGCGCTCCCGTGTTCACGTGCAGAGAGGTCAATCGATAGTATTTTCTGTAACAGCCACGAACTCACGTGCAAAGGTGCGAAAATCCTGAGAATAAAGGAATTAGGTAGTGTGCTCTTGTCCAATACAATTTACTAGTAGAAGCACTGTTAAGCTTCCCACCCTGAAGGAAAAAAAAAATGGGGGGGGGGGGGGGGGGGATCAGGCCCCAAGCATCGTTTAAGTAGAAGCAGCGATACAGGATCCACTTTTTAATGTCGCGTGGTCAATAACACCACACGGTATAAGGTCTTGCCGCCTAGCCCCCAGTACTGTGGCCGACCCCTCGAATAAATTCAGGTAGAGAACGTCTGTAATTGACTCTTCCTTCCCTTTTGAATGAATATGAATATAATAATTTTGACCTATTCAGTTCGTCAAACAAATATTTGCGTACTATGTATATTAATATGTAGATTTTCTTTATATCTCCTATTTCGTTTTGCTGCATTTGCATTTGCCCATTGTAACTTAACTTTGTGTAATATTGTTTCGTATTCTTCCGCACCTGTTCGCAATTGTATATCTGTTTATTACGCTATGCGATTGCCTTTGATTTAGATGCCTTCCTGCAAGCCGCTGCCAATCGAAAGGGGGCTGCGGCTTTGTCAAGCTGTATCTGACAGCTTTTTCTGCGCCTCCTCTGTCTGTAACGTTACAAGGCAAACATAAATTAATTTGAATTTGAATGTGTACAAGCCAAGCGCCCACCAGTGGCCAATGACAGGCGCATTGTTTCTCACACCCAGACCAGAAAGGCGCGCCGTCCTTCGGCAAGAAGCGTGGGAACCCATGGCGAACTCCGGTATAAACATGTCTGGCGTGCTGGAGAGTTAAGAACCGAGTAGGATGTATGCGAACGGCTGCTCGGCGGGCGATGAGCGGTGTCACGAGTGGCGTAGCGCGTTCAGGTGTTACGATAGTTTCTTTACTGTAGTGCCCACTCTTTTTATTTGTGAAGTATTCAATGCAAATGATGCTGTTGTTTTAAGATGAAAGCCTTATATGACACGAGATAGAAAAGCCGTCGCAGGAAGTGTCCGCAGATAGAGTCAGTCGTGGTCTCAAAAGGCCACATTACGTCATACGAAGGTCTATGTCGTCTCATCAGTCACATATCATCATTAACAGTGTAATGCTGTCATATAGCGCAATACGCAGTCATATGACGTTATAATAAGTCGTGTAATTATGATTAGTCATGTGTCATTACAAAAAGTAAAAGTGGAAGGTGTTACGACAGTTATATGTAACTTTATACTAATTATGTGACGTCACGACTAAGTCATGATAAGAAGTGTCACGTGATTAAGGATTACTTGCAAAGAGTGATGAAGTCACACAGGAGACACATGACAAAGTGCCATGCGATTCAGAATGACTTGCAAAAAGGAATAGCGTCACACAAGAAGTGTCACGTGATTCGGGATCATCAACACAAGCACTAATGCTTTCGTATTTCCCCACTAAAGCAGACTTCATTGGCCTCGCAATATTTTTCTATTCGCTGCGAACGACGAAAACAATTTCATACTGTAAAGACGGCTTCCTGTTACGCGGAGGTTTTGTCTAGGTTCAAAGCGTACTGAGTAAGAGGAATAGTTAAAACCGATAATGACAATGGTATCTCGAAGACGTGAAATGTGATACAGTACTTACACACTTGGAAGCTTTGTCGTCACTAGCGAATTTTAGAATAGGGTGACCCTGTCAGTTAGGGGGACAGGGGCAATAGAAGGGTGCATATACGCATGCGCAGAATGCTACACTGAAAGGGCGGAGGGTGCGGCTAAGTGTTGCCAGCGTACTCTATCCGCTCCGACCCTACTCTAAAACTACCTACTGTGTTTTACCTAAGGCGAGATTGAGGGTTTGCCACACCCCATCTCCGGCCTGGGAAAGACTGTTCCGTCGGCCCGATACTGAATGCAGCGGCGCGGGTATTTCGCGATCCTCGTGGGAAATGGTGGTAACCTAATCAGCAAGCATATCCATAAATCCCGTTGTTTTCTTGTCGGAAGAACCTCGTACACGGCTATGTAGCCTTGCTCTGATGTTCCTGGAGGATGACAAGACATCCCGCGAACGAACTACTTATAATTCGTTCGGGGTATGCCTTGTCATTTTCTAAGAACCTGAGTAGCAGCCCATTAATTTCCATTGGTAATGTCTGCATATTGAGTCGCACCCAATACGGGAAGGCCCGGGCGGCATGACTATTTCACCCGATGGTTGGCACGAAGCCTTCCGCGGAAGCGTATCTCGTGAGGAAAGGCTAAAATAAGCAAATAAACTGCCCCCCCCCCCCCAAAAAAAAAAAAAAAAAAAAAAAAACATCTCTGTGATAAACTTGCCGGCTCACATTGTGACGAAGGGCAGGCTTACACCAAAAAAAGTGCTTTTAATGGGCTAGCATTCTATGCAGGGCTGTGGTCATCGAAAGCTGCGCCGCTCGGAGAGAAGACAGCCGGCGCCAAGGCAAAGGGCACTGACCTTGAGAAGAAATAAAAAATTATGGGGACGCTAAAGCTTCACTTTAAGAACTGGCGGATAGCATGCGGGCTCCTTGTCGTATCTGCTTATTATTTGGTGAGATAACTTCTTTTCCAATTCCTTAATCCACCCCAATCCCTCTCAAACTTAATCAAACACAATCCAACTTAACCTACCCTAGTATAACTATAACACGTCATAATCCATGTTAATCCATTCAAATCTAACTTAAGTCATTATAGTACGCCCTGACCCAACTTAATCTATTATATTCAACCTTAATCCAACAATCCAGCACACTCCCATCATTGTAACTTAATCCACCTTAATATAACTTAACCTATTTCAGTCCTCCATAATCGAATCTAGTTTGCCTTAATTCACCACAACCGCCTTAATACATCTTAACATACTACAATCCGACTTAATGTATTATAGTGCGCCTTAATCTAACTCAGTACATTATATTTCGCCTTAATCTCACCATAATTCTTAATTCGTCATAGTCCGCAATATTCCAACTTAATACGATCTAATTAAAAATAATCACCTTTAATTCAATTCAATCTACCATAAACCCGTCTTTATAGACAAGCGTCAGCCCGTGACGTCAGTGGAGATGCGGTGGCGCTGGCGACAGCAGTGACTTTCGTGGTGTAGGCAAAAGCGCGAGCCGTCTGCGTTGGATGCGCGGCGATTGCTGTGTTTTCGGGCATAATTCCCAATATTTCTACGAGCTGTGGTGCGGTTGATTGCGGCACGAGGTACAACAAGCAAAATGGCACTTGTTTTAACATGTTTCTAGCGGTAGAATAAAGATGAGAGCGAAGGGCAGCGGCATTGAGCGCGACAAGTAGACTCTTCGGTGACGGATATTGCCTTCGCGGCTAACATATATATGCGTTGCAGTTCTTCACCGAAACTAGATCAGTTCGTTTGTAACCCTTAATTATCATGATTGCTTTTCGGCGGCATGACGAATAGCGCAAGAACAAACGTCTGCAGCTCGTGCCCATTTTGATATGCTATTAAGTTGTAAGAAGTTCAGACGCGATATATTCCGTGTGCGTATGATCCCGCAGGGAAGCTGCACTGCGAGTTCTATTCACTTGCAGTGCTGCCCGTGCATATGTTCACACAGAAAGGACACAAACGCTGCTGTGAAGGTAATTGCAATTACTTTGAGCGCGGCCACTCCAGTACGATATTGCTGGCTATAACAGGCCCGGACCTGTAAAGTATAGCTTTTCTTTGTTTGTACTTTCACGAGTTCTATAGTAAACATTGTTATGATCCGGACAGTCCCGCAGCATTATTTCTAATTTCTAAATTTTATTTTTGGTGGTCCTTATGAGATCCTGACGAACGAATTAAATATTCACGTACAATCTAGCTCTGATCGAGCAGGATATTTAAGTATATATGGTACATGGAGTTCAATGTTCCAAAGAGGAATCGACTATGAGGGGTGCAAAATAAGCAGAATAAGATGATGCGCATTTGAATAAAACATTTCCATGTATATTAAAAAAAGCTCAGCAGATCACGCAAATTTCGCTGCAAGCGATCGTGGAGAACGTTTCATCTGCACTCATGCGTCTCTCCTATAGAGCAAAGAGAACAAAATGAGAGCTTTCGTACTGGCATTCATGTACATATTAACCTGTGAATGGCCTTGCTACATCTGTAAGATGAGATAGACGTCAACGTCTTTTTTATCGGGCAGGCGAAAACAAGTTGGCAGTGCAAGTTTGCCAACATGTTAAAAAGATCTAAAAGATTGAGTTCTTCTTTTTAGATACGAAATTCTATGACTTAAGTTGCCGGTAAAGTGAGCTAGAAATGTGATTTCTAGTTTACTATATATAGTTGCCGATAATATTGTTCTTTAGAGTGAGTGTTGAAGCAATACAGAAAGGCAGTCAATAGATTCTAAAACAGCGCAAAAGAACAGGGACGAGAGAACAAAACGTACAACACGAGCGCTGTGGCAGTCAATAGATTCGTCATATGAAAAACACACTTTCATTCATATTGTCGTCCTCCTTGCATGCGCTAGGAATAGGCCTGGGAGTTGAACAGGGTTGACTATTAGTCTTTCTTATACATTGCGCTTTCTCGTTTTTATTTACCTTAATCACTCACGGCCGTCGCCTACGTACGGCAGCCGCGCGCTGTTGAGGACACGGAGAAGGAAGCCAATGCAGCGCTCTTCGCCAAGTAATTCTAGCTGTAATCGGCTGATAATGTGCGGAAATACTCTCCAGGCATAAACCAAGCTATTTCTACGTATAAGCGAAGCTTACGTCTCAATATATTCGCACGCGCGAACTGGTTTCGAAGACAGCGTCGCTTTGCGCAGTGTAGGCACGCCGCGCTTTTGCCTACACCCGATGTCGCTGCCGATCGCAGCACCACCTTTGTTTACAAACATGACGCTTGTCTATAGGGTGTCTTGTCCGAAATTCGTAACATGGCTGCAGACATCAGTGGCAAGGAGGCCGAAAATAAGATGATGAACAAGTTACTCACCGAAGTTCACATTAAACTTTATGTATTGACGCGACTAGAATATAAAACACTTATGTGAAAGAATGTATCGCACAGCTTGAAAGCGGCATGAACAGCCTCTTACTTGAAGTTGATGACCTTGAGAACAAAAGTCAACGATCAAACGCTATTGTGTATGGCATCGAAGAAGATGAAGATCTTCTGGAAAACCTAGAAAAAGAAATAACCTCGAAAGTCATGAAGGATACCCTGAGGATATCAATTTCAGGGGTAGAAAGAATAAACTTGGTTCTCGAGTCGGGAACAAAAAACACGACCTGTTATTTTGAAGTTGGTCGATTATAGAGAAAAAGTAGCCATCCTCAAGAATTGCCGTGAATTTAAGGGCTCCAAAATTTCAGTGCAGGAAGATTCCTCAGTAAGTTTACGTAACGTACCAAAAAAAAAAAAAAAAAAAAAAAACTATAGGACAGCCGTAAATAAGTTTGGAATCGCGGAGACAACGTCACTGTGTACACTAAAACGACAAGCTATTTTCTTGGGATGACAAGAAAGCCGAAAAGGCAGAAAGAACAAAAAACACTACGGTGCAGTGCAGCGACGTCCCTATAGACCAACACCGTGTTTACAAACAAAGGGGGCGCTCGCGGTGCCGCAGCCGACTGGGGGTGAAAAGTAGGGTTAGAGTCCATAGGAATACATGGAATCGAAATATTCCAAAGCAGGTTTCTCATTTCACGGAGCACCTGTGATGTCGTTATTCGGTACAAAGCAACTATGAACATCCTAGAACAGATCGTCAAAATATGAAATCTCATTACTGAGGCGAAGTAGTTTTAAAATACCGCGAAACATGTTGAGGTGCGAGTTGGGAGGGCGACCCGTAGAAATACATGTAAATGCAACTTACCGAAACATTTTTCTCATTTCGCAGATCATTAGAAGTGGTGGCCGGTCGTTAAACGTTGACCAGCGCTTTGAAGAAGTGTGTGATAAAGTATGGTGCGTCATTACGGAGGCAGCCTACTTTTAAAACTCCCCGAATAACCTGTGCTATGAATCCAGACACCGCCAAAAGGCAAGCTGGGTGTAGCGAATCGCGCAGTTTTGCTTACAGTCTGATATGCTGCCGCATAGGGTAAATAAGCTTGATAATACTGCCGCTCCAGTGATACGTCCTAGACAGAATTACATTTAAAAAGCAGTTGTCAAACGCCATACGACAATACGGACCGAACGAGATTCGCTCATTGCAGTAGACGACAGCGTATACGGTGATACCCACCGCGGCCGCCTCCAGCTCCAGAGCGTCTGCTAACGACAGCGGGTGGTGCATGGTCGTCTGCAACTGGGCGCGGTCAGTTTATTGTGCTGTGAGCGGTCCCGCAAGTCGTCAGACTTGCAAGAGAATGTAGTGTGCACGACGTCGTCCCACCCGCAGAAACAGGTAAGGCCCGCCGGTAGTGTCGCCCTGACCCGACGACGGGTGCACGCGACGCTGCTTCCGATCGGCTGCCTCGCGTTTGCATTACGCCGGCCGTGGATGATGCTCCGAGGAGCCCCGCAGTTCATTCGTTTCCGCTGTCAGTTGGAAAGGGAGATGGCTTATGTGCTATTCCATTGAAAGCATTCAGCTCTGAGCCACGTGTCGCCCACACGACGACTGGCTCTCAATGAGTCGCTAAGCTGTTCATTCCTGCCTCTCTAAATGCCTCTTCTCCGCATAGCACGCATGCTTTGAGGAGGTTTAGCTAAGCCCTATCGAGCTAATTGGGCTTAGGAAGGTGTATTTACGATCAATGTGCATTCAGACGGTAACGTACTAGTGTAATGTGACCCTGTACGTAGACCTTTAGACTTAGCTAGGCATATTAGGGTTAACTAAGCATAACGGCGCAATTATGTCATTGGATGTTTGTACTCTTCCAGACTTCATTTTCTAGCCTGTGTTTCACACAGGTTTAATTGGCGTTATTTAGGCTTAAGTATTTTTGACCTTGGCCTTGCGCATGGTAATCAGGTAGTCATGGTCACTCATTGCAAGTCACAGTATGGTCATATATAGCAAAGATAGGTTTGGTTGTTACTATAGCAACACACGGTTAGGCAGATGGAAACAGGAATTGGAAATCGGCGGCACCTCCTCACAGTCAGGGGCGAAATCGAGAGACCAAAAGCTGAAAGGAGAATTTCTCTTTCTCGCTTGAGTTTTTTCCTCGTGCCGCCGGCACCGCTGCGCCCTTGCGCGAACCGTTGTAACCGTTCCGACTCCGTTCCGCAAGATGGCGGCCGCAGAAACTGTGTCGAGTTGTGTCCGGCGGGATATCGATGGGGTTCTGGTATATAGTGATCGATAGTTATAGTTAATGATAGATAATGATAGTTAGTGATGATAAGGAGAGAGAGTGAGAGAGAGAAAAAAGAGCGTCTCTCTCTCTAGAGAGATAGGGAGAAGTCTGTCTCACAGAGAGAAAGAGGGAGAGGAAGAGAGGCTCTCTCTTTCTTTATCCTCCTTTTCCTCTTTCTTCTCCTCCCTTAGTAGAGAGAGAGTAGAGAGGGCCCGAGAGCCTCCCTCTGACTTCTCCCTCTGACTTTCTCCTCTCTCTCTCTCTCTGGAGAAATCAGGGACATCCCAAGGATCGCGGCAGGGTGGCTAAAATGCTTTCGATTTGTTGTACGTAAGGTGACCTATGCGCTCCCTTGAAATTTTGAACAGACGTCTGCGCCTGTCGCCTGACCAGCCTGGTGCCGTGAATTCTCTGCGTGTTGGCTTATCGGTCACAGTCGCGGTTGTTCTTCGAGGCTTTTGTACGCTGTGCATCTCATTCCTGCTGGCTCCCCGCCCCTTCGTGAGAGGAAAGACGTTTGCGTGCAGCTCCAACTGTACCCCGGTACAGTTGGAGCTGGTTTATTACAGTAGGCGGCAGCTGCAGTGGTTGGTGTCGTTAAACTTGTGGCCTTTGTGTGCTGTGGGGAGGCGTAAGTGCGTCTCGAGCTTGGTTTCGAAGGCGACGATTCTTCCAGGAAGGGTAGTGTAAAAATTAAGCCTGTATTTTGCCTATCACTTGCGTCATATACCAACCAGCAGGTAACTAGAACACGCATTTTCTCAATTTTCTTGCGTTGTTTTGCGCCCCGCCGCGGTGGTACAGTGGTTAGGGAGCTCTGCGCCCAAGGATGTGGAATCGAGTCCCGGCCGCGGCAGTCGCTTTTCGATGGAGGCGAAAAGCAAGGCGCCCGTGTGCTGTGCGATGTCAGGGCACGTTAAATAACCCCAGGTGGTAGAAATTTCCGGAGCTGAGTCGCTTTGGGACGTTAAACCCCGTAAACCAAACCACTGTTTATTTATTTACCCTCACGGCCTTTTGGCGTTACAAAGAGAGAGAGAGAGAGGGGGGGGGGGTATGTTAGATCAAAAAAGCATTTTAATGGCATGGAATGTGTAGAATGAATATGAGTATCAATTATTTAATTTCATATCACCTGTGGAAATGCTGACTCAACTACTGCCGCACGGTTTGCCAGCAAACTGAGTTCTTTTGCATATATAAAGCGGGCTTGGAAGGCTGAAGCTGTCTGAACGCAACCTAAAGGTAACATGCACCCACTGAAGTCAGGAAATGATTACGGTGAAGGTAATTGCATAGTGTAATAGTTGCCATACCATCACCTCGTGGCTCTGTTCACGGCTGGTTTTGTGGCTATTAAGAACCAAAAGCATCACATAATGCAACCTAAAAGGGAGCACGCCCCAGGAAAGTTACTAATGTATTTTTATGTAGTGAATTGTAAAAAAAGTAAGAAAAAAATTGCACCCAGACGATTTGAACAGATCCTTTGAATTCTGAGATACGTAGTATTAATAAAATGCACCACAGAAGCTTTTTTTTTTTTTTCGCATGGTATTTATTACACTGAAACAATGTCCTATGTACATGGACTATGTACAAATGATTAAGGAAAAAACACGATGCGCAATAGGATACACCAAGTCAACAAAACTCTAAACAAGAGGCAATTTAGAGCACATCACAAGGAGTGAGTGCCACTCCGGTTCAAAGTCCTGCCTGTGCATACAATTCCCTTAAATAGACAATCATCTACAGAAGTGGTATTTTGTAGAAACAACATATTCACAGTGTCTGTCCATCATGCGCATTTTCCACAGGCTGCGTAACCAAATTAGAAAGAACATGTCTAAAGGCTTATCAACAAATGGCAATTGAGATAGCGTAGAAAATTCGGTGTCAAATCAAGTCTTTTTTTTTTTATGTCCGTTGCAAAATATCCCAAAACAATTTACAATCGATGAAACAAATGCTCAATGGTTTCCGGAGAATCACAAGGAGGGCAATTTACTGTAGATACAAAAATTCCCCTTTTTCCTTAACCACGTTATAACATGCAGGGTCTCAGTGTGCAACGTATAAAAGAAAGTCTTCGTGCATGGCGGGAGCGGCATTTTCTATATTCATTTAAATACATCATGTCCCGGTAACCGAATATACACAGAATGGTACATGGGTGGCGAAAAGAGCAGAGAAATTAAATTTTTGTACAAACGCTTCCGCGATACAGAAAACAGGAACTCTGGGCAGAAACGAACAAATAGGAATCGAAGAGATAAAATACACCTCATGCATTACACCCCATAAGCACGGACGATCAGCAACGTTAGAAGACACAATAAGATTCGGTAAAACATGAACTAGATTAACTTGCAAAAATGCACGGACGGGAAACGTTAAGGAAAAACATGAAACGCGAAACTACCTGCCGGACATACAAGTGGCAGTCATGGGCAATATCGAATATACATATGTACCTTCGATACTATTTTTAGATACATTTTGTGTATCGGTATTAGGTATCGTGCGCTGAAAATGAAAATATCGGAGTATCGGTATCGAAAATACATTTTTGAAGTATATTGTATTTTGAAAATACTCGATACTAAATAAAACTTCAAATATTGAAACCACTGTGACACTTTGGGTTGACGGCGCTCGCTCAGACGGTAGTACAGGTCCTGAGACACGGCTTGTAGTACTACATGAGTTCCCTTCAAATGCCCCGGCCCCCCAGCGTCAACCACATTTCCAGATTCCCTTTATTTAAAACTGAAGCAGGCAAAGGTAAGTAGGTGCTCCCGAGGTGCTTTACTTTTGAGCACAGAGTGTGTAGCCCGAAGCTGCTAAGCCTTTAACAGACACACAGAGATATGAGCAAAGCGGAGACGCAAGACGAACACGCAGTAGGGATCTTGCACACTGCTGTATCCGCTCTTCCCCCCCTTTGCCATCCGCCCCCCGTCTCTGCGGTGTTTGAATCTCGTCAAGCAGTGCCCTCGGTGTGCTGTCGGACGCAGTAACTTATGCACTACTCAAAACCCCTGGGCTTCGCGTGCCGGCTGTGCTAGGCGGCAAAAACACAAGCTTGTAAGGCCTCAGTCCACGACGACGCAGTCGACTAATCAAATTCTTGTAGTTATCGGCATTTGATGGAAAACAAATCCATCCTTTGTAACTGCGCAGGAAACAGGCTCCTACTAGTCTTTTTTGTTTTCTGGAAAAAATATTACGTAAAAAATTTTATGCAATTCACGACATGAAAGCTATATGAATTCAATTTTCCAGCACAGTTCGAATAACACATTATGCGTTGTCAGAATGTTTTTCGAGAAACATATTCGAGAAAACCTTGAATAAAATTTGTAAAGATATCTCCATCTTAAAAACAAAAATCGTATTAGTCACTTTTTGTTAAAGATACTTCCATCTTTTATCTACAACCAGCCGTAGTTCGCTAGCGACGCTAGTGAACCTCGAGTTTCCTAACTACATTCAGGAGGCTTGAGTTAACGCTGATATGATTCACTCTTATACGCCGATAAAAGGCATCTTCATCGAATACAACATTGCGGTATGCTCGTGTGCGTATGCAGAGAGGCTTTTCTCATTTGCGTCGCTTTTAGCACGCCCTCATCGCGCTCTTTCCGGACTAAATAACGTTCAGTCATTTTATTTTGTCTGCCTTCTAGCTTTTAACAATATGCAGAGCTTAAAAAAAATTTTTATCGCACTAATGGCAATATAACTGCTCAGTTCCCCAAACGCACGCAGGTTGCACCTTTGTATCTGTATGCATATCCAAGTGCTGTCGTGACGCTGGGACTAAGTCGACCCGGCCTTCACTTGGTAGCGTGCAGAGACTCGGGGTTGATGAAGGATTGAATCTTCGAAGTTGGTAAAGTATATACAAGCAGGTTTAATGGCACTTTGAGAAAACTTATTTACATGATTATTTACATGAAAAAGAAGGGTACATCAGCAAAATGGCAAGCGTTAAGAGTTCATAGCGAGAAGCGACTGGATGAGCCGTTTACCCAGGGCTCAGAGCGTTTTTTTTGTGCTCTGCAATGTCCTTAAAACCCCCTATGTCCAGCCCCCCTCTGAAGATGCTGACCAACCAGTTCCAGGGCACGCCCCTCAGATATCGGCATCCAATCGAACACATCACTGCACTGATGGTCTGAGGCACTGACTGGTCCGGCATTGATTCGTTGGGCGTGATCACTAGTTGGCGGGAAAAGCTTGGGAACGGCGAGGAGAGGAGGTACATTTCTATTCTTCAGCAAAGAAACGATAGGCTGGTTCCGGCAAGTGGATTTCCTTCTCAGAAACCCAAGCACGTGCGCGCCACATACTGCTCCCAGCATTGTCCCTTTTCGACAGTTGCAAATCTTTCCTGCATTCCCGGGAAATCATTTAATGGCCGTATGCGTCATGCTCCTTTCTTGTCCTGCACGTCAGCGGACGTGTCACTCTGTCGTCTCCTTTGGACAGTAGGCATTCCTCACTGGACGATAGGGCTTCTCGACGGGAAGGGTGAACAATTGAACCAAAGCACTTCCGGCTATTTCCCGCAGGGGGACATTTCTTTGTGTTTTTCTAGATGTTCTCTTGACAGGGTCAATTTGGCATTTGCAGGGTGTCCACAAAGCAAAACAGGCTTACACAAAAGGATTCCTGGAAACAGGCTCACTTAGCGCCCTTGTACCAACAGCACATATCCACAGCACTTATCCATGCCCACAGGCGAACAATAGAGTGCGCAAGTGCGGATGATGCACGGTCGTAACAGTGCTCACAGGTCGGTTCGCATGAAGAGCATTAGTTTAAAGAAATATTTCGCAAGGCTTGGTGGAAGCGTTGCTTAACTGTAACCATGGCTTCAATTCAGTGTGAAGTTCTGCAAGGACAGCTGCACAAACAGTAAATCCGTGCTGGCGTATTCGTTAAGCTCTTTCAAAAAAATATAGGAATGCTCTAAGGATTCCAGAAAGCACGGTATAATTTCCTAATGCCACTAATCGTATTGCCACCTTTATTATGTTAGGATTTGTGTGATGTACCGAAGTATCGACGACACAGTACCGAGCATTTGTATAGAAACTCGATTTCGATCCTGTATCTTGTATCGGCATCGGAAATACAATTTTTCAGGATATCGAGAATCGGTATCGAAGATACTTTTTCGAAGTATCTTTCCCAGCGCTGACAGGTGGACTAGACCAAGACCGCCGGCATGCACTTACAGGTCGGAAAAAGTTATCACGCCTCATTGATTCCAAAGATGAATCCCACAAAAATGGAAACGCTGGTCAAACGAGTCTCAGAATTCTATTGTAGTGGTGATTTGCTCGCTAATTTTGATGCAATAGTAACCAAGTTTGCAAATCACTACACCTGTCTTTTTTCTGCCACTGCAAGTAATGCTGATGACGTTCATGTAGAGCGCCTTGTTTCTACTATGATTAGGCCGTTTCTGAGGATGAATGTAAGGCGATAAGTTCTCCATTAACCGTAACTGAAGTGGAAGACGCTATTGACCGTTTGCCGCTTTCCAAAACTCCGGGTCCTGATGTTATATCAGGTGAACAAGGCATTCAAATCTGTTCTCTCCCCTGTCCTACTCCAAATATTTTAGACTAGTATTGGTGTCGGGTTCCTGCCGCAGTCTTTTATCAAAAGTCACATTGTGTTAATACCATAAACTGATAATAAATAAAAACTCCGATTTGTGGACGGCTACAGGCCTATCACGCTTTCAAATGTTGATTATAAGGTTTTCGCTAAAATCCTGTCAAATCAGCCACACATTGAAATACCTACTTTGATTGGACCTCATCAAACATGTGGCTTGAGAGTCCGGTCAATACAGTCTATAATCTACATGTGGCGCGTATCGTTTTGCAATGCAGTGATGCTCACGAAAAACTGGAACTGCTGCAAATTGGCCTGACAAAGCGTTTGATCATGCGTCTCATTCATTCATTTTTTCTCTGTTAGATCGTGCCAATCTTGGTTCAATAGTTTCTGCTGGGATACGCCTTTCTTACAAAGAATGTTTCGCATGAATTTATTGCAAATGGCCGTCTATCACAACCTGTCCCCATCGAATCCTCTGTTAAACAAGGATGCCCACTGTCCCCGCTTTTGTTCGCTCTATGCTTGGAGTCGCTTTGCATAAGTGTCATAAACAGCAGAGCAGTTAGTGGTTTACGTATTATGGGTCACGAACTGAAGATCTTAACTTATGCAGATGACCTCACATTTTTCTGCGCTGACAAACTAAGCATTGATGAGGTTATTCGTTTTACAGAGGACTTCGGTTCAGTGCCAGGTGCTCGAATCAAAAGATCTAAGAGTCGCGGTCTCTGGTTTGGAATGTGGGGATCGATGCCTGCTGATCATGCTGGCGTGGCATGGACATCTAGGCCACCCAGATACATTGGAGTCTTGTTGAGTGCCTATAAGAATAGTGCGCTTTACTGGAAAGACCATGTACTGACTCTTCAGCGCTACGCAGAGACTTTTATCCCTCATTGTCTCTATTTTTGGCAGGGCAACCACCTGTTATCTGTTTCTTGCCACGAAAATTTATTATGTACTGCAAATAATTCAATGCATCACAGAAGTGACACGAACGGCTGGGTTTAAATGAGCTCTTTCCGCTATTTGTCGCTACAATATTTCCGCTATTTGTCGCCAGGTGACACTGCTGAGAGGAATCAAAGAAAGCAAGATCGGATTCAAGATAACGAGGGAAATTGTTTAAAGGGAGACAACGCAGTGAGCTACATTACATCAGTTATAACTTATAGCCGAGTCATTTAAAAGCGACGATAGGGTAATCTCTGCAAATCAGGAAGCAACACAAGGTAGCAGAATACAAAGCAGCTTAGAACTGACCAATCTAAACTGGGAAAAGGCAGAAAAAAATATTCCTAAAAACACATCTACAGGAATAGATAGAATTCCGATCAAGCTGATTAATGAACTTGGTCCAAAAAGTAAGGAAACGTTGTTAAAAGCTCTGCAAACAGTATAACGAATAAGCAAATTCCTGACAGCTGGCGGCAGAGTAAAATTAATTTGATTTATAAAGGGAAAGGAGAAAGGATGCACATAAAATCCTACAGGCCGATTACCATAACATCTGTTATGTACAGGTTGGCCATGGAGGCGGTGAAATTAAAGGTGCAATCATGGGTAGAAAGTAACAAGACACTCGGAGAACTTCAGAACGGCTTTAGAAATGGTAGGCGCTTAGATGATAGCCTGTTCGTGCTTACCCAATGCATCGAAATATCTAGAGTGGAAAAACGACCTTTGTATTTGGCCTTCTTGGACATAAACGGGGCGTACGACAACGTAAATAGGGAACTCCTGTGGAACATATTAAAAGAAGAAGGTATCGGTTATGAGATAATAGAGTTCCTACAGGAAATATACCGGGATAACACAGTAGAAATTACATGGGAAGGGACAAAGAGTACGGAAGATGTCAAAGTATGCAAAGGATTAAGACAAGGCTGTCCTCTATCACCGCTGCTGTTCATTCTTTATATGATAAACCAGGAACGGAGGATACAAGACAGTAACCTAGGTTTGAACCTGTCATATAGATTAGGTGGAAAGGCGGTAGAGCAGCGCCTCCCCGGTTTGATGTACGCAGACGATATTGTGCTGCTAGCTGAGAGTCTGGAAGAATTGCAAACTCTAGTTAAGTATTGCGGAGACGAAGGGGACGCTCTAGGCTTCAGTTTCAGCGCAGTTAAGTCGGGTCTGATGATTTTCAACGGCTCAACTGATCAGGGTCTTAAAATACAAGGCCATGAAATACCTAGAGTAGTAGAATACAAATATCTGGGGGTATGGGTAAACGAAGGATTGGCATACATTGTAAAGCATGAGCAATTACTTAAGGCCAAAGGGCGAAGGAATGCCGGGATAATGAAGCATAGGGCATTGTGGGGATACAACAGGTATGAGGTTTCGAGGGGTATTTGGAAAGGAATTATGGTACCCGGACTTACTTTCGGAAATGCGGTTTTGTGCCTAAAATCAGAGGTACAGTCGACATTAGAAATAAATCAGAGGGCCGTTGGACGATTAGCACTAGGTGCCCACGGCAAAACTACAAATGAGGCGGTACAGGGAGATATGGGCTGGGCATCTTTCGAAGTACGGGAAGCTCAGAGTAAAATATTATATGAGGAACGCCTGAGGAAAATTGGACAGTAACAGATGGGCAGCTAAAGTATTTAAATACCTGTACTTAAAAAGCGCTGACTCACAATGGAGGAAAATAACTAGGAAACTAACCAGTAAGTATGCTAGTAACAAGGACGGAGAAATAAAGAGCATTAAGGAACAGGTGAAAAACACAGACGGTAAAAATTGTATAAATTCGATGGAGAAGAAACAGAGTGTGGAATTATACCGAAAGTCGAAAATGCAGATCAGGAAGGAAGCTTTCTTTGATAACTCAAGAGGCAGTGCCCTACTTTTTGAAGCTAGATCAGGGTGCCTTATAACACGCAGCTACAAAAAGAAATTTAACAATGAAGATGACGCATGTGCTGTATGTGGTAACTCCAGTGAAACAATTGACCATATTATACTCGAATGTAATGGTATCCACCCGGAAGTTAGGCACAGTAACTGTTCCTGAAGCTCTGGAGTTTAGAGATACCAGTGGCCGGGTGAATAAACCGGCGGTGGAAACTAGCAAAAAACGACTGGAAGATTGGTGGCTTAAAAGCAGAGAAGTGACATAATATTAGTAATGTAGAAACAAAAACTTTAAGAAATAGAATGATGGTTTAGTTAACCAATCTAAATCAATAATTAAGATATAGGTAGAAAAATGAGCATGATAGCTACTGCTACCACGGCCGTTTCAAAGGGGACGCTCCTATATCCCATCCATCCATCCATCCATCCATCCATCCATCCATCCATCCATCCATCCATCCATCCATCCATCCATCCATCCATCCATCCATCCATCCATCCATCCATCCATCCATCCATCCATCCATTCCATCCATCCATCCATCCATCCATCCATCCATCCATCCATCCATCCACCCACCCATCCATCCGTCCGTCCGTCCGTCCGTCCGTCCGTCCGTCCAGCCAGCCAGCCAGCCAGCCAGCCAGCCAGCCAGCCAGCCATCCATCCATCCATCCATCCATCCATCCATCCATCCATCCATCCATCCATCCATCCATCCATCCATCCATCCATCCATCCATCCATCCATACCGTTGAGAGAACGGAATCACGCGCCAGAGCGTCATCTGCTTGAGTGCTCTTACAGGATATGGTTTGGCAATACGCTCCCGGGGCTGTCACCCTGAACCCAAAGGCGGTGGTCCTGGGTTCGATCCCCGGATCAGGACGAATTTTTCTTTAACTACGAAGTTTCTGAGAAAGCTGTATAGCTTTCCTTTATTGTCGTATGGCTGAGCTTAGGTGGATGCCAATAAGTAAAATTACTCCCTTATTACAATTCTACTCCACCTTGGGGGATTCTCCTAAATATTTGACCAATACCTGCTCTCTGTATGATTTCTTGCCGTGGTCGGGCGCGCTTTCTTGCGAGTGTGTGCGTGCGCCCGTAAGAGCGCTATACCTGTGGTTTTTCTTTCCATCCTGTCATTTCTGCAGCGAGTCGGTCGCGCCGCTGCAGGAATAGTACAGTGCAGTAGAAAATCTACTGGCAGAGCATTCTCCCGGGTGCGGGCGCATGCGAGCGCGCGACCAGCACCGCCCAAAGCAATCTACTGACACCCCCTTCAACGCGCTGTTTTTAGTGCGAATGCTCTATTTCACGAGGTCCAACCAGGCCTTCAGGATGTGTGTGACAGATATTGCGCCTTTCCTTTCCTGTAAACCAATTATTACTATATGTGTCCACAGAGAGCGTGACAGATACTATACGCCTTCCCTTTCCTGTAATCCAGTTACTAATGAAAATATTAGTAGGCTGTGTAAAATAATAAATAGTGATTATGGTAAATAATAAAAATACTAATAAAATAGTAATTTGTAATAATTATTGCAACAAAAGAATAAAATAAAAAACTGAAAATAACAATTTAACATCTTGCTGTGCGCCATGGTTGCCTGCATAGGCGCACCGCACCGCGCATGACCACGTCAGGATGGCGAGTGAGTCCGCTCCTTCTACTATCTCGGCCGAAAAAAGCGCGCCGTGTCCGGCGGGCTGAGTTGGAACAGGAGAGAAGAAGCCGTAAAGGTGAGCACTTTGCCTAACGTGTGTATATAATAGAGAGAAACCAAGTCGAAACTTAGAGCAAAAAAAAAAAATACCGACCAACAGCTAAACCGAATTAAACCGTGCTTGCGGACTCGGTTAAACCTTAGTTGAAACCCTGTTAATTTTTTGGACCGCTCCGTTTCTCGGCCTCCCCCATCAAGTCCATTACCAGTTCGCCCCCTCCCGCTACGAGCGTAACTGAAGGGGAGCTTGGCGCTACAGTCTGTAATTTGTTACCGTTGGTAAATATAAGAAATTTCACCTCCCTGGTATAACCATGTATAGAAAACCTACGTTTGGTTGTTGAACACTCGGTTAGGCAGATGGACACCGGAAATCTAAATCGACGAAATCCGGAACACTAAACTGGCAGGGATTATATCTGTTTTATTTATAAAATTGACCTATGGACGATATAAAGACTTTTTATAGACACTATAACCAACCTTTAGACCCTGACTTTTGTCTATAGGCAATCTATAGCTCATCTATAGACAGAAGTCTGAAGCACTCGACATGACTTTTGTGCCTATAGACGATTAATAGACTATTTATAGACAAAAGTCTGTATCTAAGATATTTCTATTGGCTATAGACAGTCCGTAGACTGTCTATAGCCAAAAGGAAATAAAGTCCTTATATATTTTTGGCTATAGAATGTATATCCAAAGATTAATGTCTAAAGCGGCATTAATTTTCTTCTGTCTATAGACTGTGTATAGCTAAAAGTCAATAACGGCCCTAATTTTCTTCTGGCTATAGAAAATATATAGACTATCTATAGATTAATGTTTAGAGCGACATAAATTTCTTTTTGTCTATATACTACCTATAGACTAAAGTCTATAATGGCCTTCATTTTCTTTTGTCTATAGACTGTCAGTAGACTAATGTCTATAACGGTCTTAATTTTCTATTGGCTATAGACAGTCTGTAGACTATCTGTAGATTACTGTTTAAAATGTCTCTCATTTCCTTTTGTCTATAGACTGAACTGCTTCAGACTGAACTCTGATGCCCTTAATTTTCTTCTAGTCATACACAATCCATAGAGTATCGATAGCTTGTTGTCTAAAGCGTCTAGGAGTCCGTACTTGAAGTGCGCGAATGTGCACAAGTTGAGCACTGACCACTGCATGCAGAAAGGAACTCTGCAGCGAGAGACCGTAGCTGTAGCTTGAGGCTTCTCCATGCTTCTGTTTTTCGGGGGTTTTTTTTTTGTTCAGCTATAAAGTAATGTCCGATAGTGTATTGTTTTATAGGGACCTCTTAAAGGCTATTTTGGTTATATCACTGCAGGTATCGAAAGCACAAGTAAGCAATATTTAATCGGAACACTTAAAGCGAAGAAAGTTAGTCATACCTAAAGCTAAGGTTCTCACAATCTCCACTGTATACAACAAAAGAAAGTCTTCTTAGAGCAAATCACTGAAAACATTACCATCTTTAGGTAATGAAAACAATCTTTAGGTCGCTATGACCAAATGTTTAAAGACGTTTTGTATCAGCCAATCAACATTTCGCCTAAAAATTCCGAAAAGGAAATCAAGTATGAGAATTTAGGAAAGTGACCCTCTCTAAAACACACTTAGAAAAAATAGGAAGACACTTAAGCACAGCCGTTAAGGCAAGACGGGGCAGCGTTTCACACGCAGGGACGGTTTTTTCGTGGCTCATTATTTTAAATCGTTTTATTTTTTATAGACAATATACTTAGCATCAACAAGCATTGCGTTTTTATTGCTGAGTACTTTCACACCTCTGAATGCATATTTTTCATTTTATTTCAACTATCCTAATTCATTTTTTGATCAATTATGCACTCCCAAGTTTTTTATTGAACATGGTGAAGCATTCGCTTTTCATTCTGGGCAATTTGATTTCAGCTCCCTGTTACCAAGTTTTCCTGTTTCTATTATTTTAAATATTTGATAAATTACATATTCTGAATTTTCGTAATTAGCTTAATCGAGCACTGGCTTTTCAGTCTGAGCATTTTGACACATTTGAATCTCATATTTTATGTTTTGTATTTATTTTTCAAAATGTATAATGGGATTTAATTAACTTTGTATCTTTTTGTATTACCACACTTGTGCTATATATATTTTTGTCTTATATTCCACTCCCTTCTACTGCCTCCACGGGCCCTAAAGGTATTGAAATAAATAAATAACTTGTCATTGCCTGTCACTCATCAATCAATCACTAGAACCACAAATTAATGATACAATTTTTTCATGCAGCCCCCGATTATTCTAGACACGCGACTACATCACCGACTACAACGGCGACTGCTTTCGCTACGGACAGAAAAATAATGTGACAGTGCACCATACTCATCAGTTGGGGAAAGGCAATGGGTATGCGGAAAATGGTCAGGTTTTGGTTTTGGTTTTGTTAAAAATGAAAGCTTTTGTAATCTTAGTTAGCCATTTCGGCATTAAAACAAATTTATCACTGTGTTCTAGGATACGCGAATAAACTTCAGTCGACCAAATGTGTGAATGGTAGAGAAATGCCTTTCAAATCTGTTTTTATTTTCGCGGTTTATTGCGACCGAGCAGACACAGCGGGAATTCATTCGAGCAGCAGCCCATTTCGAATGGCCGGCCGGCTCACAAGGCATAACAAGGCGTGCGCCGCGTGGGTTACGTCGGTGTTTTCTTCGTGTATTATGCATGTATTATGTTTCAAACGGATTCAAAGTTCAGCGCCCACTTATGGTAAGTTTATATAGTGTTCTGCAACCTTATCGAACCCCCGTTTGAAACATTCTCCCACCTCAACCGGAGGCTAATTTGGGCTGAAACTGCGCAGAAAGCTTGCGCATTGTTGTCCCCTTCTTTACGAGGTAAGTTTGACCGTGGTGCATACTTGGTTTGGCCGCGCATGATGAAAAACCAGAACCGACTGCGACGAGACTGGGGAGCAAAAGACGCAAACGTAAATTTTCCGCCGAAGGGCAGCAGTAGCGCCATCTAGCACCATTACAGGAACGTGCCATGCTTGCCTCGGCACTTTTGAACAGCAGCGCTTCCCTTCAGCGACGCCAGATGACGCCACAGCTGCCTTTTGCTAGAAACTCTGCGCTGGCGTTTTTTGCTCCTTGCTTAAAAACTTGCAGGCAATGTTCATGGGTGCCATATAAATGAAATAAGACTAGAAAAGTAGTCAGACATTGCACAAGAGAGAGTAGATATCTAAACGTGGCATATGTCTATAGACAAAAATCTATTACATTCATAGACATTTGTCCATAGACGACCTATAGACATGAGTCTACTAAAAGTAAAGGGCCATAAATCTATAGGTCGTCTATAGACGATCTATAGATTGATGTTTATTAACACATAATAGACATTAGTCTATAGATAATATATAGACAAATGTCTACTGGTAGTCCACAAAACCATGTCTATAGACTCTATGTTGTCTATAGACAGTCTATAGATCGAAATCTAAAAGAAGTGTAAGATCATAGGTCTATAGATTGTTTAGAGGCCAGTCTAAAGGGCTGGTCTATAGACCTTATTGCCAGAAGTCTATAGACTGTCTATGAACTGTCCAAAGCAATTTTTGTAAGGAGCGCCGTGGTTAAGCCTTTATCACTGACACTAGCTCAGGCAAAACGCTCACACATGGATGCACGATTTAGTTTACAATTTAGAGAGAAATTTGAATCTTGGCGTCAGTAGAATTCGGCCGCTAATGAAAGATATAATCTGAGTGAGTGAGTGAGACTTTATTTACACCGACATAGACCTCGGGGCAGGGGCTCAGCCAGGGGGAGGGTCTCCTTGCCGGCTCTCCTGCGCCGTGGCCGTAGAGAAGGTCTTGGCCGGAGTAAGCCTTCTCCGCCAGGCGTAGGACTATTAAGATATGATAGATACATTTTAATCTGCGCGCCCCTTCCTACTTTGTCGCGTGCGCTGGTGCACTGCGTGGCAGCAAGGAATCGGACGTTGATATGCCTTTTTGCGTTCTGGTCGTCACCTCCCGCCTGAACAGCTGGTAAGTGTGACGGCAGCTTGTCGCAAGCATTAATCAGCCTTATATTTTATGTCATATATATAGTGGTGCCTTCGAGGCGCCTCATTCATTTGTTCACCAAAAAGAAAGCGCTGAATCTACTGTTAGCTATGACAGCGTTTTGTGAACAAAGGCAAGCACTGCCCACCAAATCCCAGTCGTACCGACCGGCACCTAGGAAGGGCCATATAAGCACAGGACAGCCGCGCACGCTACCACATCGCGGAGCTGCTCGCGGGATAGAACCGCTCCGGAGAAGGAACGGCATCGGCCCGTGAACCCTTGAGCCTGGTGGTACACGAGGCATTCGGTCGTGCGCAGGAATCGCCGACATATGCTCAGCTGAGCGGCGCAATCATCATTATGCTGGCCTCACGTGCACGTGGCCATTTCGAGCAACAGTCTCGTAGCCGTCATCGCGAGCAGGATTTTATCCTCGCAGATATTGCCACGTAAGAGTTCTTGAGAGAACTACCGCCGGACGGTGTCAACCATGGCTGTTCGCTTCCCCTGAAACATATTCAGGTTTTTGGATTTCGACGAGACCACCTAACGAACGATGGGCTGTCTAGTTTCCTGTTGCTGCAAGCCCACGGAGGCAGAAGACGACGAGCGTCTTCCATTGACATCTCAAGCAGATTCCACTCAGGGGTACCAGTCGGGAGAATCGAGCATACCCGATTTTAGCCTACCGGAGCCGCAACCAGGTGCGTCGCGACTCATTCCGTTAGAATCTCAAGCAGAGTCTGCTTTAAGGTGCCACTCTGTAGCAAGGAACATACCAGAGTTTAATCAGTCAGAGTTCCAACCAAATGCATCGCAACATCAAGCCTTGCCGATTCCGCGACGACGCACTGCTCGGCGAAAGAAGAAGGTCACTTTTTGCGACGACACCAACGGCGACGTCAAGTCAAGCATCCTTGGGCCCCGTTGTGCAGGTAGCGGTAAACCGAGGACTGGAGACGGCGATCGCGTCAACAGCAGCAGCGACAGCGGTTTTCGCCTGGCTTAAGTGCAAGCAGGTACCATGCCCAGCCCAGAGGGAAGCGATCCGCGACATCAAGGACAGTGGCTGAAGTGTCGCGGTAGGGTTCATCACCGACGACGTTGCTGATAAGCTGGCGCAACGAACTACTAATAGTGACAGAGTTGCAACTTTTCTTGAAATCTTCGCGCAGGCTTTCAATTTTCAAAGCTTGTCTGCTTGCAAAGGTCGCAACTTTTCAATCTCGTGCGGCCAGCCAGACGTATGTTGCATGAATAGGGCCTATTTTTTTTTCAGAAGTTTACAACATTCTAAATACATTACACTTATTTGAAAGCCACAAGCGGTGCAGCCGATCCTTGTTTTCTCATCCTGCATGCATCGCTTTGCCTGCTCAGTACTGGTGATAAACCATACGTTTCCTTTTTTTTTTTCAGATCTGCCCCTTAAAGGGGAGAAGACTAATTGTCACTGCTTCACAGGCGCAAAATGGGTTCTCGGCCAAACGACATGCAAAGGCGACTCATTTTCTCCCATTCTAAAACTTAACTCCCCTCCTGCACGTTTCATTGACTGTCGGGAAATAAACTTTGGTTTAAAGTTCATTCCTATTTTGCGACTCCTCAGTTCTCTTTTCTGTCCACGGGGATCTACAGCGTTTCACTGATGATGTCCCAAAGGCAAGTCGCAGGTGAGTACATGGCTGCATTCTAAATTCCACATGATAGCACGTGGCTGCATTCTGAACTATGCATGCGTGCGTGGCGGCACTCGGTTCAGTCACGGTGGTCATGCTGTTAGGAAAGCCAGTGTGTTGGGCGCGCCGCCCAGCGCATTGATGCCTATCCACTTTTAAAAAATGAGGGCGCTCAAGCTCCGCCGTAGAGTAGACGCGGTAACCTCTAACGCCGTCCGCATTTCATTCCGCGAAATTTTGGCAGTGAGAGACTGGCACAGAGTTTTACAAAGTGTCAATCGCCTTTAAAAAATCTGGTTTGGTTTATATAAAAAAGGAAATCCCCAATAACCGTCACTCTATTCTTCGTGGACATCTTAACCGCACCGTAAGAGAAAGGAGGATGGCGGGTTTGAAAGAAGAGGTGCCGTATAGTGGAGGGCTTCGGAATACTTTCAACAGCTGATGGTGGTGGTGACTATGGGATATTTTGAGGAAGGGGTACTGGTCGCGTCTTATGTTGGCCATCTTAGTGGCATCACTCTTGGCGACCGGGGGGAGGGGGAGGGGTATTTCGGGGAGCGGAAGGGGGAGGGGGCAGTTAAATGTCGCCGCCTTCTGACGCATGTGGCACTATAGGCCTATGCACGCCTGCAGGGTAAAACTCGGGCCGGATTCCTCACGGACGTCTGCTTTTTTCCTCCATCGAAACGCGGTCGGATCCGTGCCCAGAAAACATTTAACTGCATGGTTTGGTTTTAAGGCGAGAACCTTATATGCCTCATAGAATACAGAACACGTCGCCGGAAGTAGTAGTACCGAAAGTCACGTTACGGGACATGTCGTCATGAGTATATAAAACATCAATTGCGGTATTTTGGTATAAAGTTGGAAGAGGGTTAGATGAGAGTTTTTTTCTTTGTGCAAAGTAGTACGTCATAACGAGGTCTCAAAAATTAGAGGAGTTCAACGCTGCTGAACCGAGCACGAAACGAAAGCTTTGGCTTCGGGCGCCGAGCGTTACACCGAACACAACCAGCGTTCCGCTGAACGCATCAAAGTTCACCAACGTTCTAGTCAAAATTCACTTTTATGCCGCTGCTGAGGCCAACGGACTCCTGGACAGAGGACTGCCGACTACTGCTCTTTCCTAACCCACTACCCCTAACCTCAGTTTCCCCCAATTAAGTTTATCAATCAATCAAAATGCCGTGAGCATGCGGTGCTCCACTCGGTTAACTCTCCGCGGCGGCGCGCGCATGCGCAGTGTGGAAACTACCCCAGCAGATGCGCGCCGGCGCGTGCATCTGCTGGGGTGCCGTTACCCTCCTCCTTCTCCTCTGTAACGAGCGCAGCCAACGGCCGAACCACGATGTGGGCCGAACACGCGGCGCACCTGCGGCGAAAGCCGGTCTTGGTGGTGGTGGTGACAAACGTTTATTGGTCAAAAAGGCGTGGGTCCCTAGTATGGGACCCCAGTGGCGTCGGCCGCTGCCCGGGCGCGCTCGACCAAGGCCTTTTGGGCCTGCAGGTCATAGCAGCCGAGCAGGGTCGCCTCCCAGTCCTCCCGAGTGGGGTTGGGGTGAGGAGGAATAGCTGGGTTGGATGGGCAAGCCCACACCATGTGGTAGATGTCCGAAGACTTCTCCGCACAGTGCGGACAACTGCCCGTGAAGGAGGGATTAAAATGTTTTAGTGCTGCCGGGCACAGCAGAGTGTTGGTATAAAGACGGAGTAGAAGCCGCTCCTCCGTCTTAGATAGACCTTTACTCGGGCGAGGGTAAAGGCTATGACAAGATTGATAATAAAGAACAATGTCTTTAAAAGAATACGCGGGTTCGAATTCGAGATCCTGATCTAGGGGGTCGAGATGGGAAGCCCGGAAAGAGAGCGCGCGGGCGGCGGCGTCGGCTGCCTCATTCCCCTCGAGACCCATAAGAGCAGGAGCCCATACTATTTTCCGGTAAGCGGGGTCCCCGGTGTAGGTGCAATTTTGAAGTAGTCGGTAGGCTAAGTATGGAGCCCAGCCTTGCTCGACGTTCCGACAGGCCCCTCGCGAGTCGGAAATAATTGTTTTAGAATCAGTGTGGGTAGCTGCCAGAGCAATGGCGACCTCCTCCGCGTGGGTTATGTTACGGGCGCGAAATGTAAGCCCGTTAACAGTTTTAGACTGGTGGCCCACTGCGGCCGTGTACCATCCCCCATGGTGGGGGCCGGAGGCGTCCACGTAGTAAATGCCGGGTTTCGACCCATAATGGCGGCCCAGGGCTTCCGCCCGCGCCAGGCGCCGGCCATTGTGGTCTTCACGTGTCATGTTTTTAGGAAGAGGACGTACGTGGAGGGCGCATCTCCACTCGAAAGGGAGGCATACACGTTCTTCCATAAGGGTGGTATGTTGGATGTGTAGCCGGGCAAGGAGGCGGCGACCCGACAGTGTCTTAGAAAGACGAGTGTATTGGTTGGTTAAGTGAGCCTCTCGGATCTCCCGGAACGTATTCACCATGCCTAGGCCCAGTAGACGCTGGTTGGAGGTGTTCACGGGGAGATCGAGGGCTCTCTTAAAAATTTTGCGCAGGACGACTTCGAGTGCATCCTCGTCTTGTGTCTTTGCACCGCAACCCCCCACGTTTGTTAGAAACCCGGCGGACCATGCGGCCCACCTGGTCCCTCTCCTTACGGAGTTTCGCCAAGGTAGTGTCCGACTGTCTATGTTGATGAATGAAAAGCCCCAGTACCCGGACTTCTGTGCGTTCAGGAATTGATCATGTCTCTAAAAAGAGCTCAATTTTGGCCGTACACTTTGGTGAGGGGCGTATGTGTACAAATTCAGATTTTTAAGGGGAGCATTGAAGGCCGCAGCGGCGAGCATAACGGTCCACTATGGTTGCCGCTTGCTGCAGGTTGGCCCCAATATCTCCAGGAGAACCTTGCGTGGCCCACAGGGTGATGTCATCGGCATACAGCGCATGCTGCACACCAGCGACAGCACCCAACTGGGCCGGCAGGTGCATCATAGCCAGATTGAATAAGAGAGGAGACAGCACTGCACCCTGTGGTGTTCCTCTGGTTCCAAGTTGGAACGGGCCATGTTCGGTGTCCTGGATTTTAATGTAGGATTGGCGATCTGTCAAAAATTGCCGAATGTATCTGAACGCGTTGCGTCCGCAACCGGTTAGTGAAAGATGAGTGAGTATTACCTCATGCGTAACATTGTCGAAGGCTCCTTTCAAGTCTAAGGCGAGTATGACCCTGTCGTTGTGAGGGCATTCGACCGGGTCAAGAACGTCCCGATTAATTTGTAGCAAAACATCCTGTGCGGACCTGTACGGGCGAAATCCGAACATGGAGTCTGCGAAGATTTGTTGATTTTCCATGAACTCGGACAACCTGTCACGCACCATCGTCTCCATTAGTTTGCCCGCACACGAGGTTAGAGAGATGGGGCGAAGGTTGTCCGTTTTGATAGCCTTGCCAGCTTTTGGAATGAAAGTGACCAGAGCAGTCTTCCAATTGATGGGGAGTGGCACGTCCCCAAGCCAAACTGAATTGATGTAATCCAATAAGGACTGGTAGGCCGGGTCGGGTACGTTAGCTAGTAATTTGACTGTAATTTTGTCCCGACCCGGGGCTGTGCCACGTTTCATTTTCGCCAGGGCTGCCCGCAGATCGTGGAGCTGGAACGGCTGATCCAGCTCAGCGTTCTCCGAACCTGCATAAGAGTGCGCCGGTCCGCGGGGGTCCTGGGTAGTGCACAAGTATTGGTCCCGCAACTTGTGCGCTAGCTGAGTTGTGTTGCCCTGAAAGCTGTGTATGGCACGTTGTAGATGTTTCTGAGTTTCTGTGTGTGTCTGCGTTGGGTCGATAAGAGCGCGGAAGAGCCGCCAGGTGTTCCTGCTGGACATCTCCCGCGCCGCCGTGTTGCAACGATCCACCCAGTTGGCGTCTGCGAGCGGGGCCGCATACTCGGCCGCCTGCTGGGTGAGCTCGGAAATTCGAGCCTTAAGTTTACGGTTAGGCTTTTGTCGGCGCCACCGGCGGACAAGGCAATGCCGCGCTTCCCAGAGGTGGAGGAGGTGGTTATCCACGTCTGATACCGCTTCGGAAAGCTGAATTTTAGTTTCGGTAGAGCGAAGGCTGGTGCAAATCTAGGCAAAATTACAACACAGCAACATCTATACTCGGAAGCCGGTCTTGGCGCACGCGCACTGCCGCTCTCTTTCAGGCACCGCGAAATGCGCAAAGTGTATAGTGTAGTGTAGCTTTTGCCACAAAAAGTGTGGGGGGGTTTTACGATTGGCTTGAACCTAGTGATAGAGCGAAATCTGTGAATGTTGCAGCAGCAATCAAATAACACACGCGGTCGCCGCCACGGAGGAAGCAGGAGGGGGGTGGGGGTGGGAGAAGGAGCGCGAGCTGCCCCAGCTGCGAAGCTGCTTACAGGGACGACATCAACGCCGACGCCAACGGCGACGACAACGCGAAACGCAGGAACGGGCGCCAAAGAGCTGCGCTCTAAAAGTGGGTGGTTAAGCGGTGGAATCAAACATGACTCTGACACTTCGGTCGCGCTTCAAACACCCTATGTATTATGTCACTTTCATTCGAGTGGGTTTAGTTAGCGATAAGGTAAGCCAGGGCACACCAAGTGCCTGTACGGATCCTTTAACGCTGTCAAGTCATTTGTCCCCCGAGTTTTTTCCCTGTTGTGTATCCTTGTCCTCACGGCGCGAATGACGCTCTCGTCTTAAAAGGATACCTAGCTGGGTCAGACCTGGCAGGAGGCAAAATGGAGAAAGGAAAATCTCCGTTTTCCTCTTGAAGGGCAGAGAGGAAAGACTCGGATATAACAAAATACTTCCGTCCATTAAACTGATATGTCTTCAATTTATGGAGAAAGCGTATACGGCGCACATGCAAATAAAGGCATTTCATAATCACAGCTTTAGTGTTCTCCATATGTTCATCGCACAGTGTATATGCACCATATGTGCATTGCTAACGTGTACCTCGTCGCATAAATTGTAACCATCGCCTCTGCATTTCTTTTTCATTATTATGTTTCATCTTTTCAGAAGCGCATCTGCAACCGTGCTTAAAACCAGCCTGTTTTGGCTTCCGAATTTGTCCACCAAAGCTCCCCTGCACTTCATGACTACGATTCTTTGAGGACGCATTCGGAGCCCACTATGACAACTGCGAGATTGGCCGTTTTATTGAAGTGACACTACTAGCCGCATTCCGACATTTCCCTGATATACGTGCGAATCCTATTTGACCTTATATATATATATATATATATATATATATATATATATATATATATATATATATATATATATATATATATATATATATATAAGCAGATAAATGAAGGGGAAATGAGGGTGTTCGTTATATTACATGAAGGAAAGAAGCCGACAATCGGCGAGGCCAAGGAAAGCATTGGGGATTGTACTGTCTTTTTTTTTTTTTTTAATTTTTACTTGATAATCACATAAATTAGTAATGTAATGTGTTTAGGGGAAAGGTAATTAAACACAAAGTAGAAGAAAAAACAACGTGCCGATGGTCGGAACCGAACCCACGACCTCCGAATATCGCGTCCGGTGCTCTTCCAACTGAGCTACATCGGCCGCTGTCCCCCCTGCTACTTTCTTGGGTATTAATGTTGTCTGTATACGAACCTTGAGAGTGTTCACCAGCGCCACCCTCAAGTATAGCGGTGGACGTGGAACGTCCTGTGTTACCGCCAGCGAGAGCGAGGGCGAAAGCTGTGCTAGAACCCTCTTACGCTATCTATGGCTTCAAGACTGCCAGAACCGAGACCCCCGTAAGCTCGTATACAGACAACATTAATACCCAAAAAAGTAGCATGGGGGACAGCGGCCGATGTAGCTCAGTTGGAAGAGCACTGGACGCGATATTCGGAAGTCGTGGATTTGGTTCCCATCATCGGCACGTTGTTTTTTCTTCTACTTTGTGTTTAATCATCTTTCCTCTAAACAGATTGCATTACTAATTTATGTGATTCTAGAAGCAAAAATTAAAAACAAAAAAGACAAAGTACAATCCCCAATGCTTTCCTTGGCCTCGCCGACTGTTGGCTTCTTTCCTTCATGTATTATAACGAGCACCCTCATTTCCTCTTCATTTATCTGCCTATATATATATATATATATATATATATATATATATATATATATATATATATATATATATATATATATATATATATATATATATATATATCGTCTACATCTCATTTGACAAAGTTGTCTTAAAGACCGGAATTGATGGTAACAGTCCCTAATTTTCCATGGCTGGTCTAGGGTGGCAAGGCTGGTCATTGGCTCCGACGCCGTTCAAGGTTGTCATACATTAGAGATATAAGAATAAACAAGGACAGAGTTCTTATGTCTCTCTTCAATCACTACATGAAGTTGCCATGCACCCGGCAATCCAATAATAGATGAGCCGCAGCCTCGTTTTCATGACGATACACACACGCTGTGAGCTGTCTGTGCGGCCAATTCTATGGAGAAAGTTCTTCGTGTAAGCCGTTTTTAAACGCAAGCAGTGAAGGGGCGTTTCTAAACTTCTGCTGATAGGTATCGGAATGTTAAACCGTAACAATGGATCGATGAAATGTAGATCAGAATTTTTACGGTTTGGCTCAAACCAAGTCTATTCGTTCATCTCATTACGCATGGACTTCAAAAAGCGGCGCTGTGAGCCTCTCGAGAACGGAAGGCATTGGAGTGTGCTAGCCTAGCCGCCTCTGTGTTTCCAGGAATACGGCAATGCCCGGGCATCCATTGGAAGACTATAATATGCTACTTTTTAGCAACCGTGGAAAATTATTTAAGATCTTCGTATTCCAGTCTAGCCTTCCATGGTATGAAATTAGCAGTGTCAAGAGATTTCAGTGCGGACTGAGAGTCACTAAAGATTACCCAGATTTACGCGGGTCACACAACGATGCGATGAACTGGAAAGCCAAATAAATAGGGTAAGGCAGGTGTTAATTCTGTCGCGTGAGCTAGTTTCCATGACTGTCACTCATTCAGGTGCGGAATCACAAATGCGCAGACGCTGATTAATTTTGAAGACTCGACCCGTCAGTATACACATGAATGTAACCGGGATACCACATGTGCATCTGGTAAAGTGCTAACTGCTGAGCCACAAATACCATCGTGTCACGCTTCCTAATTATGCCTTCGACAGACAACTGTACTGTAACTAAACGCCATGGGGGATGTTCTGTCTCTCCTTTCCGAAAGTAATTACTTGGAAGAAACTGGCGTTGTTGCTAAATCATTTGATGCATATGACTTCCATCTCGTTAATGAAGCGTGGAAACTAATATATGCATTTTGTGGTGGGTTATCCGACGGAAGATATGCTTGCAGGTGTCTGTTGTCCGTAACACTTCTAACGGAGGCTGCCTTGCCTCAGCAATTACCAGAGCGCTGGAAGTTGCTTAAGGAACTCCCAAGCACATACGGAGACCACTAGAATTATTTTGCAAGCATTTCTGTGAGGTTCGCGACAGAACGTGCAATAATCGGCGAGGAGTACGTAATTTTTCGATATATGAGTTCACTGCAAACTCTGAGCAGAAATGACGAAGAACTGCCTCAAGACGTATACCTGCAAGCCTACGAAGCACGTTGACAACAGTGTTCACTTGGTCCTTGATAGATTTTATATGAGGAGCCCAAGAGAGTTGGCTCTCAAGAACAACACCAAGAAAGGGGTGCTGCTTAACAGGCGTTAAAGGTTGACCGATGACACAGAGTCAGAAATCCTTTAGATTCTTTCGAGTAAAAGGCAAATCAGCCTTTTTTTTTTCTTTTCTTTTTTTTTTTTTTTTTTTTTGCGTGAGAGAGCATCATTCACCTCTCTTAAAAAGCAGTATATGGCATCTAGGCTTGCTTGCAAGGTAAACTGGATGAAGTCTTCCGTTTTGCCACAAATCCAAATGCGGACATCGTCGGCACATAGGAAGGAAGAGTCCGTGTCAAATCCGCCGTCACACAGTTAAAAAGAAAAGAGCTTAGCGCGCTGCTCCGCGGCACTCCTTGCATAAGGCTAGGCTATGTTGGGCGCTTCTTCCGCGTCTGCGTGAATATTTCCTGCCATCTGAAAAGTGGGAAATCCAACGCAGCGATCTTCAACTCACACCGTGATCTGGCAAACTTGAGAGGGCATGAATGTGATTTACAGTACCAAATGCACGCTTGATGTCCGAACATACTGCGATGGTAATATTGCCCTTTCTCTACACATGTTACTATAGGTTCACAACTGCATCCATAGTGCACATACGTCGACGAAATTCAGTCATGAACTCAGAAAACACTCCTGTTTCATTACATCACCGCTGAAGCCTGGCATTAATCATATTATCCATCACTTTGCATAAAAAGCTCGCTGGCCAAAACGAGTCGAGAAACAAAGGGGATTTATAGGGCTTTAAAATATGAATGATACGCGCAATCTTCCATGACTGGGGAATGAACTCATTAACATATCCCCAAAAGTACTGCAGTGCCCTTGGGCCCAAGATTTTGAAGCATTCCGTAAGACTTGGCATCAGGCACAGCGGCACTCTTTTTACGGCACGACACAAGAACACTTTTAAGCTCACCGATTTTTAATACAGAATCCAAATAGACATGTTGCACATTTAAGCATGCACTAATTTTTCGTTGCGCATACGTAGCTGAGTAATGAAACGCCAGGACGAGAAATAAGCTGACAAAACTCATCAGTCAGGTCCGTTTCTGCAGTTTTCCGTGCCATTGCAATATCTCTAAAAGGGTTATTCTGAGTAACGGGCCATGCTTAAGGAGTGAACCATCTTTCATATTGTCACGTAGTGGTGACAAGGCCATAGACACCAAAAGAAGACACACGCATGATGGTACTGAAACTAACTCTTTATTGGGCTGACTTGCGCCCGCAAAAGAACTAAGCAACTCGGCAGCGGCGATAGCAACAAACGTGCTCGTCGATCGTCGAACAAAGAATGCCCGTGGCACTTGTCAACGCCCAATTTAAAGGCTGCACAGAACAATCTAGCTAACGTCGCAACTGCTACAAGCACAAGCTGGAACATTGTAGAAAGACACACGAGTGGCCGGAATCTTCGAGACAGATCTCGGTGCATCTTGCGCTACAACGAAACTGATAAAAGTGCGTCTCGCGACATCGAGCATTAACAAACAAAGATTATGGAACTGATACGCGGTCCAGAATCAGAGTGATAAGCCTGTAAGCCGGCGACTGTTGAAAAACAACAAATACAGTTTTGAAGTTCTTCGCAGACTAATGAAACGCCAGGATGAGAAATAAGCTGACAAAACTCATCAGCCAGGTCCGTTTCTGCAGTTTTCCGCCACATTGCAATAGCTCTAAAAGGTTTATTCTGAGCAACGAGTTTTGAAGGTTTCACGGCAATATCCTCGGTGCTGGAGAGTGTGGGGTCAATGTGCGGGAAGTACTCCTTTTTCGCCGATGATATTTCGAATCGCGCTCTAAGATGAAGTTGATTTACAACGCTTCAATATGCTTTCCTCCGGCCGCTATAAAATGAATTGGCGCTAGCGTCTTAAATGGGGAACAATGGACTTCTATGGCAATTGAATGCATATTGCAACCGCGCGAAGCGACAGGGACGAAGAGAAGAGCGTGCTTTCTTCTCTTCGTCCCTGTCACTTCGCGCGGTTGCAATATTGTCACGTAGTGGTGACAAGGCCGTACACGCCAAAAGAAGACACAGGCGTGATGGTACTGAAATAACTTTATTTGGGCTGACTTCCGGCCGCAGAAGAACTAAGCAACTCGGCGGCGGCGATAGCAACAAACGCGCTCGTCGGCCGTCGAACAAAGAATGCTCGTCACAGTCGTCAACGCTCAATTTTAGGGCTGCACAGAACAATCTAGATACCGTCGCAAACAGCTACCACCACGGACTGGAACATTGTGGAAAGACACACGAGTGGCCGGAATCTTCAAAATAGATCTCGGTGCATCTAGCGCTACAACGCTACAACTGATAAAGGTGTGACTCGCGACATCGAGCATTAACAAACAAAGATTACGGAACTGATACGCGGTCCAGAATCAGAGTGATAAGCCTGTATGCCGGCGGCTGTTGAAAAACAACAAATACAATTTTGAAGGTTTCGCGGCATTACTCCCCCCTTAAAAAAAACATCGCCTCGATGTTCCAAAACAAAGCAACTTAAACATACACACTGCGAAGTTTAAACACCACAGATTCTTTAACGCGCGTAATAAGGCTTCAGTCGTACAACATGTACAATTTCTGGGCGTGCGCGTCGCCGTTGTGATGCTGACGTTCCGTCGGGAATGACTTCATAGTCCAGTGGTCCGACGCGGCGAATGATTTTGTACGGCCCGAAGTATCGACGCAACAACTTTTCACTAAGTCCGCGACGGCGAATTGGTGTCCAAACCCACACTTGGTCTCCTGGATTGTACTCTGCGTGGCGTCGTCGTAAGTTGTATCGTCGGCCGTCGGTGCGCTGTTGGTCTTTAATATGCAGCCATGCGAGTCGTCGGGCTTCCTCTGCACGCTGCAGGTAGGCGGCGACGTCAAGGTTGTCCTCGTAGGTTACGTGCGGTAGCATTGCGTCGAGCGTCGTCGTGGGCTCCCTACCGTACACAAGCTTGAACGGGGTCGCTCTGGTCGTCTCCTGGACTGCCGTGTTATACGCGAAGATCACGTAAGGCAAGATGGCGTCCCAGGTCTTGTGTTCAGCGTCGACGTGCATAGCGATCATGTCCGCGATTGTTTTGTTCAGGCGCTCCGTAAGGCCATCATGGTCTGGGGATGGTACGCAGTTGTTCGTCGATGGCTTCTGTGACTGTATTCCAGGATGGCTTGCGTCAACTCTGCCGTAAACGCCGTTCCCCTGTCCGTGATGAGCACGTCTGGGGCGCCATGTCGCAAGAGAATTTGTTCGACAAAACATTTGGCGACTTCTGCCGCGGTACCATTTGGTAGTGCTCTTGCTTCGGCGTAACGGGTAAGGTAGCCAGTGGCCACGATGATCCACTTGTTACCCATAGACGAAGATAGAAATGGGCCGAGGAGATCCATCCCAATTTGTTGAAAGGGCAGGATTGGGGGCGGAATCGGGTTTAGTAGTCCTGCTGGTCTGATCGGCGGCGTCTTGCGTCGTTGGCACTCCACGACACGTCTTCACGTAGTGGGCAACTTCGGCAGGCAGTCGCGGCCAGTAATACTTCTCCTGGATTCGGCGCAACGTGCGCGCAAATCCGAGATGGCCTGCTGTGGGCTCATCGTGCAACGCCGGCAGAATTTCCTGCCGGAGGTTTTTAGGCACTACAAGAAGCTGCGCGGTCTTGTTGGTTGCGAAGTTCTTCTTCACTAGGAGGCCATTTCTTAACGCGAACGAATGTGGCCTGAACACACCAGGAGGGGAAGTGGTCTTTCCTTCTAAGTATTCGGCTAGCGCTTTCAGCTCAGGGTCTGATCGCTGTTGCTCTGCGAAACTGCTGGCGCTTACAGGTCCCAAAAAGGCGTCGTCGTCATCGTCCTTCGGGGGAGCGTCGGCGGGAGCGCGGGATAAGCAGTCTGCGTCGGAATGCTTCCGGCCCGACTTATAGACTACAGTCATGTCAAATTCTTGAAGTCGTAGGCTCCATCTGGCAAAGCGGCCGGAGGGATCTTTCAAATTAGCCAGCCAGCAGAGCGCGTGATGGTCACTTACCACCTTGAATGGTCGGCCGTATAGGTATGAACGAAACTTAGAAGTGGCCCAGATGATTGCAAGGCACTCCTTCTCGGTCGTCGAGTAATTGACTTCGGCTTTTGTGAGGGACCTGCTAGCGTAGGCGATTACTTTCTCCTGTCCGGCACTCTTCTGGACGAGAACGGCTCCTAGGCCCACACTGCTCGCGTCGGTGTGAATTTCGGTCTCGGCGTTTTCATGAAAGTGGCTAAGTACAGGAGGGCACAGCAGGCGGCGCTTAAGTTCGTCGAAGGCTTCCCCTTGCGGCGCTTCCCATTTAAAAGGTACGTCAGCCTTTGTAAGCTGCATCTACGGTTCGGCGATGCACGAAAAGTCTCTGACAAATCGTCGATAATAAGCGCACAACCCAAGGAATCGGCGCACAGCTTTCTTGTCGACAGGCGGTGAGAATTGTGCAATTGCAGCTGTTTTCTCCGGGTCTGGGCGAACACCATCCTTACTAACGATGCGACCTAGGAAACGCAGTTCTTCGTAGGCGAAGTGGCACTTCTCTGTTTTTAGCGTTAGTCCCGATGACTTGATGGCTTCCAGCACTGTCTGCAGTCGTTTTAGGTGATCTTAAAAGTTTGACGAGAAGACAACAACGTCGTCCAAATATACCAAACAAATTTGCCACTTCAAGCCTGCCAGGACTGCGTCCATTACTCATTGAAACGTGGCTGGTGCGGAGCAGAGGCCAAATGGCCTCACCTTGAACTCATAAAGGCCGTCCGGTGTGATGAATGCGGTCTTCTCGCGATCTCTTTCGTCGACCTCAATTTGCCAATATCCGCTCTTCAGGTCCATCGATGAGAAGTACCTTGCATTGCAGAGCCGGTCGAGAGCGTCGTCGATGCGGGGAAGCGGGTAGACATCCTTCTTCGTTATGCTATTCAAGCGGCGGTAATCAACGCAGAAGCGAAGTGTGCTGTCTTTCTTCTTGACCAAAACGACTGGTGCCGCCCAGGGGCTGTTCGATGGCTGGATTACGTCATCACGCAGCATTTCCTCAACTTGATCGCGAATGGTCTGGCGTTCTCGTGGCGATATACAATAAGGGCTTTGGCGCAGAGGTCGGGCGTGTTCGTCCGTTATAATGCGGTGCTTGGTCAATGGCGTTTGTCGTACCTTCGATGATGACGAGAAGCACTCCCCGTAGCTTCGAAGAAGACTGAGAATCTGGTCTTTCCTGCTGTGGGTCAATGCCGGGTTGATGTCAAATTTGGGCTGACGGAATCGGTCCGGTGCGTCTTCCAGCGTTTGGTCGTGGAGGGTGAATGCATCTTTGAGGTCCGCTAATTCGTCGAGAAAAGCGATCGTCGTGCCCTTGTTGAAATGCCGGCATTCTTCGGTGAAGTTTGTTAGCAGCACCTGAGCTTGACCTCTCCGGAATTTCGCGATGCCTCTTGCGATTCCGACACCTCGTTCTAAGAGCAATTGGATATTTCCTTCGACGATGCCTTCAGCGGTTTCGATGTTTGCGCTACCTACGCAGACTGCGATGCTTGATCGGGGCGGGACGGTCAATTCTTCATCGAGAACGTTTAGAGCGATGTGTTGCGTCGACGTCGTCGTAGCAGGAATGGCTTTGTCTGCAGAGAGCTTGATGAGCTTTGATCGCAGGTCGATGATAGCCCTATGTTCATTTAGGAAGTCCATGCCTTAAATCACGTCGCGGGAGCACTGCTGCAAGACCACAAAGCTGGTGGGGTAAGTACGCCCATTTACGGTTATTCTTGCAGTGCATCGCCCCGATGGAGTAATCAGGTTGCCATCTGCGGTGCGAATCAGCGGGCCATCCCAAGCGGTGGTAACTTTTCTGAGCTGAGAGGCTAACGGTCCACTAATGACTGAATAGTCAGCTCCGGTGTCTACTAGGGCAGTGACTCTGCGACCGTCGATATCAACTTCAAGGCCACTTGTTCGCGCCCTCGCATTGCACGTGGGCCTTAGTGTCCGATCTCGGCTCCGTCATTTCTTCAGGTCATGGCCGGAGCATACCAATTACTTCGCTGGGCGACGGTGTCGGCTTGCACTCTGGTCGTGTTGTCGTCGATGTTGTCGTGTGGAGCGGCCATGAAATAGCTGCGTCGTCGTTAGTGGTCGTCGGCGGCGGAGGATCCGTCTTTTCGCCGTTGAGCAACCTCACCTCCAAAGGCTGCTGCCTTTAGTTTCCCCTGCGCGGGCTTGGGGACCTTCCGCGCATACTCTCATCATAGTTACGGCCTGGCGACGCAAAGCGGGCCCTGTACAGCGATGGAGATCTGAACCGACGGCTTGGTGGCGCAATCTCACCGCTACGCAGATAGCTGTCGATTTCTTGCGGTCGTTCACCTGGGCGAGGTCGTGGAGCGTCGACTGCAAATCCGCGGAGACCGATTCGTCGGTACGGGCAGTGCCGCAGAATGTGACCGGCCTCACCTCAGCGGAAGCATAATGGCCGGTTGTTCGCTGTCCTCCATGCGTCGCACTTCCTGGGGCTTGTTGGTCGTTGGTAGGATTGGCGGGCGGGGGCCAAGGGGCGGTTTTCAGGAACAGGATGGTAGCGGCGAGGGTTCGGAAAGTCATCACGTCGGGGCGCAGGGCAACGTAATGCACCAGAGTAGTTCATCGCTGTTGCCTCTTGTGCTGGAACAGTCGCAGCCGTCGCTTGAGGAATGCCCAGCGCTTGCTGGACTTCTTCACGGACGACGTCCGCAAGCGTCGCCACTTGAGGTTGTTGCGAGGATGGCATCAATCGGCGGAGCTCCTCTCGCACGATCTCCCGAATGAGATCCCGAAGGTTCTCTCCGCTTGCAGATGCGCTGGGGTAGTGGCTTGAGTAGTCCGGCTGAAGTAGTCGCTCGTAGTGGCGCATCCGGGTGTCCAACGTCTTCTCGATAGTAGACGCCTCCGTTTCAAATTCCGCCACGGTTTTTGACGGATTTCGGACAAGACTTGCAAAAAGCGATTCTTTAACGCCTCGCATTAAATTTTTTACTCTCTCACCTTCGGTAATGTTAGGGTCGGCGCGGCGAAAGAGGCGCTTCATCGCCTCAACGTACGCCAGGACAGGCTCGTTAGTAAGTTGAAGTCTTGACTGAAGGAGGGCCTGGGCTCTTTCCTTTCGGACGACGCTTGAAAAAGCAGTCAAAAACGCCTCCTTGAAAATGTCCCAATTCTTCATAGCTGCCTCATGATTTTCGAACCAAACTCGGGCATGTCCTTGAAGAACAAAGGAGACCTGCCTTAGTTTCGCAGCGTCGTTCCAGCCGTTAAATTCTGCCACACGGTCGAAAAGGTCCATCCAGTCTCCAGCATCTCGGTGCTGTAGACTGGGCCATTGTCAGCATCGATGCCTTCCGAGATCGAATGGGGTCCGGCAGCAGACAGTGTTCAGGTTGGAAACCTTGAAGCCGACGACTGGCTCGGTGACCTGTAGACTGGTCTTCCAGGGCGACAGGAACACGGTTTGGGTCTTCGCTTGAAGGATCAAGGCAGCACCTCCACCAGATGTCACGTAGTGGTGACAAGGCCGTACACGCCAAAAGAAGACACAGGCGTGATGGTACTGAAATAACTCTTTATTGGGGCTGACTTGCGCCCGCAAAAGAACTAAGCAACTCGGCAGCAGCGATAGCAACAAACGCGCTCGTCGGTCGTCGAACAAAGAATGCTCGTCACACTCGTCAACGCCCAATTTAAAGGCTGCACAGAACAATCTAGATAACGTCGCAAACAACTACCAGCACGGACTGGAACATTGTGGAAGGACACACGAGTGGCCGGAATCTTCGAGATAGATCTCGGTGCATCTTGCGCTACAACGAAACTGATGAAGGTGTGACTCGCGACATCGAGCATTAACAAACAAAGATTAAGGAACTGATACGCGGTCCAGAATCAGAGTGATAAGCCTGTACGCCGTCGGCTGTTGAAAAACAACAAATACAGTTTTGAAGGTTTCGCGGCAATATGCATTCCATAGTCAACCACCAACTATCCCACCTTCGTCTGTTACATCTTCTATGGAAGCTTTACTGCGCTTGTCTGCGCGGCGATCTGCGCTTGTGGTTCTTACGATACGATGTATGCGCCTCACTGCGCAGAAGAACCTGGCTCATTCATTCATCGTCGCGAGCACCTATAGTTTTGTCTCTTTACTTTTCTTTATTTACTTTTCTCTACGGTGGCACTTGACACAAGCGCCTATAATTTCGATGCGTATATTATGTTCGGGTGTTTCGAATGACTCTTTTTTAGCCTGGAGGCGCGCCTGCGTTTCGAATTTTATCTTCAGGAGCGCTGTAGAACGATATACTTTCTCTTTTAATGGCACGTAGCTGCGGCTGCAGCAACGTGCAGAAACCTTCTTCCCAGGGAGTGCATAATTATGCTCTTGCCGTAGCCAAATTTACAAAATATTCAAGACAGCGGATCAGGGTACTAATATGCAGTAGTAGTAGAAGACGATGCGCGCTTCGGTCCAATTGCACATCACCATACTCCTGACAGCTGTATTGCCGATCGTGTAACCAGGGACTGTTGTTGGCGATATAAACTTACTAAACGGCTATCTGTCAGAAGAGGCAACCTGCTACTGAAGTCTCAAGTGATGCCATCTCCATCGCTGCTTGGACAGACTACACGTTTCTGTGAGCTTTTAAAGTGACTTGGACAGTAAGAAGCGGCAGGAAAGTTCCTACTTGCTTAGAATTAGGCGTTTAAGTAAAATAGGCGTATTTCCATGTTGCAGTGTTTTATTGCTGACACAGGTAAATAATTTCAGTGCGCGTGTCCTTTCTCCGTAGGAATGCCAGCAGAATAGGCAATAGGCAGAAAGCATAGCCTCCGGAAAGACGTGCTGCCACTGCACTGCCGCGTACTATAATGGCCGCTATCTCACCACAGCGCGGGTGCTGCGACGGAACAATGCCTAGTGCGAAAGCACTAATCCAGAGGTTCAGAGCCTGGCAAAGTAGTCTGATGTTTGTATGTCCTCTTCGTCGAGGAGTGACGCAGAGTTGAAGGCTCTGGAAATTTAGACGACATGGGGTCCTTTAACGCACACTGACATCGCACCGTATACGGACGTCTTGCAAACTGCGCAAATTGCAAACAGGAAGAGAAAGGCGTAGTCTCACACTTCTCGCTGGACACTTGAGCCACACAGTATGGGAAAAGAAGAAGGTGGAAATGAAAGAGGTACCACAGTGGAGGGTTATGGAAAATGGGTGCCACCACCTAAGGACTTTCAGGTGCACTGACATCGGTATGGTAGTTTCTCAAAGCTAAACCGCCAAGCAAAACCATGCCAGAGAGTGTACTCGCGCGTCTTAATTGCTTTAAGCGGAGTTAAACCCCGGGTAATTTTCTTTCTTCCGCGTGGCTAGAACACGACGGCCAGCATACTTTGTTCTTGGCGCCTATTAGACCGGGCATGAATAATATAGGAGGTTAAGGGGGTACTCGTTTTGAATGTGTGGCTGTATTTTGGCACGTGGACTCTAGGTGACACATGAAGAGAACGGCGTTAGTATCTCGCGACGGCTGGTTTTCCTGCCCGATGATAGGTGTCGTCAAACCCGCGTCACAGTGTACGGGAGAAAAGTAAGCGAAAAAAAAAAAAAAGACAAACACAAGAGAGGTGAGAGGTGGCGCGACGATGTCCCTATATATTGTGTGTGGATTTCAATAAAAGAAGCAGTTGCCAGTAGCGCGTTGTCCTGTCTGCTCTCTTGTGTTTGCCTTCTTTTTTTTTTTTTTTTTTGCGCTTACTTTTCTCCCGTACGATCATGAACCAACTAGCTTAGCAACAAGTTTTGCCGCGTCACAGTGAAGACTGCACTCGTCTGAGCAGAACCCGGGCACGTGCGGACAGTCTGAAGCAGAGCATCGCCATACACGGCAGCGACTCGACACAAGCAGCGCACAAGCTAGTGCTACAGCACATATCCCGCCCTGACTGCTATGCTAGCCATACCGTCACTTTTTCAAATGCGTCAAACTGCGTGTGCACGTGTAAACAATTCCTTGCAAGCAAGCACCTTCTTCTGCAAGGGTTATGTTAATTCCCCAAAACTGCAAACTGTTTCCCTTCGCAAGCTCCTAGGTAAAATATAACATATTACTTGTTGTTCTAAAATCAGTTAAAATTCCTCCTTAGTTCGTAGGTATACCGAGGATGATTGTTTTGCCAAAACAATCATCCACGCACCAAAAAGTGTTGGGTATACTTCCGCCAAACGCTACGGATAACGCGCCCTCAGTGCCGGCAAGAAAAAGTCGCACGACATGAGAGCCATGCAAGAACCAATACAGATACCTCTAATCTACACGTACATCCGATCTTGAAAAGAACCAGGCAGATAACAGAGATAAAATTCCAACGGTGTTATCAATTATTATCGCCAAAAATGCCAGCGTTATTCCGTAAACATACGGCACGATTCGTATCATCGCAACTCGACAGCGGTATTCTGAAAATATACGAGACGGTTTGTTTCATGCAATTCAAGATAGCTGCGAACAGTTCGTTTTGAAGGATACAGTAAAATATATTGCCACACACCCATTAAAAAATCAAGCCTAGAGATTTGTTGTCGCTCGAAAATTCAATGATCTCGAGGCAGTTTCTGAGAAACCAGAAAAGCTCTTTCTACAACCAGAGAATTCAGCTGCTTCAGGAGGGCTAACTTAGTTTTGACAGCGGCACCCGTTTCACTGACTATGGACAATGCCATTTGAGTTTTTGCAGCGAAAAATACATTCAAACTACTTCACTTACAACCCAATACTATTTTCGAGCTTCAGTAAAGTTAGCTTTCCACAATCAATTAGTTCGCCTTTTCACCTTTCCTGGTTTTCAAAAAAGTGGTTCACTCGCTCTATGTTCTCATAATATTTTTGTTTCAGTTTAACCATATGTGAAGACTGATTCCTGGAAAAAGCGCTGCATACGTCGAGCAGCAGGAAGACGGAAATCTGAATTAAGCTACCGCTTTTCAATCACCCCAAAACAGCGCGAAGTGCTACCTTTTGTTTTGTTGGCTTTTACTGTACACCCCCAATTGGTCACTGTGATTGGAGAGGATAACGTTATAAGAAAGTTGGTGCCCGTCAATATGCTCGTGGTCATTGATGTACAATAATATTTGCATTATAAGGCTTACCACGGTGTTGTCATTTGCAACCGTATTTCGCGATCTTTAGTGCGACATTTTGCAGGCCTCGCAGTCCCGTTCAGACAATCGTCCAGATGAGGGGCACAAGCCAGGATGCCAGTGGCCGGTGCGCAGACACGCTTATAATTTATGCATAGTGTGCTAGGGCGCGCGGCGAGGCAGTTTTGTCTTCTTCGTAATCAGTGTAAATCATCCTGTCCTGTGTAAGGCCGCCTAGCTCATCCCCGAAAACTTGCTTATCTAATTTGGCCATCCAATTCTTTTTATTCGCAGTTACATATGGAGCGCGCATTAGTGATCTGGTCCTTTCCCGTAAAGCTTTGTCATTGTACGCGAGAAATGTGTCTCCGCCCTCGACTCTCTTCTCACTCTCACTTCTCTCAGGCTGGCTTTTAAATACGCAACACGAATAGAATACCTATTATTTCTGTTAGGGGTGGAAGGATCTTATAGGCTGGATCAGAACATGTTGATGTTATGTGCCTTCTCTAGTGTTGCATTGCAAATTATCATTAGCACCCTCGAACTTCAGCCTGTGGCTATGTAAACCCTCACACACCCAGACAGAGCCTGACACACTTCATGCGCCTGTTTTGATTGTGTGTGTCGGAAATCTTTCCCTCTCTTTAGATGTCGTTGCCATTTTTGACGCCCTTCCCAATTTCTCTGATATAAGTGCCATCTGAACATTTCGCTTTTTTCTTTATTTTATCTTTCTCTACCTTGATTCTTGCATTGCACAATCTATAATAAGGCACCTCTTGCCCTCAGTATCCGTGCTTACGCTGCACTTCACCGAATGTTTTCCCAAGGATGTGACATGATAGATGCGATGAAATATATTGTGACGGCCTGTTGGCCCAGCGCCAAATCTCTGCTCGTCGCCATTGCCCGTTTTGTCATCTTTACCTCAGTAATGACAGGTATACAGGTCACCGTAGTCGCTGCAATATAAATATACGCTATAACGTCCTCGCGTCCTGTTGCAGCGGAGCTCTACCCCTTTGGCGATTCTCTTACATATCGCCCTAATCAACACAGTCACCCTAGCACTGTTGTCTCCAGAGGTACTGTATCTGTATTAGAGCACTGCACGGGCCCGCGCAGGCGCGAAAGACCGGGCCGGGACATGATCTCTTTCGTCGTGCCTGGTCCGGGCCCGAGCCTGAAGTTACAGGCCTGGGCCGGGCTCAGGTCTAAAGTTGCGGGCCCAAGTCGGGCTTGCGCCCTGGCATAGAGAGTTGATGTCCGACTTTCTATTCACACCCCATTTTATTCACCTTTGGCCTTATAGAAGCGAGAGAGATGAAATAAAACCATGCTGCGCACTGTAAAAAAAAAAGAAAGAGTTAATGTTTGTTGTCTTATGTAATTATTAGGACGCCCCAGTAATTAAATGGTTGAAGCGCTCGACTACTACGCCGCGCTATACCGCGTTTGATCCTGGCCGCGGCGGCCCCATTTCGATTGAGGCGGAGAGCACCTCACCCGTGCACTGTCTCGTATCAATGTTTGTACGTTAATGAACCACAGGTGGTCGAAATGGTCCGCAGCCCTGCACTACGGCGTCCTTCACACTGAAACGTACAAAACCCCTGTTCGATCATGAATTCAACCCGTGAAATTTTGTCCGTTAAAATACTGTCATTCCACTAGCTGCGGGCACGATTTAGCGTTTACACGTCGTCGTCATCATCATCATCAGCAGCCTGACTATACCCACTGCAGGGTGAAGGCCTCTCCCATGTTCCTCTAATTAATCCGGTCCTGCGCTAGTGCATCCACTTTGACCCCTGCGAACTCCTTAACCTCATCTGCCCACCTAACTTTCTGCCGCCCAGGGACTCCGGAACCTGGGGGACAGACTCCGGAACCTGGGGACAGGGGGGGGGGGGGGCGGTCGCCTTCCCCCCCAACTTTTATTTCGAGGGGGCGCCCCCCCCCCCCCCCCCCCCCACCTTCCCACTGCTCACACTAAAATCATGTTTATGAGCGCTCAAATTCTAGGACGTTAAAATGCAGACTGTGTTGTAAATGAGTTAGCATGGGCTGCCACCATTTTGAAAACATTTTCTTTGCGTGAACTAAATTATTACTCCTCTCAAAAAAAAAGAAAAAAAAAACAAGTACTGAATGACTGACCATAGTTGATGAGCAAGAACCAGGGGATTGAAACAGGCCGTACGCGAACTTCCTTAACTCAAGTGTATATATTGTTCGCGCGTATACTTCTTTGAACTAAGATTTTATATATATATATATATATATATATATATATATATATATATATATATATATATATATATATATATATATATATCTATATATATATATATATATATATATATATATATATATATATATATATATATATATATATATATATATATATATATATATATATATATATATATATATATATATATATATATATATATATATATATATATATATATATATATATATATATATATATATATATATATATATATATATATATATATATATATATATATATATATATATATATATATATATATATATATATATATATATATATATATATATATATATATATATATATATATATATATATATATATATATATATATATATATATATATATATATATATATATATATATATATATATATATATATATATATATATATATATATATATATATATATATATATATATATATATATATATATATATATATATATATATATAT